>NC_026000.2:35103519-35153290 GCF_000442705.2 Elaeis guineensis | reverse complement strand
TGCTTTCACAAAGCATGGTACGGGCCATTTCTTCTAAGGTTCTGTTTTTCTTTCTACTACCCCATTTTGTTGGGGTGTCCTAGGAGTAGAAAAGTTATGACCAATACCTTTTCATCACAAAAGTTTTCAAAGTCTTGATTTTCAAATTCAGTTCCATGATCGCTTCGAATATTTTGAATTGAAAATCCTTTCTCATTAGTGACTTTTCGGTAAAATTTAGTGAAAACATGAAAAGTTTCATCTTTGTGTGCTAAAAAAAAACCCAAGTAAAACGAGAGTAATCATCTATAATTACAAAACCATATCATTTTCCTCCTAGACTAGTGGTTCTAGTAGGTCCAAATAAGTCCATATGCAAAAGCTCTAAAGGTCTAGAGGTTGAAACAATATTTTTGGATTTAAATGAAACTCATGTTTGTTTACCTAGTTGACATGCATCACAAATTCTATCCTTTTCAAAATTCATTTTGGCAAATCAAGAACTAATTCTTTCTTAATTAATTTTGAAAGAGAATGCATGCTAATGTGTGCAAGTCTGTGATGCCAAAGCCAACTAGTCTCATTAACTTTAGCATTCAAGGATACTAGGCATTACATGTTTATTTTGGCTAAATCATTTAAATCTACCATATAAATATTATCATGTCTATGTCCAATAAATTTAATGCCATCATTAATAGGACTAGTTACAATGCAAACAGACGATTCAAAAATAACTTATATCCTTTATCACAAAATTGACTAATGCTTAGTAAATTATGCTTTAAACCATCAACTAACAAATATTCTCAATGTATTTGGAGGGAGTGATACCAATGTTACCTATACCGATGATCTTTCCTTTGCCATTGTCTCCAAAGGTGATCATCCCTCCATCCTTAGCATCAAGAGTGATGAATTGGGATTCATCACCAGTCATATGTCTCGAGCATCCACTATCAAGATATCATTTTCTGTTTCCTCCTTGGGATGCTAGACACACCTGCAAGCAGAAGTCAAGTTTTTGTTTTAGGTACCCAAGCTTTCTTGGGTCCTTTTGGTTAGTCATAATGGTTCCTTTTGGAACCCATATTTTCTTATAGTTGAGTTTGCAGCTTGTTAGAGAAGCAAGTGTATGACTTATGTCCTACTCTACCACATTTGAAGCAAGTAATATTAGAAGACTTGTTACTTAAAGAGTTTACATAAATATTTTTCAGATATTTTTATTTCTTCAAGGGGTTATAGCCAAGTCCATCCTTATCATACACGGCTTTTTGATTATCAAGAATCATATTGAGTTTATTTGAACTCAAAGTGAACTTTTCTACTATTGGTTTTAGCTTGGCAATTTCATTCTTTAAGCTTTGATTTTTTGAAGCAGGTGGATTTCTCAATTGAAATGTTTTCAGTTTGTTTCAATAAAGATTGATTTTTCAATTTCAGATCTTTGTTCTTCATCCCTAGTTTCTTTAATTATCAACTAAATCATAGAAAGCTTCATGTAATTCTTCAAATGTAAAGTCACTAGGAGTTTCAGAATTATCTATTTTCGTGTGCCATAAGGCACAGGTTGGCTTGTTCGGTTGAGTTTTCCTCATCGGAGCTTGAGTCATCACTCACACTCCAAGTGGCCATCATGGCCTTCTTCTTGTACTTCTTGGGACCTTTCTTCAGTGAGGCATTCGGATTTGAAGTATCCCGGCTTCTTGTATTCGTAGCAGATAAGGGGTTGGTCTTTCTCTTTTTCTTTCTCTGTTTCCTTTTGTGAATGGCCTCTTCCTCATCCCCTATTTCTTTTTCTCAAAAATTTTTTGAATCTTCGGGTAATGAGAGCCATCTCTTCATCCTGTTCTTCGTCTTCAGTATCATCAGTTTCTTCATCTGGTGGAGCTGTGGATTTAAGTGCAATTGTTCTTTTCTTTTTGATTTTTCCTCTTGATGTTGCTTCATGCTCAGCTCATGAGTCATCAATGATCCAAGAAGCTCTTCCAAGGGTAGAATGTTCAAGTCCTTAGCTTCTTGAATGGCAGTCACTTTGGCTTCCCAAGTTCTTGGTAGGACCTGAGAATCTTTTTACAAGCTCACTGTTAGTATAGGATTTGCCAAGACTCTTTAAACCATTAATAATATCAGTAAAGTGAGTAAACATTTCAGTTATGGACTCATCATGCTCCATTTTAAACAATTCATATTTATGCACAAGCATGTTGATTTTAGACTCCTTTACTTGATTGGTTCCCTCATGGGTTACTTCTAACCTATCCCATATTTCTTTAGCAGATGAGCAAGTAGAAATGCGATTAAATTCGTTAGCATCAAGAGCACAATAAAGAAATTCATTGCTTTAGCATTTAATTGGGCCATCTTCTTATCAACCTCATCCCATTCTTTCTCGGGTTTGGTTGATTCCTCACCATCTATAATTTTAGTGGGTGTGTGAGGATCATTCACTATGATACTCCACATATCATAGTCGAGTACTTGAATGAATATTTTCATCCGAGCTTTCCAATAGGTGTAATTAGACCCATTGAAAAGTGAAGGTCGGTTGGTGGATTGCCCCTCGGCTAGAGAAGCACCGACATGGGTTGCCATAGATCTTTGGCTCTTTGATTGTTTAGATCAAAGAAGGGCTAGAGCACCGGGCTCTGATACCACTTGTTGCCCAGCTATGCAACCCAAGAGGGGGGGGGTGAATTGGGTTTCTAAAAATTTTAAGCTTAACTAATGACTTATGAGAAATGTTTAACAAAGCTAAATAGATAGAGTGAGTAGAATTAATTCAAGGCTAATAGCAAGAGCAAGAATGCAAGAAAATAATGAAGAGATAAAGAAGAGCAATTAGACACACACCAAACATAAGAATTTATAGTGGTTCGGTGCCAACCTTGCACCTACATCCACTCCCCAAGCTCCTACTTGGGAATTTTAATCCACTAATCTTGTATTCAACCCGAATACAAATATCAGAAACTTCGACTCTAGCTATCCCAAGCTAGTCCACTTATTTCTCGGGTACAAGCCAACCCTATACACTCCGATTCAAGGTTCGGATCAACCTTTCCTTGTTTTGGAACCCTTCCAAAATAAAACCAATCACTCAAACTGAGTAAAACAATTTATAGCACAGTTAAGCACAAAGAAAAGCTGCTTCAATGAGCGAATATAACTTTAAATACACTTTACTTAAGAGAAGAAGACCCTTTTTGGATTTTCTCAAGGTGGATGGAGACTTGAAAGTGCACTTGAGGAGTTGGTGAGCTTGGATTAAAGGCTTCTTGAAAGCTTTGAATGAGCTCTTGCTTAGGGCTGAAACGTTGGCTTGAAACCTCTTTTTCAAAATCTCTCTCTTTGAATCCTCTCTTCTTCTTCTTTCTTTCTTCTTGTTGATTTCCATGTTTTTGTCCCTTTTATAGCTTTAAGAAATAGTGAAAAATATTCTAGGCTGAAAAAGAGCCGTTATACCATAATAAATGAGCATTAAAAGTATTTAAAACGGGTAAAAAACTAGCCATTGCAGAAAAATCCCGTCACAGGGGTCGACTCATGAGTCGACTCATGCCTGGGGATCGACTCATGGGTCGACCTCTGTGAAAAATCATCACAGAAGTGAACGGGATCCATGGTTCTGTAAAACTGGCAAAAAGACCCACAGAGGTCGACTCATGAGTCGACTCATGCCTTGGGGGTCGACTCATAGGTCGACTCACAGGTTTTACCAAGTCTGTGCCGGCCAGAAAAATCAGCGTGCCAGTCATCTCATCTGTCGTGAGTCGACTCATGGGTTGACTCATGATTTTCAATCATGCATATCTTTCAAAATACAAGTTCAAAATTAATAAAATTTTTACCATTGGATCACAAATCTTTTGTTCTATCATTTGATACTATCAAATCAAGGTTTTGGTAAAATTATAATTTTGCCTTTGACGAGCAATAAATCTTTTTCAAGTGAAAATCATTGGTACCCCTTCAACTGCTTTGTAATCATCAAAATCAATCTAAGGAGCAACATCAAAAAATAAAAAATAAAATTTTAGTTTTTTCATAAAATTGATCTGCTGCATGCCTAGACTAGTTGTAGAATTGTTCTAGTAACTTGTCTAGAATAGATTTAATTTTGAATAGTTCAATTTAAATCTTATTTTTTAGATATTACATGTGATGTATCAGATCTAAAACCATATTAATTAGATTGATTTTTGATACATGAGATGTATGCAAAGCATGTATTAGTTAGATCTTAAATTGTATATGTGATATGTTAATTTAGATCTAACTAGTTGTGTAGTTAAATTTATATTTCTGATTAAGGTATTTTTTATGGTCGTTCGATCATAAGAACGAAGTAGGATTTTAAGACCCTCTCTTTTTATTCAATGGGGTGTTCATATGACGTGTAGGGGTGCCGCACGTTCATCCTTAATCAGAAATCAAAACTTACTTTTCTGCAAATCCTAGATCCTGAAACCCTAAGATTTATTTTACATGCTTTATTTATGAACCCAAACTTAATTAATGAATTAAGCTTATGAAATTAAGTTAGGTCTAAAATTAAGAATTCAGATCTAAGATATTTTCATAAAATTGGGTTCGGACTTGGGTAGCTCAATTAGGTCTAGCGGTTGATCAAATCGAATCAAGAGTTGGTTAGGTGGGATCATGAAAGCTAATAATTGACTAGCCTAATAGGATTAAGTCTGGATCAAGGTCGAATCACATTTAGATATGACTCGATCAAGTTAAGATCTAATTTGGCTCAGAGATTAGAGCCTGGATTGTAGGCTAACCCAATTAATTCTGGTTCGATAATTTAGTATCTAAGATAAGTTGGGCAGATGCGACCGACTGGTTTTTAATTGGAAGCTACTCGACTCGAATGCGTTCTTGTCGAGTTAATGGCATATTCCTCCCACCGATCTCACTTACCTAGCCATATGTGTCGACTCAGTTCTAATTAGAGGTGGCTAACAATTCGGGCTAACACATGCCACTAGGTTAGTTATAATTGTTATGACTATGTCAAGTCAAGTTTAATGAGATCTAAATCAAATCTTCCTAAGAAAATATTAAGTCTAGGTCTTCTACCATTGTGGATGTGCGGGCCCTTCCCGGGGTTGATTGTTCTCGGCTGGTTACAGTGGCTCAATTGCACCAGAAAGACACAACCATATCCATTAGGCATTGGATGCTACAAATTAGAGGATGGGTTGGGCTCAATATTTCGGATACGGTGAGGGATCCAATCAGGAATCTAGTTTGTGCAAATGGTGGGTTTGACTTAACTAAGGATTGGAGCAATATCTCGGGCACGGTGAGCTTCATGAATTAGAGACCAAGTTTTGGGTGTACCATGATTAGAGAATCATTGGACAAGAGTTGTCCACTCATTGGTTGACCCATCACCAATAATTGTTAGGTGAGGTGATGAGCCAGTCGGTGAGACCGCACCACCCACTAGAAATCATTGATCATGGAGATTTTCATATCTCTACCAAGAGAGTGTAGGAATCTGAGAAAATAATGGGAGCCTAATTTGTTTAAAAATGAAATCCCTAAATAAATTGGTTAAGTCTAATTACAAAATCTAACTAGAAACTTTTGACTCTCTACAGGAAACATGTCTGCCTCAAATCCCCTGACCAAAATACTAGACACCCACAGATTGACTGGACCCAATTTCAAGAACAGGTTGAGAAACTACAGAATTATTCTGGATTCTAAAAAATTGACTCATGTCTTGGACTAGGATCCACCTGCCATACCAGCACGTCCGACTGCTGAATAGAGAGCGTCTCTGGAAAGGTGGACGGATGATGATAACAAAGCAAGGTACTACATGTTAGGTACAATGTCTGATAACTTGCAATGCCAACATGAGAATATTTTGACTACCCGCCAAATGTTAGCTCACCTACAAGAGTTGTTTGGTGAATAGAGTCACGTGGCTAAGTATCAAGTCTGTCAAAGACTTTTTAAGGCCAAGATGTGTGATGGGCAGTCAGTCTAAGATCATTGTTTGATAATGATCAAGGATCTTGAGGAGCTTGAGAAGCTCAGTATCATCTTAGACAAGGATTTTCAGATTGATGTGATCCTTCAGTCCTTGTCCGATGCATATGGTTAGTTCATCATGAACTTTCATATGCATAAGATGCAGTGTACCTTGACCGAGTTAATGAATATGCTGGTTACGGTTGAGCTTTCTATGAAGGGTTTAAAAGGCTCAGTTCTTACTGTGGAGCAGACTTCTTCCAAGAGAAAGTCTTTTGGAAAGAAAAAGAAGTCTGCGAAGAAGCAGAAGGTGGATGGCAAGAAGAAGAAGACAGAACTGAAGAAGAAGGCTACTGATAAGGGAAAATGTTTCCACTGCCAATCAGATGATCATTGGAAGCGAAACTATTCTCAGTACCTGGCCACCCTAAAGAACAAGAAGGATGGTCCTTTTGGAGGTATACTCATTTTAGAATCTAATCTTATGGTTTCTTCTGCATCCAGTTGGGTGCTTAACTCTGGTTCTAGTGCTCATTTGTGTACTTCTATGCAGGGTCTTGAGGAAAGCAGGAGGCTAAGAGATGGAGAGATGATCCTATGCGTCAGGAATGGAGCAAGAGTTGCTGTTGTCACGTGGGAACCTACCCTCTGCGATTACCGTTAGGATTAGATTTATTTCTTAGAGATTGTTATTATGTACCTGCAGCAAGCAGAATTTAATTTCTATTTCATGTTTAGCACAAGAAGGCTATGTGATTAGCTTTCATAAGGACCATTGTAACATTATTTATGAAAATAATAAAGTTACAGATGATTTTCTTATTAACAATCTCTATCAGCTATATATTGATGTATCTGTATTTAATATTGAGAAAATGTGAATGCCATAGGAATTAAAAGGCCTAGAGATAGTCTAAATGATAGGTATCTGTGGTACCTAAGGTTAGGTCATATAGCGGAAGACAGGGTTAACAAATTGGAGAAATTCGGACTATTGAGTCCGTTGACTTCCGAGTCATATCCAGTTTGTGAATCATGCCTTCAAGGCAAAATGATCAAGCTTCCTTTTGTGGGACATAGGGAAAGGGCCACATACCTACTTGCCCTAGTACATATGGATGTGTGCGGCCCATTTGATGTGCCGGCTAGAGGCAACTACATCTACTTCATTACCTTTATCGATGATATGTCTAGGTACGGGTATGTATTTCTAATGAAACACAAGTCTGAAGCTTTTGAAAGGTTCAAAGAATTCAGACATGAGGTAGAAAAATAAATAAGAAAGCCCATTAAGGTTCTTCGATCAGATTGAGGAGGTGAATACCTTAGTCGGGAGTTTCTAGACTATCTTAAGGACAATGGCATAGTTTCTCAACGGACTCCACCTGGAACACCTCAACTCAATAGAGTTTTAGAATGAAGAAACTGGACCCTATTAGATATGGTCCGTTCCATGATGAGCTTCACGGACCTCCCTAAATTTCTTTGGAGATATTGTCTCATGACAGCAATTTATGTATTGAATAGGGTTCCCTCTAAAATTGTTCCTACCATATTGTATGAGATATGGCATGGTAAGAAGCCAAGTCTGAATCATCTCAGAATTTGAGATTGTCCGGTTCATGTCAAGAGACAACAGACGGACAAGTTAGAGTTCAGATCTTTTAGAGATCGATTTATAGGATATCCTAAAGAGTCATTAGGATACTATTTTTATATTTTGAAAGACCACAATGTGATTGTGAGTCGAAATACTATTTTTTTTGAAAAATAGTTTATTCAAGATGGTGGCATCAGAAGAGTAATTAAGCTCAAGGAGAATGTCTCCCAAGAGCAACGAGCTAAAGAACCTGAGAAACCAAATCAATCAGAACCAATCCTAATACAACCTCTTCCACCTTGTAGATCGACTAGGATTTTTCATCCTCCTGAAAGGTACTTAGGTACCATACAAGAGGATGTAGAGGAAATGTTCCTCATGAAAAATGGGGTTCATGGTGATGATCCCAAGACCTATGACGAGACGATATCAGATATCGATTCTGAGAAATGGTTAGAGGCAATGAGATCAAAAATTGACTCGATGCACTCCAACCAAGTCTGGACCTTGATAGATCCACCTGAAGGTATTGTACCTATTGGGTGTAAATGGATCTTCAAGAGAAAGATAGGTGCAGATGGGAATGTGGAGATATTCAAGGCTAGGCTCGTAGCGAAAGCTTATAGTCAGCGCAAAGGCACTGACTATCAGGATACCTTTTCGCCCGTAGCCATGCTAAAATCCATCCACACATTGCTTGCTGTTGTAGCCTATTTTGATTATGAAATATGGTAGATGGATGTGAAAACGACATTCTTAAATGGATATCTTGAGGAAGATATCTATATGGAACAGCCACTTGGTTTCACATCCAGTGATGATGATCACAGGATCTGCAAGCTACAAAGGTTCATTTATGGACTTAAACAAGCATCTCGGAGTTGGAATACTCATTTCAATGATGTGATCAAAATATTTGGTTTCATCAAGAATGAGGAGGAACCATGTATGTTAAAAAAAGTTAGTGGGAGCGCAATTGTCATCCTCGTATTGTACATAGATGACATCCTCCTAATTGGGAATGACATTCCCATGTTGATCTCAGTCAAAGTATGGTTGTCTAAGGAGTTCTCTATGAAAGATCTAGGAGAGGCATCCTTTATACTGGGTATTAAGGTCTATAGAGATAGACCAGATAGGATGCTCGGACTTTCACAGAAGATGTACATTAAGGAGGTGCTAAAAAAGTTTAGCATGGAAAACTCCAAAAGAGGTTTATTACCTTTTAGACATGACATTCATCTCTCCAAGAAGATGTGCCCTAGCACACCTGAGGAGATTGAACGCATGAGCAAGATCCCTTATGCTTCAGCAATAGGGAGCCTCATGTATGCCATGCTATGTGCACGACCTGATATAGCCCATGCTGTGAGTGTCACAAGCAGATATCAGTCAATCCAGGCGAAGAGCACTGGACTTCTGTGAAATGTATCCTTAGGTATTTGAGAAGGACTAAGGATATACTTTTAGTCTTTAGGAATGGAAAACTCTAAATTCAGGGATATATAGACTCAGACTTTATGTCTGATATAGATGATCGAAAGTCAACATCTGGGAGTCTGTTCATTTGCAATGGTGGTGCAGTCAGCTGGAAGAGTTCCAAGCAGATGGTGATTGTTATTCCACCATGGAGGCAGAGTACATTGCTGCATCAGAAGCTGCAAAGGAGGCATTCTGGTACAAGAAGTTTGCCGCAGAGCTTGGAGTGATGTCATCAGATGTCATACCTCTTTACTGCGATAATAATGGTGCCATAGCCCTAGCTAAGGAGCCAAGGTCTCACTAGAAGTTCAAGCACATCGAGTGGCGATTCCATTTGATCCGTGATTACCTCGAAAAAAGTTATGTCGAGATCAAGAGAGTCGACTCCATAGACAATGTGGCAGACCCGCTGACAAAGCCATTAGGCTAGCAGAAGATCGAAGCCCACCTTGAGAAGATGGGACTTAGATATGTAGCCAATTGGCATTAGGTCAAGAGGGAGTTTGTTAGATGTGTGCCCTAGATGCCAGATCGACTGACACATTCCTGTATAAATCTAAGGGCAAATTTATAATTTTGATTATAAAAAAATAAAAGGGTTATTCTTCTATCACATTGTGTACATTGTGTCTGTGATACATCCTTTGAGTTAGTAGGAATGTTAATTCATATTTTTAAGAGTTGAAAATTTAAGGCTTGAATTTACATAACTAACTCATAAACAGCTCCTGACCATAGGATCATCACGAGGATGGTGATCGATCTGAAAGGTTGGTGTATGATCGCTTCCTTAGGGTAGATGTGTCTTGAGTCTACAGTGTGGAGACACCAGAGCGAGAGTACAGATATTCGTTGAGAATGAGAGTACTGAGCGTGACCACCTCGAGCAGTCATAAGGAAGTGTACCTTCTCATCGATGACTAGCTCGATGCTGCAGTTGTGTGTCTAGTTCTTTGACCTGAGGTGTATCGACAGTTCACCTTGAGTGTGTTATAGTTTGACTACATCATAACTCGATCTCCTAGCCATTCGGAATCCTGAGGTGTATGTTGGCTGTAGCATATTCATTGTAGGAACTAGGTCGCATGAAGATTGGATCTATCAACCTCGATAGATGAGAGGAGTAGTCCAATGATAATTGAAAGATCGAGTTTTTAAGCCCATGGCCATGGCAGAATAAAATAATGGAAAAGAGTTTTCCATTAAGATTTCACATCGAACTCGGATCGATCGATTGATTCATATGACTGATGTTGGGTTTGACGAGTTCACCTTAACCCTAATTCAATCGGAACTCATGATAGAGAAACTCAATCACACAAGTAGCTGCATCGAGAGGTTCACCTTCAATTCTGATGGGTTGCCACCACATACTGCTAGGTGTCACTAGTAGATTTTGAGAGTAATTAGAATGATATTGATGATCGATCATTCTAATTGTCTGAATCAGAAGAGTTCTGGTCCATCGAAAGGAGTTTTGATGATGTCGATGATGAGATCACGACATGTCTCATTACCATACGGAATTGAACCTAACTGGGTCACACAAATAAGGGTTAGGGTATAGATGTCATCAATTGGGCTAACTCAATTGATTTGGATTAGATCCAATTAGGTTCAAAAAAATTGTGCTAGCACTTGATTGAGCCTAACTTTCTCATCGTGTAATCTTTTCTATCTCTACTAAGCCAAATATGATTTGACTCACCAAGAGAACCTTTGAAAGGTTTTTATTAGTCTAAATAAAGCTTGTCTAGCTTAGAAAAGGCTTATCTTAATTCATGAGATGAATTTAAGACAAGTACATGCTAATTCCTGTCACCTGCCAATTTCATTTTAGGATATCTGTCAAATATTGACATATGGATCTTAAACTGAAGAGAGCTCATTGGAGGATTTTTATGGAGTGTCCACATGTCAAAACCCAATTGAATTGGGTGCCATAATTAGATTATGGCGTGAGTCCAATTGGATTAAAGTGGGCGCCCCAAATGGATAAGAACCAAAGAGTCCTGATAAACATGGACTCTTTGGCACCATCTTGCTTGAGCTTATCCAATGTTGGCACCAACTTAAGAGAGAGGGTGAGGATTTTTATCTGATGTGATCAGATGATATCACTCCACCAATCAAAATTTTTCTAAAATTTATTAGAATTTTCTGATTGGTTGAATGTGTGGCACTGCGCAGCATACAGGGCCTATATAAACCCTTTTGCGCCTAGGGTTTCATGGAAGAAATTGTTTTATGCAAGAAACTTAATAGCTGCCATCCCCTCTTCTCTTCTCCATATCCTCCCTACTCTCCTTCCTCCCCTCTTCATGTCCAAAGAGTTGGACATCCATCTGGGAAAGATCCAAGGCATGGTGATGCCTGGAACAGAAGGCTGCAGGACTTCTTCGACAGGCTGCTGCTCCAACTTCAGGAAGACTTTTGAAGATCTTCCTAATCAGATTTAGATTTGATTTTTGGAGAGTAGATTTGTAAGGAAAAGATATTCCAGGTCCTGCCTGAGTGGATATCGGTAGAGGCCAGGCACTTGCGTGGCTACATCAGAACCTCGGGCTGTGCAGAGATCATCTGCAGGGTAATCAGATTATCTTTGAGGTATTACTTGTTTCCTCATCCCTTTTAAATTTATTTTAGACTTAATATCAGATATGAAGAATAGATCTAGAGACTTAGATCTAAAATAAATATAGGATAAATTTTTTTAAATTATTTCATCTCAGATTTAATGAAATCTGGAAGATCCTACGAGGAAAGCGATTTTCCTCCTTCAATTTGTGCAAACGGCCATGGGGCACTCAAGGGTGTAAGTTTGGAGGTGGGATGTCTTTGGATATTCGTATATCTCTGACACCGATCATACTTTCTGACATATTCAATGGAGTCATGGTACATTGTAGGCTAGTAATAACCTTATCGGAGCAGTTTATGGGATAAAGATTTGGCCCCCAGGTGACTTCTGCAGACTCCTTCATGTACCTCCCACAAGGCAAAGTCAACTTCAGAAGGCTGGAGACATTTCAGGAGAGGCAAAGAGTATGACCTGTACAGCTTACCTTCATAAAGGATATATCGGGAGGCCTGATTCCTAAGCTTTCGAGCTTCTTTTGCATCATGAGGAAGAACCCCATCTTTGAGGTGTGCAACCAGTGGGTCAATCCAGCTGGGTTCATGGCTAATCTCCATTACAAGTTGTGGTTCTTCTATACTTAGACACTTTAGAACTTCAAAGAAGACTTCCTTGGGTAGTTCAGCCGAAGCCAGTGTAGCCAACTTGGAGAGAAGATCGATCCTGGTATTTTCTGCTCTTGAAATCTGCTTGATGTCAAAGCTACCAAAGGCAGGGATGATCTCTTTTACCTTTTTGAGATACTTGGCCATACTATCCTCCGAGCTTCATATCTTTCGCTGACTTGTCCCACCACCAATTGGAAGTCACTATAGATTTGGAGCCGATTTACTTTTAATTCTTTGGCGATCCTCAGTCCTGCAATCAGAGCATTATATTCTGCTCCATTATTTATCATAGAAAATTTGAAGCGCAGTGCGTACTCCATGATAACTCCTTCCAGATTGACCAAGATCAGGCCCGCACCCACGTCTAACATGTTGGAGGAATCGTCCATATAGAGAGCCCAAAGACCATCAGGGAGATCCGTTCTTTCCTCAAGGGAGTTCGGCTGGAGCCCGGGGTTGTCAACTTCACCTCGTTCAAGTTCGGCTTCTTTCAGGATAGTGCATTCCACTATGAAGTCTGCTAATATCTGGGTTTTTATCACCGATCGAGGTCGATAGTTGATGTCAAATTTTGTGAGCTTGACTATCCATTTCGCTATCCTTCCGGAAGCATCTGCTCGATGCAGAACTACCTTAATCAGCTGGTCGGTGAGCAGTGTTATAGTGTGCCCTTGAAAGTAAGGTCGGAGCCTTCAAGCTGCAATAAACAAGGCGTAAGTTAGTTTCTCTAACTTAGTATATCTGATTTCGACATCTCTCAATACTCGACTTATGTAGTAGATCGGCCATTGAATTTTTGCTTCTTCCTTAATCAGAATTGCTGCGAGAGCCACAGGAGAGACCGTTAGGTACAGGAACAACTCTCCAGATTTGGGCTTTGCCAATAGCGAAGGTGAGCCGAGGTAGTTCTTCAATTCTTTGAATGCTTGCTGACATTCAGTGGTCCAATAGAAGTTCTTTGACTGCTTGAGAGTCTGAAAGAAAGGTAGGCACCGTTCGGCCGACCTTGAGACAAAGCAATTCAGAGCTGCTACTCTCTCAGTAAGGCATTAAACTTCCTTTATTGACTTCGGGGTGGTCATTTTCTGGATGGCATAAATCTTTTTCGGATTTACTTCGATCCTGTGCTCCGATACCATAAAGCTCAAGAATTTTCCTAAGGTTACTCCAAAAGCACACTTGGCTGGGTTCAGCTTCATCTTGTATTTTCGGAGGGCGCTGAAGGTCTCCTCAAGGTCGACGACGTGGTTCATCAAGGATTTGCTTTTTTCAAGTATGTCGTCCACATAGACCTCCATGTTGCGGCTGATTTGCTCTTTGAAGATCTTATTCACCAGCCATTGATAGGTTGCCCCTGCATTTTTGAGGCCAAAAGGCATGACCCTGTAACAATAAAGACCACGGTTAGTGATAAAAGTAATTTTTTCTTTGTCCTCTGGTGCAATCCTGATTTGATTGTAGCCAGAAAATGCATCTATGAAAGTGAGAAGCTCGTGGCCTGAGGTTACATCCACTAATTGGTCAATTCTGGGCAGAGGGTAACTGTCCTTCAAGCAGGCTTTGTTCAGCTTTTTGAAGTCTATACACATCCTCCACTTGCCGTTTGCCTTCTTGACGAGAACCACATTGGAGACCAAGTTTGGATAGTTGACTTTTCTGATGAACCCAGCTTTCAAGAGTTTATCAACTTCCTCAGCTATTGCTTTTTGCCTTTTCGGTGCATGACCTCAAATTTTTTCTTTCATCGGTCGATGTTTGGGATCAATAGCTAGATGGTGTTCCATGACTTCTGCATCAATCCCCAGCATGTTCATCAGAATCCAAGCAAAAACATCCACATTCTTTTGTAGAAAATTGATGAGCCATGTCCGTACCTCTTCTCTCAGGTTGGAGCCGATCTTCACCACATGCTCCTCATTCCCATCGTTCAAAGAAATTGAGACAAGATCTTCAATTGGCTCACTTCGTTCTTCAGCAAGGTCGTCGCGGGTGTCTAATCCATCAATCGGACAGGGGTCAGACTAACCATTTCTTTATAAGGCTATGTTATAGCAGTATCTTGCCAGGACTTGATCTCCTCTGACCTCTCCGACCCCTTGGCTAGTAGGAGATTTTAATTTCAAATGGTAGGTCGATACCACAGCTCAGAAGGCATTGAGGCCAGGTCAGCCGAGTATTGCGTTGTAGGCAGATGGCGCCCTTACTACCAGAAAATCCACTTGTGCTCTAGATTATTTCGGGTATCGATCTGCAACTATGGTCAAAGTTATTACTCCTTTCACTAGCACAGCATCGCCAGTGAACCCTACCAACTGAGAGCTTATCGGTCCTAATCGACCATTCGAAATGGATATTTTTGAGAATGCATCGTAAAATAAAATATCGGCTGAGCTTTCACTATCAACAAGAATGCGGCATGCATCATAGTCAGCAATATTGAAAGAAACTACAACTGCATCATTATGGGGAAATTGAATCTCCCGAGCATCTTCTTCAGTAAAGGTTATAGATTCTTCAGTCCTTTGCCGCTTGGGCGGTCCGACCGATCCACTGGCTGCTCTCCATCGGGGTCCTCCAGAGATGGTGTTGATGATCCTGATTGGAGGCCGATCTTCAGGTTGTTCTTCCTTCCTTGGTGGCTCTAGTTGTGGTAGGGTCCTCGACCGATCTTTCCTACCTTCAGGCCGACGTCGGATGAATCTGTCGAGCCGACCTCGTCTGATGAGCTCCTCGATCTCATCTCAGAGCTGAATACACTCCTCCATGTCATGGCCGTAGTCACGATGATAGAGGCAGAACTTGTTACGGTTGCACTTCTCGGGGTGTGTGCGCATCCTTTTCAGCCTCGACAGCTGATTCTTGATCTCCATCAGTACTTGAGTTTTTGGAGCATTGAGAGGGATGTAGCTATGGCATCTTCTTGGGGGAGAGCTCCATCAAACTCTGCGGTCTGAAATTCTCTACCTATGAGCTTGGGGAGGAGTTTGGACATACTTGTGTCTGGGGGGAGTTCGAGAATGTGGCCGAGCTTCACTCGATCCTTTTTTAGCTGCGGGCTTGCTGGAGTCACCCACCTGCCGCTCCTTCGCGGCCTCCTCATCCTTCAGCTTGAAGGCTTCCTCTGCTCGGGCATATCCTTCGGTCCGAGCTAGCAAATCAGTGAAGTCTCTGGGATACTTCTTTTTCAGAGAAAATAAAAGATTATTCTTTTGAAGACTGCTCTTCAGGGCGGCCATTGCAACTGATTGGTCCAAGTTTCGGACCTCCAATGCGGCGGCGTTAAAATGGTTGACATAAGTTCGGATGGATTCTCCCTCCTTTTGCTTGATGTTGATGAGGGACTCCGAACCTCTCCGGGGATGTTGGCTGCTGATGAAATGACCCACAAATTGGTGGCTCATTTGATCAAAGGAGAAGATAGTGCCCGGCTTCAGTGCCGAGTACCAATTTCTTGCTGCTCCCTTCAAGGTAAATGGGAAAGCTCGGCACAGGATGGCATCTGGTGCACCATGGAGCAGCATCATTTTTTAGAAGGCCTCCAGGTGGTCAACCGGATCCGAGGTCCCGTCGTAGCTCTCAAATTGGGGGAGCTTGAAGTTCGACAGGATCGGTTCCTGCATAATCATTTGAGAAAAAAGAGGGTCAGTACAGATATCCTCACTGTAAGCAAGTGGAGCATGGTGGAGCTCTTCGATTTGTCGGTCCATCTCTTGAAACTTTTGATCCAAGAGATCCTCTCGATCGTGAGTCTCGAGGGTCTTCTGACAGAATGGAGGTAGGGACCCTCCGGGGGTGGAATCATGATCAGACAGAGGGCTCTCCACCCTCTGCTTCCCCTTTTCAGGGAATACAGGGTGACTGGCCCAAGTGGGCCGCCCGATCACTAGATTCTAAAACTCTGACGATGCTCTTTCCAGCCGCACAGATGCCTGCGGCTACTGCTGCTGCTGCTGCATGGCCTGCACCGCTTCGGTGAGGCTCCTGACCTGTTGAACCAGCAGGTCGAACTGCTCCATGCCGACTACTGTTGTCGAAGGAGGAGGAGCCTAAAAAATTAGAGACGAGATCGGAGCTTGCAGATCTCGCTGAGATCTAGCCACGGAGGTCGTAGATCGCCTGGTTGATGCCTTTTGGGGAGGCATCAGGTGGAGATCTGGCAGGAGAAGAAGAAGAAGATGTCGAAGAAGATGATCGGAGACAGACCCATTGAGTACTCCTTTAAGAACAAGGGTCCTACGAAGACACAGCCCCCTTCTTCTAGCGTCAATTCTATTGGTGCAGAATTCCATCAATGCTGGAGAAGCTGGAGTCGAGGGGATCGTGACCGCCATCGGGACCTACAAGAAAAGTCTAAACCAGAGTTGGGGGTGCTCTGGCAAGACCTTCCGATGCTCAAGTCAGTACTCTGCCTCAAGAGAAATGGAGCACTCGAATGAGATTTTAGCAGAGTTTCAAGATAGAGTTTAGAGCTTAAAGGAGAATGTATCTGGAGGTCTCTTTTATAGATGGGAGAGCGTAACCGATTGACAGCGATGTCTGTAATTGCCTAGTAGTGGGCCGTTTAGGGTCACATAGAGTTTATTACGGAGAGGAGTGATGTCTGTTGTCGTGACTTGTCAGAGAGCGGTGGGGCCACGTAGAGTTTGTTATAAAGAGTGGAGTGGTGTCTGTTGTCGTGACCTGCCGGAGAGTGATGGGGCCACGTAAAGTTTGTTATGAAGAGTGGAGTGGTGTCTGTTGTCGCGACCTGTCAGAGAGTGGTGGGGCCACGTGGAGTTTGTTATGAAGAGTGGAGTGGTGTCTGTTGTCGTGACTCGTCGGGGAGTTCAGGCCGGATGGCTGAAGCTCAGTTAGGACATCTGGTGGATCAGAATAGCTCTCTGTCACAGCAATCTAGGAGAAGGTCGGATGTCTCTGAGGTTGCAGATGGGTTAACTGTGGTTGGGTGCTATTGATGCTACAGACGAAAGTCATCTGCTGTAGAAGTTTGGATGGAAACTTTCTATTGAAGAAATCTAGCTGGAGTCCGATTGCTAGAGAAGTTCATCTGAAATTTGTCTGATGTAGAAACTTGTCTGAAGACTGTCCGCTGGAGAGGTCCGGTTGCATGAGGAGTCCGATAGAAGGTCGATCGATAGTAAAATTTGGAAGGCATTATGAAAGTTCGTCTGAAATCCATCTGCTGTAGAAGTTCAGACGAAGTCCAGTTCTTGTAGGAGTCTGGAAGGAGGTTGCTTAATATAGAAGCTCGAATGGAGATCGGTTGCTGTGGAAGTCCAGATGGAGATCGCTCATTGTAGAAGCTCAGATGAAGTCTGCTTGCAATAGAAGTTTGGAGTAGAAATCTGACTGCTGGAGCCCATCCATTATAGAAGTTTGTCTAGAATCCATCCACTGCAGAAGTTTGGACGAAGTCTGATTCTTATAGGAGCTCGGATGAAATTTGGAAGACGGTTGACCACCGTAGAAACTTGGATGGAGTCTGACTACTGTAGAAGTCCTGCTGCTGGAGAAGCTCGAACATTGACGAAGTTCGAAAGAAGCTCGAAGTAAAGTCGATCGTGATAGGAGGAAGTTTGGAAGAGATTCGGAGAGTAGTCGATCACTATAGAAAATCGACTGATAGTGAAGCCCAGAGAGCATTTGGAGTAGTCCGATAGACGACTGAAGGAGCTCATCATCGGAGAAGTCTGGGGGGTACTATAAGAGTTTGTCCGTTGGAGGAATCTGGAGGACATTGTGGAAGGTCGACTGTCGGAGGAGTCCGGATGGCTTTGCGGAAGCTCGGACGATCGGGGGAGATCAGAAAGATGCCGCACAAGGTCGGAAGCCAGAAGAGTCCTATGAGGGTTGGCCTCTTACGAACTTCGGCTGGGGTTATTTTATACCCAACACCTTATAATACAGGGATGTCATTTTCGATTAAGAGAATGTCATCTACATACAGAATAAGGAATACAACCACAGAGTCATTTATCCATTTGTTAATGCAGGGTTCTTCTCCATTCCTAATAAAGCCATACGTTCTGACAACCTTATTAAAATGTATGTTCTAACTCCCGGATGCCTACTTTAATCTACAGATGGATCTCTGAAGCTTACACACCTTGGACTCATCTGTAGATGTGAAACCTTCAGACTGTATCATATACACCTCCTCTTGTAGATCTCCATTTAGAAAAACTATTTTCACATCCATTTGCCAGATTTTATAGTCCATGTATGTCGCCATCGCAAGCATAATCCGAATGGATTTGAGCATTGCCACAGGAGAAAATATCTCATCATAATCAATACTATAATGCTGATTATAACCCTTGGTAATCAAATAGACTTTATAGGTCTCCATCTTTCCGTCTGCACCCCTCTTCCTTTTGAAGACCCACTTACACCCTATGGGTTTAACCTCTTTAGGTGGGTCAACTAATGTCCACACATCATTGACTTTCATGGACTCTATTTTGAATTTTATGGCTTCAAGTCATTTATCAAAGTCAGACCTCTGCATTACATCCATATAGGTGATCGGATCCTCATTATTCTCATCGAGTTCAATAGGATCTCCATCCTAGACCAAGAAACCATAGTATTTATCTAGTTGATGTGATACTCTATCGGATCTCTTAATGGTGCCTCTACAATAAGTTTTGGATTTGACATTATCAAATCCGATTTTGTGGGTTCACTAGACTGTGTCGGTTCTACCTGTTGAACTTCCTCAAGTTTAACTTTAGAGGCATTAATCCCTTCTCCAAGGAATTTTTTTTCTAAAAAGAATGCCCTAAGGCTGACAAACACCTTTTGTTCATCAGCAAGATAGAAATAATATCTCTTAGTTTCTTTGGGATATCTAATAAAATTATATTTATCAGATTTGGCTCTAAGTTTGTCTGTTTTCAAACGTTTGACATAAGTCAGACATCTCCAAACCCTAAGGTGAGAGAGCACTGACTTACATCTAATCCATATCTCATATGGTGTTTTACTTACAGACTTACTAGGAACCCTATTAAGCACATAATAAGTTAACTCGAGTGCATATCCCCAAAAAGATATTGACAGAGTAAAAAAGCCCATCTGGATCGAACCATGTCCAACAGGGTTCGATTCCTCCTTTCCGACACACCATTATGTTGTGACGTTCCAGGAGGTGTCTATTGTGAGAGAATCCCATTCTCCTCAAGATATATCAGAAATTCACTAGAAAGATATTCTTCTCCTTGATCTAATTGAAAAGTTTTAATATTCTTTTCAGTTTATTTCTCTACTTCATTACGGAACTATTTGAATATTTCAAACGATTCGGACTTGTGTTTCATCAAGTAGACATACCCATACCTTGATAGGTCATTTGTAAATATAATGAAATAGTGATACCCTTCTCTGATACTTGTGCTCATGGGTCCACATATATCAGTATGTACTAGATCGAGAACATCACTGACTCCATTTTTTTCAATAAAAGGTGACTTGGTCATTTTTCCAAGTAAACAAGACTCACTGGTAGATAACAATTTATAATTGTCTTTATCAAGAATCCCTTCTTGAGCTAACCTATTCATCTTGTTCTTGTTGATATGACCTAGCCTACAATACCAAAGATAGGCATCCATGACATCGATAGTCCTAGGATGTTTATTTGACATGTACATTATATTATGCCTAGATACAACATAGATTCCATTGTTCAACTGTCCATGTAATATTGTAACACCATTCAAAATGATATTACAAAATTTTTTCTTTATTGATATTTCATAATTCGATTTGGCCAAATGGCCTACAGAAATAATATTCAAAAAAAAATTAGGACAGTAATGACATTCATTAAGAATAATAGAATGAGACTCAAATACAAGCTTGATAATTCGTAAAGCTAGAACTGAAACTGATCTTTCATCTCCAACATTCAAGAATCTCTCACCATCTTCAAATCTCTCACTAACCTCAAGACCTTGCAACAAAGTACAAATATTAATGGGGCTTTCAGTATCCAATGCCCAGGTCATTATATCAAAAAGAGAGAAGTTACAAGGTATTATCACATAAGTACCTTGTCCAGCAATCGATTGCTGCTTCTTCTTTGACCTGTTCAGATCAAGAAAAGTTTTATACTGAGGACAATTTTTTTTCAATGATCCTGCTTCTTACAGTAGAAGCACTCTGCCTGACTCTGATCGACCTTAAATTTGGGTTTTTGGGTTTGACTTCCAGCACTTTGCACCTTTTTATTTTTTCTTCTTTTTTTCTTTCTTAAAGGGATGATGACTATCCAAAGAAGATCCTCCCACTAAATTCACCATCTCTTTGTGGAGCTGGTGATCTTTCTCAAAAGTCTGTAACAACCCCAACAGACCTTGATAGTTGACTACAGGCTTCATCATTCTAAAATGACTGAGAAATGGTTGGTAAGATTTGGGTAGAGAGTTCAGGATCGCATCCTTCTCTAGCTATTCATACAAGGAAAAGCCGAGCTTGCTCAGTTTCTTGATCTATTCGATCATGTACAATACGTGATCAGTGACAAATACTCTTTCCCTCATCTGAGCATTGAAAACAGCGTAACTAGTCTTGTACCACTCAATATCATCGGGAGTACCAAAGGACTCTCTCAACACTTGAAGCATTTTCTCTGACCGAGCCTCTTCAAATTTTTGACTGAACTCATCTTTCATGGAGGCCCACATGATACAACGAACCATGGTGCGATTGTTGAGCCACTTCAAATAAGTGTCTCAGATCACACTTCGGGCATTGAGAGTAGGCTCCTCAGGTGTCGGATCCGTAATCACATACAGGATTCGCTTGTGCTCTAGGATGATCTTAAGCTTTCGATATCAGTTATCGAAATTAGATTTCATCAATTTCTCACTATCCAACAGTGATCAGAGCGATAAGTTTGAGGCCATATCTACATAAATAAGGAAAAATCAAAACTTAATTAGTATATGAATTTATTAAGCCTAAAGATATGGACTTTAGTCTAAAGATTCTCTCACTATTTTATACGAATCAGTAGCCTCTACCTCCAATTTGAGGAATTACTTTAATTTTTTAGTAGGTGTTGGATTCTGGTGGTGCAGTAGAAGAGCCAGGTGTTTAAAATTTTCATTTAAAATACCTGACGCATTAAAAGTCTTAATATCCAAAAATCCTTGACTATATCAATCAAAGTATAATTAAATTAAACTTGGATAAGAAGAATACTGGTAGTGCTCATCCTAATTTTTACAAGACATCCAAGTGTCTGCCCTCTAACAGTGATCCACATGAAAATTAAACCAAAGACAGTGCTCCTCCTTTACCTTGCTTCAAGAGTTCTAGTCTCTAGAACTCGATTAGCCCTGTATCAGTCAGATTTCTCCAAGAATCTGACTCGATCCTTTCAAAACCACCTCTAGACTTTTGATTTCCCTTCTTTAGGATCCTCACAACTCTTGTTTGGATTAGATAAGGCTTTGTCTTAAATCCTACAGTCTTGTCTTAAAACTAAGATGGGTTGCAAGAAAGAAGGGAGAGCTACAGAGAAGAACATGAAAACTCAATCTGAATGCCTTGGACACCCAGCACCCAGGCCTTTTTATAGCTACCAGAGGGATGCCAAAAGGGAGGAATATGCTACATAAAAAAGTCTTATCTGATAAAATTTAAGAGATAAGAGTTGTTGCCCAGCTATGCAACCCAAGAGGGGGGGTGAATTGGATTTTTAAAAAAAATTAAACTTAACTTACAACTATGAAGATTATTTAACAATGAGCAAGATAAGTATGGATAGTATAATTTATGCAAGGTGTAGAAGTTGGATGCAAGAATGCAAGAGGATAAAGAAATTTAAAAGGAGAGCAAGTAAGCACAACACAAACAAGAAGATTTATAGTGGTTCGGTGCCAACCTTACACCTATATCCACTCCCCAAGCTCCTACTTGGGAATTTAAATCCACTAGACTGTATTCAACCCGAATACAATGTTGGAACCTCCGACTCTAGCTATCCCAAGCTAAAACACTTATTTTTCAGGTACAAGCCAATCCAATACAATCCGATTCAAGGTTCGGATCAACCTTTCCACATTTTGAATTTCTTCCAAAACAAAATAAATAACTCAAAAATAGAGTATAGGAGTTAATCACATAAAAGTACAGATGTAGCTCCTTTAATGAGCAAATAATACTTTAAATATACTTTACACAATTAGAAGAAAGCTCTTTCTGATTTTCTCAAGGTGGTTGGAGACTTGAATGAGCTCTTGAGGAGTTGGTGAACTGAAAATAAAAGCTTATTGACCTTTTTAAGTGGGCTCTTGCTTAGGGTTAAAATGAATGCTTGAAGAACCTTTTTTAAATCTCTTTCTTGTCTTTGATTCCCTTCTTTAAGTGCCTTTTATAACTTCAAATAATGGTGGAGAGTAATCTGGGCAGAAATAGAGCCGTTAGAGCATATTAAATGAGCATTAAATGCAATCGAAATGGGTTAAAAACTAGCCATTACGGAAATTTTCCATCACAGGGGTCGACTCATAGGGTCGACTCATGCTCATGGGTCGACTTATGGGGTCGACCTCTGTGGAAAAGAGTAGAAAATGTCTGTTCTGTAATTTTGGTCTGTAGAGTAGCAGAGATCGATTCATAGGATCGACTCATGCCAAGGGATCGACTCATGGGGTCGACTCACAGAGTGTGCCAGCCAAAAATTTTGCATGCCGTTCAGCCCTTTTAGCCATGAGTCGACTCATGGGTTCGACTCAAAATATAAACCTGATTTTCTTACAAAATACACTTCCAAAAATATTGAAATTGCCTCCAATAGATTACACATCTTTTGTTCTTGCTCTTGAGGCTTTCGAATCAGGTCTGATCTGATAAAATTATGATTTTACCCCTAAAATACAATAAATCTTTTTTCAAACTAAAATCATTAGTAAGCTCCTCAAATACTTTGTAATCATCAAAATCAATTCAAGGAGCAACAATCTCTCCTTTTTTGATGATGACAAATACTTGAGTAAAAGCATATATAAAGTATTGAACATGAATTTTAAATTTGTAAAGATGCATCACTTAAATATTATAGCCAAGTATTTGAATGAAATGCATTATAAGCAGTTTGAAGACAAATTAAAAATTTGCTAAAAATTTGAAATTTTTTTATAAGTTCATTTGCTTGGGAAAAAAAAGCTGATGATTTTGATTCTTTGACACATGTGCCCATTTGCTTAACAATTTATTTATTGCTCATTCTTTATTGCTTATTGCTCAATCTTGATTTTGATTCTCTACTCCTCCTTTTTTACAGCATCAACTAAGATTCTCTACTCCCCTTTTTAAGGACATATTTTCTCTATTCCCCCTTTTTTATGGGATCAATTTTACTTCTTTAGCCCCCTTCTTTGATTGCTTATTTCTCTATTGCTTATTGTTTTACTCCCTCTCAATATAGCAAACGTAAAAGATATACCAATTTGCTTATTTAGAAGATATTACAATTCATAGTATTTCACAACACAAATATAAGTTATTTTTCATATCTCATAATTAAAAGCAATTCAATTTGATCACATTCATAGACATTCATTGAAGGTCAAAGTATCTATATATATATTCAAAAAGTGACTGAATACATAGGTGTTTCAATACATATGAGTCAACTTAGAGTACAAATTTTATGGATAGAAACTATCCAAGAGTCAATCAGTCAACACATTACATAGCCCACAAGATAGATCCTAGACAAAAACAAAAGAAAGGATAGACTACACTAGATCTAATAGATGTCATGGCTGGAAGGATCGGAGTCTGATGAATTAGAGATAGGGTGAGGAGATGTAGGATCATGTCCATGAGCTCGACCTCGACTGCGTCTGCCTCGACCATGGGTAGAAGTGCCAGCACGAGTAGAGGGGTGAGAAGATTTTGAAGCTTGAGAAGCTATGGACTGAGCTACGAGTGAGAGTCTGATGGTGTCCAAAAGATTCAAAGCTCTCGAGATAGACTGCATCAGGACACTGACTGAGTAGAAGCATGTTCACTAGAGCCCTTGATCTCTCTCCTCAAGAAGTCAAAACCACTCTCTAAGACTCCTCGAAGTCTGGCCGCCTCTGCAGATAGGTCTGAGACCTCTATGATGCTCTCATGCGGCTGTGGATGGACTAGAGCTAACACTTGCCCCTCTAAGTCAAGTACTCTGCCAGTCAGTCTCAATATACAACCCTCAAGCTGCTCAATGCGTACCGACTGATCAATAATCATCTGGAAAATAGTGAAAATGTGAGGGATCAATGTCTGATCAGATACATCCTGAGATGTCGATCCCTGTGCAAAAACTGAAGTACCAAATTGTCAAGATAGAATGGAGGCTACACACTGGGATATCATCTCAATCTGATCATCTGCCAATCTGAGCTTTGAAGGATGTGCCCTGCTATCCGACTATGGAACTGAAGTATGTCTCCTCGCAGACTCTGACGGGCCAGCCTCGTGATTAAAAACAAACTGAATATCTGGTGATGCTACTCTGTGATCATGAAAGGGTGAGGATGGTCCTTCCTCCTCTGCTCTATCCTCAGCTCTCTCTTCCATACCTTTTATCCAACCACCATCAGTTTTAGAAAATCTCATGTAGTGCAATGTGTGACGGTTGATAGTGTCGGAGTGGGATAGTCTAGCTACAGCCTCCCCCTCAAAACTAACTCCGAACCTCCTAAAAACTAAGGTGAGAGCCATACCAAAAGGCAAGTGTGCCTTGGACCTGTTCAAGGTCTCTCTTATGGCCTCAAACATCAATGCAGGGAGATTCATGGGGGTTTGTGTGATCACATGGTACATAATATAGATGTTCCTACCAGAAAGAAGATCGTGTCTACCACTTTTAGAAAAAAATAATTTGGTTACCATGTGGTGCAGCAGTCTCATCTCAATAGAAAGAATCTTTGCCTCTAATTTGTTCAAACTTCTAGTGAAGGTTCTCCCTAAGATAACATTTATTCATTCCTCTTTAACTGGGAGCTCCATGTTGGTATACCCCTCACATGGTAAATGAAGTATCTGCCCCAAAAGCACAAGATCTAGGCTAATGTCTACACCCTTCATTGCGGATTTCACTGTTTCATTGCTGCACCCCAAATTTAGGTAAAATTCTCTAACAAGATCGACATATGTATTTTCTTTTAAGGAGCAATAAAATTTCCATCCTTGGTCCTTAATCTTTGATCCAATGGTGAACCCTTCTTTTTCAAAAAACCTGAAATCAATATTTTTCCCAGATTCTACTTTCCTATCAGAGAGGGGTACCTTACTAGGGCTGAACTAGGAGCAGGATTTGAAGCAGAAGTGGTCTCGATTGCTAGTCTCTTTCGGCGCACACTTTTCTCCAACCCGCGAACAGATTTCCTCCTCTATGGAAGCTTCATCTTGGGAGCCATTTGCACAGGTAGGAGTAGCATGGAACTTAGGAGAGCAAATGTGAGGGAGAGATGAAGGGTTCTTAGTGGAAAGATAAGGATTTTGGAGAAGTGATGTGCCGATTTGGAGAAGATGGGTAGAGTCTAGGGTAAGCTCGAATCGCTCCAAATGAAGAAGGAGAAGGGGAGGAACTTGGTTCCTAAGTGGGTGATTTGGAGTGTGAGAGTCGGTGGGAGAGAAATTTTAAGAAAAATCTTGGGTTTGAGGAAGAAGAGAGGGAGACCTTTGGTTTGGCAGAAGGAAGAAGGCAGAGAGTTGGGTCAGCTCAAGGAGAATTTTCAATAAAAAGAGAGCGCCCGAAGGATTTTGTCATAATTATAAGTTTACCCTAGGGTCGACCCTAGGGGTCGACTCATGGCACAGAGAAATTGAAAAAAATGATGAAATAATTTCGAAAAATTTGAAACATTAGGAGAAAGATGTTTACCCAAAAAAAATTGATCATGTGAATGATAATTTTGAGCTTTTGAGCTCTTAAGAAAAGATGAGAATTGAGCTAAATGAATTTTTGGCTTTGAGACCTTGGAATCAGAGAGACACCTAAGCTGATGGATCAAGGATTCCTAGTTCTCTCCTAATTTCACAAAATCTATCTTCACTTAAGGCCTTGGTAAAAATGTCAGCTAATTATTTTTCAGTACAAACATAGTCAAGAATTATGTCTTTATTTTGGACATGTTCTCTTATGAAATGATGCCTGATTTCAATATGTTTTGACCTAGAATGCTGAATTGGATTTTTAGTGAGATTTATAGCACTAGTGTTATCACATCTTATGAAAGTTTCATTGAGTTTGATACCAAAGTCTTTGAGTTGTTGCTTAATCCACAAGATTTGAGCACAACAACTTTCGGCTGCAATGTATTCGGCCTCAGCCGTAGACAGTGCTACCGAATTTTGTTTCTTGTTAAACCAAGAGATT
The DNA here is from genome assembly GCF_000442705.2 of Elaeis guineensis. Lineage (NCBI taxonomy): Eukaryota > Viridiplantae > Streptophyta > Magnoliopsida > Arecales > Arecaceae > Elaeis > Elaeis guineensis. Next base: position 35,126,606 of record NC_026000.2, on the reverse strand, counting down.
TGGTTAACTCCAAGAAATTGGCAAGTTCCACTAGTACTTTTTCTATCTAATCTACATCCAGCAAAATCGGCATCTGAATATCCTATTAAGTCAATTAATGAGTCCTTAGAATACCATAATCCTAGAGTTTGTGTATCATTTAAATATCTAAGGATTCTTTTAACTACATTCAAGTATGATTCTTTTGGATTTGATTGAAAGCGAGCACATAGACAAACACTAAACATAATATCAGGTCTACTAGCAGTTAAATATAATAGAGAACCAATCATGCCTCTATAAAATTTTAAGTCTACATTTTTACCTTCTTCATCTTTGTCAAGCTTACATGATGGGCTCATGGGTGTGCCAATTGCTTTGGAGTTCTCCATTCCAAATCTTTTGAGTAATTTTCTTGTGTACTTGCTTTGGGTGATGAAGATTTCTTCCTTTGTTTGTTTGATTTGGAGTTCGAGGAAGAATATAAGTTCTTCCATCATGCTCATCTCGAACTCTCCCTGCATGAGCTTTGCAAAATCTTGACAAAGAGTTTCATTAGTAGACCTAAAAATAATGTCATCAACATATATTTGTATAACTAATATATCATCTTGATTTCTTTTAATGAAAAGGGTTATGTCTATATTTTCTCTTAAAAAATTATTATTAAGTAAAAATTTGCTTAGCCTTTCATACCAAGCCCTGGGTGCTTGTTTTAAACCATATAAAGCTTTATTTAACTTAAAAACATGATTAGAAAAAGCATAATTTTCAAAACCTGAGGTTTGTTCTATATAAACTTCTTCAGCAATATATCCATTTAGAAAAATACTTTTGACATCCATTTGAAATAACTTAAAATTTATAAAGCAAGTATATGCAAGTAGAAGTCTAATTGCTTCTAATCTAGCAACAGGTGCAAAGGTCTCATCAAAATCAATTCCTTCTTCTTGATTATAACCTTTTGCAACTAATCTTGCTTTATTTCTTATTACATTTCCATGTTCATCCAATTTATTCCTATATACCCATTTTATGCCAATTATTGAATAATTTTTAGGTCTTGATACTAAAGTCTATACATTATTTCTTTCAAATTGATTAAGTTCTTCTTGCATTGTATTAATCAAATTATGATCTTTTTCAACTTTGTCTAAGGTTTTAGGTTCAAGATGAGAGACAAAAGCAAAATGATTAAATGCATCTCTAAGTGAGGAACGAGTTCTTACACCATGTGTAGGATCACCAATGATTAGTTTCTTGGGATGATTGTGATCATACCTCTATTCTTTGGGTAGATCATTTGTACCTTGAGGTTGTTCTTGTTGTTCTTCACCTTCCTCATCCTGTTTGTCTTTATGTTCTTCATCATCTTGAATGGTTGAATCTTTTAGAGTGATCTCCTTCATCCCTTCTATAAGAGGATCTGCATCATTAATACCTTCATTCTTTCTTGAAGAAAAATCGTTAATTTCATCAAAGACAACATGTATTGACTCCTCTACTACTAAGGTTCTTTTATTGAAAACTCTAAAGGCTTTACTAGAAGAGGAGTAACCAAGAAAAATCGCTTCATTGGATTTTGCATCAAATTTTTCTAATCTTTCTTTACCATTATTTAACACAAAACATAGGCAACCAAAAATATGAAAATATGCAATGTTTGATTTTTTTCCTTTTCAAAGCTCATAGGAAGTTTTCTTTAAAATTTGTCTAATTAAAACATGGTTTAATATGTAATATGTCGTGTTAATTGCTTCCACCTAAAAGTATCTTGGAAGGTTGCTTTCACATAGTATGGTACGGGCCATTTTTTCAAGAGTTCTATTTTTTTTTTTACTACTCCATTTTGTTGGGGTGTCTAGGTGCCGAAAAGTTATGGCCAATTTCTTTTTCATCACAAAACTTTTCAAAATCTTAATTTTTAAATTTGGTTCCATGATCACTTCGAATATTTTGAATTGAAAAACCTTTCTCATTTGTGACTTTTCGATAAAATTTAGAGAAAACATGAAAAGTTTATTTTTATGTGCTAAAAAGAAGACCCATGTAAAACGAAAGAAATCATTAATAATTACAAAACCATATCATTTTCCACCTAGACTAGTAGTTCTAGTAGGTCCAAATAAATCCATATGATAGTTCTAATGGCCTAGAAGTTGAAACAACATTTTTAGATTTGAATGAAACTCTTGTTTGTTTACCTAGTTGGCATGCATCACAAATTCTATCCTTTTCAAAGTTCAATTTGGATAAACCGATAACCAATTCCTTCTTAATGAGTTTTGAAAGTGAATGTATGCTAATATGTGCAAGCCTACGATGCCAAAGCCAACTAGTCTCATTAATCTTGGCATTCAAGGCTACTAGGCATTGCATGTTTATTTGGGATAGATCATTCAAATCTACCATATAAATATTACTGTTGGTGCAAAAATTCGCTTGTGCCGAAGAAGCTGGAGTCGAGGGAGTCGCGGTCGCCGTCGGGATCTACAAAAGAAGTCTAAACCGGAGGTGGGGTTGCTCCGGTAAGATCCTCCGACGCTCAAGTCAGTTCTCTGCCTCAACAAGAATGGAGTGCTCGAACGAAAATTTTAGCAGAGTTTCTAGGTCAAAACAAGAGCTTATGGAATAACGTATCTGGGGTTCCCCCTTTTATAGGCGGAGGGGGCAACAAACTGATGGTGACGCCTGTAACCGTCTGGTAGTGGGCCACCCATGGTCAGGAAAAGTTTGTTGCGGAGAGTAGTGGGGTGGACCCGTGGCTATTACTGGGGCGTGCCACGTGGAGTCTGCCACGAGAAGTGGAGCGGCATCCGTTGTCACAACTTGCCAGAGGATAGAAGAATCACGCGGTATCCATCATAGGAAGTGGAGCAAGGCCGTGGCCATTATTACGACCTATCAGGGAGTGATGGAGCCACATGGAATCCATCGCAGGAGGTGGAGCAAGGTCGTGGGGTGATGGAGCCATATGGAATCTGCCGTAGGGAATGGAGCAGAATCGCGGCCGTTACTGCAGTGCGCCAGGGGGTGAAGGTCTGCCGGCTGAAGTCCGGCTGGAGCGTCTGGCAGAGAGAGGTAGTTAGCCATCTGTCCAAGAGGAGCTTAGAATCCAGCTTTCGCAAGAGCTCGGATGGATTCTTCCTTCAGTCACAGTCGGGGGTGGAATCCGGCTCCCGTAGGGGTCTGGGCGGAGCTCACCGACAGTTGAAATCGAGGATGAGATCCGCCTCCTGTAGGAGCCCGGGCAGAGTCTTCCTGCAATTAAAGTCAGGTACGAAGTCTGGCTCTCGTAGGAGTCCGGACGGAGCTTACCAGCGGTTGAAGTCAGTGACGGAGCCCGGCTCCCGTAGGAGTCCGGGTGGAGTCTTCCTGCAGTTGAAGTCGGGGACGGAGTCCGGCTCCCGTAGGAGCCCGGGCAGGGTCTTCCTGCAGCTGGAGTCAGGTGCGAAGTCTGGTTCCCGTGGGAGTCCGGACGGAGCTTACCAGCGGTTGAAGTTGGTGATGGAGCCCGGCTCCCGTAGGAGTCCGGGTGGAGTCTTCCTGCAGTTGGAGTCGGGGACGGAGCCCGGCTCCCGTAGGAGCCCGGGTGGGGTCTTCCTGCAACTGGAGTCAGGGATGGAGCCCACTCCCGTAGGAACCCGGGCGGGGTCTTCCTGCAGCTAGAGTTAGGTGCGAAGACTGGCTCCCGTAGGAGTCCGGACGGAGCTTACCAGCAGTTGAAATCGGTGATGGAGCCCGGCTCCCGTAGGAGTCCGGGCAGAGTCTTCCTGTAGTTGAAGTCGGGGATGGAGCCCGGCTCCCGTAGGAGCCCGGGCGGGGTCTTCCTACAGCTGGAGTCAGGTGCAAAGTCCGACTCCCGTAGGAGTCCGGACGGAGCTTACCAGCAGTTGAAGTCAGTGATGGAGCCCGACTCCCGTAGGAGTCCGGGCGGAGTCTTCCTGCAGTTGGAGTCGGGAGAAGCCCGGCTCCCGTAGGAGCCCGGCGGGGTCTTCCTGCAGCTGGAGTCAGGGACGGAGCCCGGCTCCCGTAGGAGCCCGGGCGGGGTCTTCCTGCAGCTGGAGTCAGGTGCGAAGTCCGGCTCCCGTAGGAGTCCGGTCGGAGCTTACTAGTAGTTGAAGTCGGTGACGGAGCCCAGCTCCCGTAGGGGTTCGGGCGGAGTCTTCCTGCAATTGGAGTCGGGGACGGAGCCCGGCTCCCATAGGAGCCCGGGCGGGGTCTTCCTGCGGCTGGAGTCAGGTGCGAAGTCCGGCTCCCGTAGGAGTCTGGACGGAGCTTACCAGCAGTTGAAGTCGGTGACGGAGCCCGGCTCTCGTAGTAGTCTGGGCAGAGTCTTCCTGCAGTTGAAGTCGGGATGGAGCCGGCTCCCGTAGGAGCCCGGGCAGGGTCTTCCTGCAGCTGGAGTCAGGTGCGAAGTCCAGCTCCCGTAGGAGTCCGGACGGAGCTTACCAGCAATTGAAGTCGGTGACGGAGCCCGGCTCCCGTAGGAGTCCTGGGCGGAGTCTTCCTGCAGTTGGAGTCGGGACGGAGCCCGACTCCCGTAGGAGCCGGGCAGGGTCTTCCTGCAGCTGGAGTCAGGGATAGAGCCAGCTCCCGTAGGAGCCCGGGCGGGTCTTCCTGTAGCTGGAGTCAGGTGCGAAGTCTGACTCCCGTAGGAGTCCGGTCGGATCTTACCAGCAGTTGAAGTCGGTGACGGAGCCCGGCTCCCGTGGGAGTCCGGGCGGAGTCTTCCTGCAGTTGGAGTCAGAGACAGAGCCCGGCTCCCATAGGAGTCCGGGCGGGTCTTCCTGCAGTGGAGTCAGGTGCGAAGTCCGGCTCCCGTAGGAGTCCGGACTGAGCTTACCAGCAGTTGAAGTCGGTGACGGAGCCCGGCTCCCGTAGGAGTTCGGGCAGAGTCTTCCTGCAGTTGAAGTCGGAGATGGAGCCGGCTCCCTAGGAGTCCGAGTGGGCTTCCTATAGCTGGAGTCAGGTGCGAAGTCTGACTCCTGTAGGAGTCCGGTCGGAGCTTCCAGCAGTTGAAGTCGGGTGCGAGTCCGCAAGGGTCAATCCCGCTGAGAACTTCGGCTGAGGGTATTTTATACCCAACACCAGTCCCCCTACTTTCGAGTTTGAATTTCGAATGAAGGAAGTACAGAGAGATTGGCATAGCCAAAGTTGTCCCCTCGAATCCTGCGCACGACCGTCCCCAGATATTTTGGCATTAAATGCACGTGTGCTGGAGTCTTTTCGAATCGGGGCGATACGAAGGGACCCTTCGAAATTCCCGCTGGTACACTGGCCCAGGTACGGTGCAATAATGGCCCTGCCAACCATCAGTCCTTTTAGCCGCCTGCCGTGGCGAGTGAGACACGTGTCGAGCGTGGCCGGCCTGGGGGGATTCGCAATCATTATGGCGCTGGATCCCAGGGTCTATTTAAACCCGTCCTTCCACCTTTAGGGGCCCTATTCCGCTCCAGAGTTCTACCAGTGTCTACCCTTCCTTCGAGAGCCTGTTTCTTCGAGAGCCTATTTCTGTTGGCATCTTCTCAGGCCATAGGTGCCCTTCAAGTCATCCCTGTCCTCGCCCCTCTGCATCCCTCAGAGCGATCTAGGTTAGTCCCAGAACCTTCATCTTTCTTCCCGCCACTTAGGGGCCTTTTCTTTGCCATTTTTTTTTTCTGTTGTATTCCTCTGAGTTAGTCTCCTGTGGCCTCTCGCCTTTGTCCTGTCCGTCTTCTTCGAGATCTTTAGAGTCTTCATTCGAAGTTATTCGAAATGTCTTCCGGCTCTTCGCTCCCAGCGTTCTGGGAGTTCTTCCACCTCGACCCCCAGGTCCCTCGTTCTGTAGACGAACCGCATCTGGGCTGGGCTTCGTCCGATTTTTGCACCGGATGCCATTCCATGCTCCCTGACTCCGGATGAACTCTTCTATAAGGGTTCAGTATGAGTTCCTCGGAGTATGACCTGGAGCTGCCTGGCCCTCCGACCGGGCTAGCACTCCCCCACCCGATCATTTTTGCCTGTATCAGGAGGCGTTCCGTGTCGGACTTCGGCTTCCGCTTCCATCCTTTGTTGTCACCCTCTTCTGCTTCTTAGACATCTCTTTGGCTTCTGTTACTCCAATTCTTTTAGGTTTTTGATAGGGTTTCTCTCCCTTTGCCATGTAGTCGAGGTTCAACCGTCCCTCTTCTGTTTAGGCACTTCTATACCTTCAAGCGTCATCCTTTGACGAAGGACTGGTGGTATTTCTTCCCTCAGTTCGGCAAGAAGGGGTTACTGAAAGGTGCCCCCTCTTCAATCCATAACTGGAAGGGGAAATACCTCTTCATCCACTGCCCGACCCTGAGGCTGGCCTGCCCCTTGGGGCTCTCTGAGGGATTCTGTCCGTCGGGCCCCCAGCCTGGGGAGGACGACCTCCAGGCTGCCCGAAAGCTTCTCGCCTATTCGCTCCTTCCCTTCCAACCTTCTGAGGGAGCAATTTTTGTTCAACATTGGTCTGAGCCCCAGATCCTGCGAGTACTTCATCTTTTCTTTCTCTTCTTTTCTTATGTCCTTCTTCTTTCTCTCTTTTTTTTTTTTTGTGCCACTCTTTTTCATTCCATTATTGATTTCTGACTCTCTCTCCTTTCTCTTCTCTTCTTTTTTTTTTTTTTAAGGAATGGACGTCGAAGCAGCATGGATGCTTGCTAGGGGCCTCAAGGCCCACAAAAGAAAGGGTGCCGCGGCCTCCGGATCGGAAAGAGGGCCAGGGCGGAGGAGTCGAGCTTGGCCGCTCCCTCCAGAGGCTCCAGCGATCACATTCCCTCGGACGTCGAACCTACGGCCCCCCGGGCTTCTTCGAGGAGTCCACGACTGGGGCTCCTGTATCGGGGGTCCGCCCCATGGAGGCGCCCGTAGTCGAGAGGAAAAGAGAAGGAAGTCGGTGGCCCGCAGGGTGAGTAGCCGCTGAGCCACCGCTGATGAGTCCTCTGTTCCGAAGAGGAGCCAGAGAATCCCTTCAATGACAGGGACTTGATCAGGCGGTTGATCGACGGCTGCATCCTGCCCGAAGTCGTCGAGAGGATCGACCGCGCCGATCCTGAGCAGCGGTTTGGACTCCTAGGGTCCTTCCTCGAGGTAAACAAATCTTCATTTAACCGCTATTCGCCCTTGTTCTGATCCCCTTGTCGCCCTTGCAGATTGGGCACCAGCTCCTCGCCAATATCGAGGCGATGAACCGGCGAGGAGGGATGCCGTCCAGGTGGAGGAGCATTTCGGGCCGAGGTCGCTCGCCTCAAAGAAAAGGCAGCCGAAGTAGTCATCCTCCAAGAGGCCCTGGAAAGAGAGAAACAAGCCCGGGAGGAGGAGAAGCAGACCTTGGAGGAGACGGTGAGAAAGGCGGAGGCCGAGGTCGCCAACTTGGCTGAGCAGATTCCAGTCCTGGTCTCGGAGGCCAGGTTCTTGCGGTAGAGGAATTCAAGTCCTCCACGGAGATGAGGGACCTGAATGTCCAATTCGGCCAGGGGCATTCATCAAGGGGTTCGAGCTCTGCCAGGAGATGGTGGCCAGGAAATTTTCAGAGCTCACCTCAGCTTCCTGGGTGAGGAGTCTGAAGACGAGGCCGATCCCTCTCCCGCTACCACTGCTACGCAGCCCCCCTTCCAGGAACGCCGAGCTCTCCAACTCCTGCCCCTGAGGTCTGAGACCTCCGACCTTGTATTTTTATTTTACCATAATTTTTTTTTCCTTTTTGTCTTCAAGAATCATCCAATCAATAAAGTTGAATTTCTTGTCATGGGTGGCCTCTCCCTCCTTCCTTTCTTCTCTCTGCTTTTCTTTCTGCGATGAGGCTGTCTTGACGCTTTTGCCTTCCGATGGCAGTGCCTGCTGAAGCACTTCCCCTGCCCCTGGGATTCCGCTGAAGTCGACGATCCAGCGGCTGAAGAAGGAAGTCCTTCACTTGACAAAAAAGTCAAAGAAGATGGAAGGCGAGCTTCGCAGATTGAGAGAGGGTCATTCTGAAGCCACCGCGGAGGCCACCCGCTTTCGAAATCTCCATGTGAAGGGATCATGGAGTATAGCCGGAGGAAGGCGGACTTCGCGAAGGAGCTTGAGGAATGCAAGAAGAGCACAGCGGCCGAATTTGGGCTCAAGCTACCAAGATTAGCGCTCTCAGGGTGGAACTGTCGGCTGCGATGGAGAAGATCGGCCAGCTGGGAGGAAGTTCATCCCGGCTCTTGGCTCGGGCCGACGCGATCGGAGTGGTTGAAGAAGGTCTCGACCTTCAGCAGCAGCTTCAGGATGCCGAGGTGAGCTATGACATGCATCGGGCGGTTGGCGCAAGCAGGTAGAGGAATATAAAGGGAGACTCAGGGTGGCGACCGACGAAGTTGCCCGTCTTCAGAGGCAGCTGGCTGACAGGGCTCAGCTGACTTCTGCCCGAGATTCCAATGAACTCCAGTCCCAGAGAGGAACCGTGAAGGGCTTTCTATCGCCCTTGGGAAAGGATGGCTGAGCTGCAGCAATTAAAGATCCAGCTGGCATACGAGCAGCAGGCCATCACGGACGCGGAGGCAGAATCTGAGGTCCTGAGAAAGAGGCATCGAGAGGTGGAGACCGAGAGCCAGCGACTTCATCGGGCGCTCCAGGACGCGCTGCTGAAAAGGAGAGAGCTAAAGAAGAAATTGAGAATCTAAGGCAGTCCTGGATGAGGGGTGGAGCAGATAATTCTAGGTCAGAAGGAGCAGAGCTTCCCTAGGGCTCTTTTTGTCATTCTGTCTTTTCATGTATACATTTTCCTTTTGTTGTTTTGTCCCGCTTTTATCATTTTGCTTTTCTTCCTTTGGCCTTCTGGGCTTTGTGGTGTATATTTCGCAAATGAATGAAAAGGAAATTTTGTGTTACCTCGCCCGCATATTGTATTAAATTATCATCTGCGAACTTCTCTTATCGTTCGACTTGTCCGACGTTGACGTCGTTGGGGGTGCCCAGTTGTCGATGCACTGGTTTGCTTTCCTCATCATTCACGGCCGCAGGCTCAAGCTTGGTGGTCCGAACTTCGCATTACTTCGGAGACGTTGCTATCTTCTTGACCTGTGTCGAGAGCCTTCTTAGAGGCCGGGGGTGTTTGGTACGAACTTTTCGTCTTTGTTGAGACAAGGTTCCTTAGGTCTTTGGTGTGGTTTGTCCTTCATCTGTTTCCGACGTTGCTCATCACTCTTCCTCTTTAATTTCTCTCCTCTTTTCAGAGTGAGGCCCCCCCTCACTTTTTGCGGGGTTGCGTAGGAGTGTGAAGGTGCCGCTGAGGGGCCTTTCCCCTTTATCCGATCTTGTCGGCGGCCGGGCTTCGTCACCGCCAGGGCGAGGTTCTCCTCTTGTTCCCAATGGGGCCGTGGGGGCACATAAGGGCCATTGCAAGGGTCTCTCCCCTCCTCTAGTCTAAAAGAACCAGGCCTTCGACTTTGCTCATGTCAGGATGAGGTTCTCCTCCTGTTCCTGACATGACTGTGGGGGCACATTAGGGCGCTGTAAGGTCTCTCCCCCCATCCGGTCTAAAAGAACCGGGCCTTTGACTTTGCTCATGTCAGGACGAGATTCTCCTCCTGTTCCTAACATGGCTGTGGGGGCACATTGGGGCGTTGTAAGGCCTCTCCTCCCATCCGGTCTAAAAGAACCGAGCCTTTGACTTTGCTCATGTCAGGATGAGGTTCTCCTCCTGTTCCTGACATGGCTGTGGGGGCACATTAGGGTGTAGTAAGGCCTCTCCCCCCATCCGATCTAAAAGAACCGGACCTTTGACTTTGCTCATGTCAGGATAAGGTTCTCCTCCTGTTCCTGACATGGCTATGGGGGAACATTAGGGCGTTGTAAGGCCTCTCCCCCAATCTGATCTCAAGATAATCGGACTTTCATTTTAGTTATGTTAGGATGAGGTTCTCCTCCCGTTCCTAACATAACTTTGCTTTAATTGTTTGAAGGGATTATACCCAGTCATGACAAATTCATGCCAAATGGGAGGAGCATACCAAGTCGAAAGGAATTTAGATTCAAGGCGAAATCATAAGCGATACATTTACAGGTTTCCTAGGTTCCATGGTTGTGGAAGGTCTGCTCCTCCTTGAGGCCCTTCGGTGATGGAGTCGATGGTCTCGATTGGAGGCCGATCTCCGGGCTGCTCCTCCCTCCTTGGCGGCTCAGGTTGCGACAGGGCCCTTGGCCGATCTTCTCTACCCTCGGGTCAGCGTCGGATGAACCTGTCGAGTCGACCTCGTCGGATGAGCTCCTCGATCTCGTCTCAGAGCTGGATGCATTCCTCTGTGTCGTGGCCGTGGTCGCGGTGGTAGAGACAGAACTTGTTGGGGTTGCACTTCTCGAGGTGTGTGTGCATCCTTTCTGCCTAGGGAGCTGCTCCCTAACCTCCATCAGTACCTGGGTCTTCGAGGCATTGAGGGGGGCGTAGTTGCGAAACCTTCCCAGTGGAGAACCCCGCCGAACCCCACGATCCGGACTCCTCTGCCTGCATACTCGGGGTGGAGTATGGGCACGCTTGTGCCCAGGAGGAGATCGAGAACGCGGCCGAGCTTCCCTCGACCTTTTTTCGACTACGGGCTTACTCGAGTCTCCCGCCTACCGCTCTCTCACGATCTCCTCATCCTTCATTTTGAAGGCTTCTTCCGCTCAGGCGTACCCTTTAGCCCGAGCCAACAAATCAGCAAAATCTCTGGGGTACTTCTTCTCCAGGGAGAACAAAAGGTCATTCTTCTGAAGGCCGCCCTTCAGAGCAGCCATTGCGATTGATTGGTCCAAGTTCTGGACCTCCAGCACCGCGACGTTGAAACGGTTGATGTAGGTCCGAATGGACTCCCCTTCCCTCTGCTTGATATTGATGAGGGACTTCGAACCCTTCCGGGGCACCGGCTGCTGACAAAATGGGCCAGAATTGGTGGCTCATCTGATTGAAGGAAAAGATGGTACCCGATTTCAGAGCCGAGTACCAGTTTCTCACCGCTCCCTTCAAGGTGGATGGGAAGGCTCGGCATAGAATGGCGTCGGGAGCACCATGAAGCAGCATCATCATCCGGAAGGCTTCCAGATGATCAACCGGGTCTGAAGCCCCGTCGTAGCTTTCGAACTGGGGGAGCTTGAAGTTTGGCGGGATCGGTTCCTGCATGATCATTTGAGAAAAGGGAGGGTCAGTGCAAATATCCTCACCATAAGTGGGGGGAGCATGGCGGAGTTCTTCAATCCGCCAGTTCATCTCTTGGAGTCTCCGATCTAGGAAATCCTCTCGACTTCGAGTCTCGAGGGTCCTCTGGCAGAATGGGGGCAGGAATCTTCCAGGGGTGGAGTCGTGATCCGATTGAGGGCTCTCCACCCTCGGGTTCATTTTCCCAAGAAAGATGGGATGGCTGGCCCAAGTGGCCCGCCCCGTCGTCGGATTCTGGTGTTCTGGTGACACCCTTTCAGGCGCACTGATGCCTGCGGCTGCTGCTGCTGCATAGCCTGCACAGCTTTAGTGAGGCCTCTGACCTGCTGCGCTAGCAGATCAAACTGCTCCGTGCCGACCGCCATCGTCGGAGGAGGAGGAAGAGGTTGGGAAACAGGAGGTGAGGTCGGAGCCTGAGATCTGGTCACGGAGGTCGTGGATCGTCGTATGGATGCCTTGCGGGGAGGCATCGAGCAAGGACTGAGTGGAGAAAGGAGGAGGAGATACCAGAAGAAATGCCCGGGGGTGGTCCCGTTGAGCGCTCCTTTAAGAACAAGGATACTGCGATGACACAGCCCCTTCCTCTAGCGCCAATCCTGTTGGTGCAAAAATCCGCTTGCGCCGGAGAAGCTAGAGTCGAGGGAGTCACGGTCGCCACCGGGACCTGCAAAAGAAGTCTAAATCGGAGGTGGGGTTGCTCCGGCAAGACCCTCCGATGCTCAAGTCAGTTCTCTGCCTCAACAAGAATGGAGTGCTCGAACAAAAATTTTAGCAAAATTTTTAGGTCAAAACGAGAGCTTATGGAATAACATATCTGGGGTTCCCCTTTTATAGGCGGAGGGGGCAACAAACTGATGGTGACGCCTGTAACCGTCTGGTAGTGGCCGCCCATGGTCAGAAAAAGTTTGTTGCGGAGAGTAGTGGGGTGGACCCGTGGCTATTACCGGGGCGTGCCACGTGGAGTCTGCCACGAGAAGCGGAGCGGCATCCCTTGTCGCGACTTGCCAGAGGATAGAAGAATCGCATCGTATCCATCACAGGAAGTGGAGCAGGTCGTGGCATTATTACGGCCTGTCAGGGAGTGATGGAGCCGCATGGAATCCATCGTAGGAGTGGAGCAGGGTCATGGGGTGATGGAGCCGCGTGGAATCTACCGTAGGGAATGGAGCAGAATCGCGGCCGTTACTGCAGCGCGCCAGGGGCGAAGGTCTGTCGGCTGAAGTCCGGCTGGAGCGTCTGGCAGAGAGAGGTAGTTAGCCATCTGCCCAAGAGGAGCTCGAAATCTGGCTTTCGCAAGAGTTCGGATGGAGTCTTCCTTCAGTCACAGCCGGGGTGGAATCCAACTCCCGTGGGTCTGGGCGGAGCTCACCGGCAGTTGAAATCGAGGACGAGCCCGGCTCCCGTAGGAGTGGCGGAGTCTTCCTGCAATTAAAGTCAGGTGCGAAGTCCGGCTCCCGTAGGAGTCCGGACGGAGCTTACCAGCAGTTGAAGTGGTGACGGAGCCCGGCTCCCGTAGGAGTCCGGGCGGAGTCTTCCTGCAGTTGAAGTCGGTGACGGAGCCCGGCTCCCGTAGGAGTCCGGGCGGCGAGTCTTCCTGCAGTTGAAGTCAGGTGCGAAGTCCGGCTCCGTAGGAGTCCGGACGGAGCTTACCAGCGGTTGAAGTTGGTGACGGAGCCCGGCTCCCGTAGGAGTCCGGGCGAGTCTTCCTGCAATCAAGTCAGGTGCGAAGTCCGGCTCCCGTAGGAGTCCGGACGGAGCTTACCAGCAGTTGAAGTCGGTGACGGAGCCCGGCTCCCGTAGGAGTCCGGACGGAGTCTTCCTTCATTGAAGTTGTGACGGAGCCCGGCTCCCGTAGGAGTCCGGGCGAGTCTTCCTGCAGTTGAAGTTGGTGATGGAGCCCGGCTCCCGTAGGAGTCCGGACGGAGTCTTCCTGCAGTTGAAGTTGGTACGGAGCCCGGCTCCCGTAGGGTCCGGGTGAAGTCTTCCGGCAGTTGAAGTTGGTGACGGAGCCGGCAGTTGAAGTTGGTGACGGAGCTCGGATCCCGTAGGAGTCCGGGGAGTCTTCCTTCAGTTGAAGTTGGTGACAAGGTCCGGCTCCCGTGGAGCCCGGGTGGAGTCTTCCTGCAATCAAAGTCAGGTGCGAAGTCCGGCTCTCGTAGGAGTCCGGACGGGCTTACCAGCAGTTGAAGTCGGTGACGGAGCCCGACTCCCGTAGGAGTCCGGGTGGAGTCTTCCTTCAGTTGAAGTTGGTGACGGAGCCCGGCTCCCGTAGGGTCCGGGCGAGTCTTCCTGCAGTTGAAGTGGGTGACGGAGCCCGGCTCCCGTAGGAGTCCGGGCGGAGTCTTCCTGCAGTTGAAGTTGGTGACGGAGCCTGGCTCCCATAGGAGCCGGGCGGAGTCTTCCTGCAATTGAAGTTGGTGACAGAGCCCGGCTCCCGTGGAGCCCGGGCGGAGTCATCCTGCAATCAAAGTCAGGTGCGAAGTCTGGCTCCCGTAGGAGTCCGGACGGGGCTTACCAGCAGTTGAAGTCGGTGACGGAGCCCAGCTACCGTAGGGTCCGACGAAGTCTTCCTGCAGTTGAAGTTGGTGACGGAGCCCAGCTCCCGTAGGAGTCCAGGCGGAGTCTTCCTTCAGTTGAAGTTGGTGACGAGGTCTGACTCCCGTGGGAGCCCGGGCGGAGTCTTCCTGCAATCAAAGTCAGGTGCGAAGTCCGGCTCCCGTAGGAGTCCGGACGGGCTTACCAGCAGTTGAAGTCGGTGACGGAGCCTAGCTCCTGTAGGAGTTCGGGCAGAGTCTTCCTTCAGTTGAAGTTGGTGACGGAGCCCGGCTCTCGTAGGGGTTCGGGCGAAGTCTTCCTGCAGTTGAAGTTGGTGATGGAGCCCGGCTCCCGTAGGAGTCCGGGCGGAGTCTTCCTGCAGTTGAAGTTGGTGACGGAGCCCGGCTCCTGTAAGAGCCCAGACGGAGTCTTCCTGCAATTGAAGTTGGTGACGGAGCCCGGCTCCAGTGGGAGCCCGGGCGGAGTCTTCCTGCAATCAAAGTCAGGTGCGAAGTCTGGCTCCCGTAGGAGTCCGGACGGGGCTTACCAGCAGTTGAAGTCGGTGACGGAGCCCGGCTCCCGTAGGAGTCCGGGCGGAGTCTTCCTTCAGTTGAAGTTGGTGACGGAGCCCGGCTCCCGTAGGGTCCGGACGAAGTCTTCCTGCAGTTGAAGTTGGTGACGGAGCCCGGCTCCCATAGGGGTCCGAGCGAAGTCTTCCTGCAGTTGAAGTTGGTGACGGAGCCCGGCTCCCATAGGGGTCCGGGCGAAGTCTTCCTGCAGTTGAAGTTGGTGACAGAGCCCGGCTCCCGTAGGAGTCCGGGCGGAGTCTTTCTTCAGTTGAAGTTGGTGACGAGGTCCGGCTCCCATGGGAGCCCGGGCGGAGTCTTCCTGTAATCAAAGTCAGGTGCGAAGTCTGGCTCCCGTAGGAGTCCGGACGGAGCTTACCAGCAGTTGAAGTCGGTGCCGGAGCCCGGCTCCCGTAGGAGTCCGAGCGGAGTCTTCCTTCAGTTGAAGTTAGTGACGGAGCCCGGCTCCCGTAGGGGTCCGGACGAAGTCTTCCTGCAGTTGAAGTTGGTGACGGAGCCCAGCTCCCGTAGGAGTCCGGGCAGAGTCTTCCTGCAGTTGAAGTTGGTGATAGAGCCTGGCTCCCATAGGAGCCCGGGCGGAGTCTTCCTGCAATTGAAGTTGGTGACGGGGCCCGGCTCCCGTAGGAGCCCGAGTGGAGTCTTCCTACAATTAAAGTCAGGTGTGAAGTCCGGCTCCCGTAGGAGTCCGGACGGGGCTTACCAACAATTGAAGTTAGTGACGGAGCCCGGCTCCCGTAGGAGTCCGGGCGGAGTCTTCCTGCAGTTGAAGTTGATGACGGAGCCCGGCTCCCGTAGGGGTCTGGGCGAAGTCTTCCTGTAGTTGAAGTTGGTGACGGAGCCCGGCTCCCGTAGGAGTCCAGGCGGAGTCTTCCTTCAGTTGAAGTTGGTGATGAAGCCCGGCTCCTGTGGGAGCCTGGGCGGAGTCTTCTTGCAATCAAAGTCAGGTGCAAAGTCTGGCTCCCGTAGGAGTCTGGACGGGGCTTACCAGCAGTTGAAGTCGGTGACGGAGCCCGGCTCCCGTAGGAGTCCGGGCGGAGTCTTCCTTCAATTGAAGTTGGTGACGGAGCCCGGCTCCGTAGGGGTCCGAGCGAAGTCTTCCTGCAGTTGAAGTTGGTGACGGAGCCCGGCTCCCGTAGGAGTCCGGGCGGAGTCTTCCTGCAGTTGAAGTTGGTGACGGAGCCCGACTCCCGTAGAAGCCTGGGTGGAGTCTTCCTGCAATTGAAGTTGGTGACGGAGCCCGGCTCCCGTAGGGGCCCGGGCGGAGTCTTTCTGCAATTAAAGTCAGGTGCGAAGTCCGGCTCCCGTAGGAGTCCGGACGAGGCTTACCAGCAGTTGATGTCGGTGACGGAGCCCGGCTCCCGTTGGAGTCCGGGCGGAGTCTTCCTTCAGTTGAAGTTGGTGACGGAGCCCAGCTTCCGTAGGGGTCCGGGCGAAGTCTTCCTGTAGTTGAAGTTAGTGACGGAGCCCGGCTCCTGTAGGAGTCCGGGCGGAGTCTTCCTGCAGTTGAAGTTGGTGATGGAGCCCGGCTCCCGTAGGAGTCCGAGCGAAGTCTTCCTGCAATTGAAGTTAGTGACGGAGCCCGACTCCCGTAGGAGCCCGGGCGGAGTCTTCCTGCAATTAAAGTCTGGTGCGAAGTCCGGCTCCCGTTGGAGTCCGGACGGGGCTTTCCAGCAGTTGAAGTTGGTGACGAAGCCTGGCTCCCGTAGGAGTCCGGGCGGAGTCTTCCTTCAGTTGAAGTTGGTGACGGAGCCCGGCTCCCGTAGGAGTCCGGGTGGAGTCTTCCTGCAATTAAAGTTGGTGATGGTGCCCAGCTCCCGTAGGAGTCCGGGCGGAGTCTTCCTCAGTTGAAGTTGGTGACGGAGCCCGGCTCCCGTAGGGGTCCGGGCAAAGTCTTCCTGCAGTTGAAGTTGGTGACGGAGCCCGGCTCCCGTAGGAGTTCGGGCGGAGTCTTCCTGCAGTTGAAGTTGGTGACGGAGCCCGCAAGGGTCAATCCCGCTGAGAATTTTGGCTGAGGGTATTTTATACCCAACTGATGGTATTAGAGCAGTTTACATGACTTATCAGATTTGTTTGGCTTGAAACAGTGGCCTATTCAAACCTAGATGGATGTCAGCAAGATTTGTATTTGAGAGAGTTTCTTCCCAAGCTATAGAGATTCTCGAGCTGCTGCTGATTGCGATGACCCTAAGGAGTAGGGACATCTAGGACTCCCCCCTCACTCATATAGCGCCCCGCAAGATGTTCATCTCCTGGGAACCCCCACCCCTGATCTTTCTCAAGGCCAACTTTGATGGCAATGTGATTGATGGACATGATGGTGCTGGCTTCATGATCAGGGGCCCAGACTCTAGATTTATTGCTGCGGGCGGATGCCACCTCTTTGAGACTACTGTTCCAGTTACTGAGCTGCGAGACTGTAGCTCCGAGCTGATCGATTAGTGGTGGAGGAAAACTCGACCACAGTGGTTAGTTGGATTCGGAGGTGGGAGAGGAGTACAGCATCCAACCCACTTCCCTGTGACATCTGGCATGTGCTAGCAGAGTGCGTCTCCGTTGACATTAGACATGTATTTTGGAAGGCGAACAGTGCCGCCGATTGGGTAATGAGCGATGTTGCCAACCATTCGGATGCTGACACATGATCCAATGTATTTGTTTTGCCGATGTATTTTCATAATATCTTTTTTTCTATTTTTTTGAATTGTACGAATAATCCATCCTTACAAAGAAAAATAAAAAATAAAATATATGGTTACTAGTAATTTAGTGTTTTTAGTTACCAAAAAATAGTAATTGTTGCTACAAGGCTCCGGAGGTGAGGTCGATAATGAAACTGAGCTAGAGAGCTGAGAGTTGTGCCAACGTGAACTGCTAGCAAAACCTATAAAAGAATTTCCAAAATGTGCCCTCTGATTTAGGACCCTCCGATACTTAAATCAGCCGGAGCCTTGAAAACAAGTAGTGGAAATAGAAAAGTAGAAAGTAAGAAGTGAGAGTTTGTGAGTGAAGAAAAGTAGAATGAACTCTAAGTGAAGAGAACTCTGATTTCTCAGTAAGAATCTTAGCAGAGTTTTATCTTTGTGAGTTCAGACTTAGCTTGAATTTATCCTCTAAAGAGCACCTTGTCCCCCTTTTATAGAAGGAGCTTGCTTAGGCTTTAAGAAAAAGTTGTTTAGGCCGTTAAAGATCTATTAGGCTATTAGACTATTAAAGATATGTTAGGCCGTTAAGTTATTGTAACAGAATAGGCAGCTATGCAGAGGTCATGGGGCAGCTGCCCACATAATAGATGAGCTGAAATACAGCTGAAAGACAGTTACTACTAAGCTGGATGACAGCTATTAGATAACCATCCATAAATATGGTGGTACATCAGTAAAAGATTGATGTGAGATAATTGACATCAGTAACTATCTGAACTCGACATCATGCCTTGACGTCGATAATCAGGTCGTCGATAATCGAAGTAAGATGAAGGAGATCGAAAAAAAATCGAGGTGGATATTCCGCTTACTAGCAGTTCTGGATTGGGCCGATTAGTAGATAATACTAGGGAAATAGGTCAGTCTTGGGCCGATGTTTTCTGATATTATCATGTGTCAGAGGTTAGCATTCTGATGATCTTAGCCTCTTGATGAGATCAACCATCTGATGAGCTCGACCTCCTGATGAGATCGACAGTCAAGGCTCACATCGGTATTCTTATCAACTCGAGAGCTCCTGAGCATGAGCTCGAGGACATTGGCTGACGTGATAAGATCTCACAATATTTGCCCCCCACTTCCGAGTCCAAAGAGGTCACTTCAGATGAAAGAGTAGTTCAAGAAAAAAGTTCTCAGCTTGTTTGACGTAACGAATCCATACCATTTGATTCTTCAAATGAACCACTGCATCCTTCCACTTGAGCTCGGAGTGGGCAGATCGGATCTCCTATATATTTGATAGGATTTCAATCTTTGATGCCTCATTTTCTACCCTTTCAAGGGCATGTTATTTGAGAATTTAAGCCAGAACTTGTCGAATTGATATTTTGAGAGTTTTAACATTTTTTGATGAGATTTAATCTGAAGACTGGATATCTTACTTTTGATTTTGGTCCAATCGAGACTTCAAATTTTTGTGAGGTCCAATCCAGAGATCTGATATCTCACTTTTGATCTGGATCCTTTTGGAACTTTGGTCTAATCGAAACTACAGATTCTTGTGAGGTCCAATCTGAAGATCAGATATCTCACTTTTGATCTTGATCCTTTCAGGACTTTGGTCCAATTGAGACTTAAGCTCGATCTAGAGATCGACTTTTTGGTCCTTAAGTGGATTTAGCCCATTCGGGACTCTAAACTAATTCAAAGATCAAAATTTTGATCCATCGAGACTTATCTCGATTTGGAGATCAAATTTTTGATCCTCTCGAGATTTATCTCAATCTAGAGATCGATATTTTGATCCTTAGGGTGACTTGGTCCATTCGGGGCTTTAAACCGATTCGAAGATCAGATTTTTGATCCATCGGGACTTATCTTGATTCGGAGATCGAGTTTTTAGTCCTCTCGAGATTTAGCTCGATCCGAAGATCAATATTTTGGTCCTCAAGGAGACTTGGTCCATTCAAGGCTTTAAACTGATTTAGAGATCAAATTTTTGATCCATTAAGACTTATCTCGATCTAGAGATCGGTATTTTGGTCCTTAGAGGGACTTGGCCCATTTGGAGCTTTAAACCGATTCAGAGATCGAATTTTTGATCCATCAAGACTTATCTCGATCCAAAGATCGAGTTTTTGACGATCTCGACCTCCTAATGAGGTTAGCTTTATGATAATCTCGACCTTCTAATAAGATTGGCTTCCTGATAAGCTCGACTTTCTGATGAGCTCAGTCTCCTGATGAGATCGACCTTCTGATGAGCTTGGCCTTCTCATGATCTCGACCTCCTGATGAGGTTAGTTTTCTGATGATTTCAACCTCCTAATGAGGATAGCTTTTCGATGAGCTCGCTTTCTTATGAGTCCTTCTGATGAGCTCCGCTTTTTGATGAGGTCGGCCTCCTGATGAGATCGACCTTTCATTCTGCTTGGTTCTTTAGGTGAATCGCTGCATCCCTTCGGATAAATTTTTAGTATAGATTGCTAATGTATATTTGCCAATCACTTCTATCTCAAATCCTATTAAGAATTTTTAGGTGACCATGGATAGTGTCAAGCTCAGCTTCCTCCACTTCGAATCCTGCTAAGAATCATTTCGGATCTCGTAGATGATTTTTGGACGACCTTGGATGCTATCGAGATTAGTTTCTTCCACCTCGGATCTTATCAAGATGATCTCAGATCTTGTTGAGAATTTTTTTTTTAAATATATGCGCACGTGTGTGCGCGCGCGCGCGCGCGCACACACACACACACACACACACACACACATATATATATATATATATATATATATGTATATGTATATGTATATATTGGTCTGTCTGACCTCACATAGTCCGATCTGGGTTTAACTGTCCTATATAGAACTTAGATAATTATAAGTTTAATAAACTATTGCGGTCAAAAGGTTAGATGGCTTGAGTGATTGGGTTAACTCTATTTTTATGTACATGAGGTATTGTCCGTTTTGGCTCATGACCATCTTTGGGCTTCAGTGGGTCTTAAGCTTCAGTGAGCCTCGATCATTTAAAGCTCTATGATTTTATTCTTTATGGGAGAGAGAAAGTTTCAATGCGTATAAGCTATGTCCTCTCTTAACTCACAACTGATGTGAAACTAAAGATCTCGTCTCTTTACAATATGAACATTATTTGACCTCAGTTGGGTCAATCATGAAGCCTATGTAGCTTAATATAATAAGTAAACTTCAAAATATTAAAAATAATATGATTTTAAGAATTAAATTAATTAATTAAGAATAAATTAATCTTAATAAATTGAATGTAATAGAAGTTTAAGAAATACCTCTGTCCGATGTCGTTATGGGCAAATTGGGTCTCACATATATCAGATGAGTTTTATTTGAGATGTTTCATCTTCTTCTCTTTTAAGGGTATATTCTCCTAATATTAGGGATGGCAATAGTAGGGTTTGGGTAGGATATTGTATTATCCATCCCCAAATCTGAACTTAATATTCTATACTCAAATCCTATCCGATATCCGATCGGATAAGAAAAGAGATACCCATCCCCATACTCAATGGGTTCGAAGATATCCACGGGTAATCTATTTTTTCATACTCAACCCATACCCACCCCATATGTTGGATTTTTTATGGTTTCATGCATGCATGATTTTACAAAAAAAGTACATAATGGAATTTTAAAAATTTTTAGATTAAATCTAATTTAATCTAAGCATGCATAAGATCATATCTTCAAACCATAATCAGAATCATCATATGTGAGATAAGATTCAAATACGGAAATCAAATAGAAAAAAAAAATTTAAAACATACCTAGACATGGATCAATCTTCAACATGAACAGATGATCATGGATGTCTTCGAAGGTCCCTTGTAGTCGCACAAGCATCCGACCTCTACGGATATCCACACGAGACTCTAATCTGATCAGAAGCCTTTTGATCTCACCGGAGTGCTAGTTCCCTTGCAGAGATCGCATCTTGATGATTGAAAATCTTTTTTTCTCCTAAGACACTCTTAGAGAACAAAAAGATGTAGGAGGATCCTGATCTCTATGCTAGAGATCATGAGAAAAATCCTTTCTTCTCTTTTCTTCCTAAAATCTATACATCAAATCTCTGTAATAGAGATGTAAGGTTGTTGTAAGAAAGAAGAGATCATAAACTACTCACATCATGCCCAACCCATGCACGTCGTCCCTCTCTTTTTCTCTCTTGGTTTTCCATGGTAAACATCTGATTTTGGGCATCTAAAACCTGCTGGTAATCACTTGTTTGCCATCCCATATGCAGCCCTTTAAATAGGCGATGCATGAAGTCAAATTAGATTAGAAGATAGAGTCGTTGAAACCTTGGACTCTAGCAATATTTGGACGCCACTTATAACCAATCTCACACCCATGTTTCTCATGGGAATAAGGGGATTTTAAGGCCTTCTTACATGGTAAAAAAGGAGTAAATATGGCATGGAAACTAGGTGGGGGTTGGACATATGTGGCGCACAAATTCTAAGTGGCGTGGGACTCCTATGGTGCATGGGAGAAGGAAGTTTAATCTTCATGGGACTCTTCATTTAAATTGCTATTTTAAATTTAATTAAAATATCAATTAATCTTAATCATATTAAGATCAAATTAGACTCAAATAAATAAAAATTCAACTCTAATTTGAAGTCTAATTAATTTATATTAGATGTCTCCTAATTAGAGGAGGAGTCCTAGTCCAATTGAACTCTTTCTTAGTGCTTGAGTCAAACTTAATTTTAATCCTAATCCCATTAGAATTTGGTGCAGTATGAAAATAAAGATTTTTAGTCTAATTAGGAATACATATATCCTAGTCTAATTAGAAATTGGATAAAATCTAAATCCTAATTCAACTGGGGCTAATCATCCAATCTTTTGGGTTATCCTATAACCCTATGAGGTTGATCAAATCAAATCCAAAATGAGTCAAATTAAATTCAATCAAATTAGACTTAATACAAGCCCTATTGCTCAATTAAATTAAGCCAATTAGTAATCCTATTGTTAATTAATCCTTCTATAACTCACTAACTCTTTAGTAAGTTACATAATGTAATATTTGTATTGGATCAATTATCAATCAAATTGATAATCAAATTCTGTTACGATTAATAATCGTAGTTCAACCATTTGATCAGTCAAAAGTCTCTTTTATGTATTGTTGGTGCAAAAATCCACCGACGTCGGAGAAGCTGGAGTCAAGGGAGCCGCGGTCACCGTCGGGACCTGTAAAGGAAGTCTAAACCGGAGTTGGGGGTACTCCGGCAAGACCCTCCGATGCTCAAGTCAGTTCTCTGCCTCAACAAGAATGGAGTGCTCAAACAAAAATTTTAGCAGAGTTTTGAGATAGAAATTAGAGCTTAGAGAATAACGTATCTGGGGTCCCCTTTTTATAGGCGGAGGGTGCAAAAGACTGATAGCGACATTTGTAACTGTCTAGTTGTGGGCTGTTCGAGGCCAGGAGGAGTTTGTTATGAAGAGTAGTGGAGTAGAATCGTGGCCATCACCGTGACCTGCCACGTGGAGTCTATTGCGGGGAGTGGAGCGGCGTCCATTGTCGTGACTTGCCAGAGAGTGGAGGAGCCGCACGATATCCGTCACAGAAAATGGAGCAGAGTCGTGGCCATTACTGTAGCCTGCCAGGGAGTGATGGAGCTGTGCGAAATCCATCGTAGGAAGTGGAGCAGAGTCATGGCCATTACTGTGACCTGCCAGGGGGTCCAAGCCTGTCGGTCGAAGTTCAGTTGAGGTGCCTGGTGGAGAGAGGTAGCTATCCATCTGAGAGAAGCTCGGATGTTGCAAATCCTGTTGGGTGCCTTGGGCATTAAGGCTGCAGGCGAGGACCACTTGCCGTAGGAGCTCAGTCAGAGGCTTTCCGCAGATGCAATCTGGTTTTGCACAGAATTCGGAAGAGGGTCGACCGACGGTGGATGTCAGATGGCACTGGAGAGGTTCATCTGCTGGAGGGGTCCAGCTGCTGGATTTCGTGAACCCAAAATTTATCCGCTATAGAAGTTCGGCTGGAGTCCGATCTCCGTAGAAGCCCGGATGGGGATCATTTATCGAGAAATCTCAGTCGAGGCCTGTCTGCAATAGAAATCCGAAAGAAATTCGCCACAATGGAAGCTCGGGTGAAGGCTTACAGTGGGAATCCGGTAC
>NC_026000.2:35064861-35103419 GCF_000442705.2 Elaeis guineensis | reverse complement strand
AACGTGTTCATAATCGACATACCATAATATTTCAAAAGCACTTTTCTTTCAAAACATAATTTCATAAATCATGCATAATTTCAGAGAATAATTATTTATTTTCAGAATAAATATGGAATATCTCGAGAAGATGATTATTACTTACCTTTCACGGAGCACTGAATGAACAGATCGACTAACTTCTAGGAGATTCTTCCGTGCCTATTATCCAAAATTATATTTTTATATTAATTTTAATTCAAAGTTAAATCTAAACAAATTCCAAAGCAAAACCTCACTTAAAATCAGACTCTTTTCTAAACTCGATCAAAATCATCAAATGAAGCCTTACACTATGTAATCCTAGAGGAATAACTTTAGAAAGAGAGAAATCCATCAAGAGAGAGAAACAATCTAGAGAGAGAAAATTTTAGAGAGAGAAAGTAGAGAGAGAAAGTCCAATTTCAGAGAGAGAAAGTCAGGGTTCAGACTGAAAGAAGAGAGAGAAAACTCTCTCTCTCATTCATTTATTTATTTATTATTTATATATATATATATATTATTATTATTATTATTATTTTTTTCTTTTCTTTTCTTTTCTCTTTTTTCTTTTCTTTTCTTTTCTTCTTTTTCTTCTTTTTCTTTTCTTTTCTTTTCTTTTCTTTTCTTTTCTCTTTTTTTTTCTTCTTTTTCTTTTTCTTTTCTTCTTTTTCTTCTTCTTCTTCTCTCGGGCTCCTTCCAGGACGAACAGGGGACGGCAGTCCCCTCCTTGTGTCGGGCCGTTCAGGCCACGGCGGAGGCCGGCGGCAGAGGGGGGCCACTCCCCCGGTCACGGAGGAGTATGGCCGGCGATCGATTGCGATCGCCGGCGTCGGAAAATTCACGAGAAAAAGAGACCAAAACAGAGGTCCCTTTTTTCCGACCGGAAATCGGCGACTCTCGTCGCCAGCAGCCGCGCACAAGGGCACGGGAGGAAGGGGAAGGAAGAGAGGAAGAAAAGGGAAACTCACCTCGGCTCCGGTGACCCTACCGGCGAGCAATCACGGTGAGAACGAAGCAAGGATCCGCGGCTCTAATTCGGAAAAATCGGAGAGGAAAAGAGGGAAAGAAGACAGATGATCGGCTTCAAGGGAGGGAAAGGTCCTTTTATAGAGAACCCTCGGACTCCGAGAGGTCCTAGGATTCCGATCTCGCCCGAGTCTCGCGGAGAAAAAGACTCCTATCGGAGTCTTCTTCCCGGTTTTTTCTCTATTTTTTTTTTTTTGTTTTGGGCTTTGGTCTTAGATAGTTGGGCTTGGGTTTGGTTTTGGGCTATGACAAGATGCCCAATATTTTCTGATTGACTATACTTGTAGATTTAAAATTTACACAAGCTTCTATTGTAAAAGGCAAAATAAGAATTTGCTCCTTGCTCACGATGCAGCTGCATCCTGAGTTTCTATTGTAAACCAAAGGATATTATATTTATGTAAAGTAGATCAAAATCTAAGAGGAAAGCTTTCAATGAGCACAGTGAGATCTCAATCAGAATTAAACAAGACTAATGGAGGTTTGTTTCTTAAACTTCTTGGCTTCCTCTCATAGGAAATAGATTGGGTAACACAGGCAGAGGTAAAGATGAAGCAAACTGGTCTATGTAGTTTTCTGTTATGCATTTCTTATACTAGATAAAATAGGAGACTATTGTATATTAGTAGTGTTTTCCTCTTGACGTAGTTGGAGAGCATAATTAAAAGAAATTTTTAGTTGATGGACCAGAGCAGGAAAATGGATATTCTAGAAAAGTTTCATTGAGCTGGATGATTTAGAGCTTTAAAACTTTCATAAAACTGAAGACAAAAGTTGATAATTGAATTTATAATGGATACTCTTTATTCCCATGCCATTGCTGAAGTTTTTCTAATTTGACTGACCAGAAGCTTGGTAAGGTTGATGATGTAAATCACAGACACAAACCAAAAAAATTGTTCTACTATAATATAATGTAAGAATGGCCAAGGAAATTCACACAGAATAGCTATTTTTTGTCAAAGATGCATCATATGCCAATTTTGGTATGAGGTTTCGTAGTTAAATAAGGTTAGGCAAGCTTCCATGAGAATGGGTGATGGGTGTGAGTGATGGTAACTATTTGAACATTTAAGGTAGTGATGAGGGGTCTAAAAGGATATCATTGCCTAAAGTGAGCTTGTGTTTTGAAAAGCATTAGTCTAGGTAAACATGTGAGTTTAATTTTTAATATAACAATTTTTCTAGAGTCAAAGTGTAGTATGGCAGTATAAATAAGTACTTGAAGTAGAGGACTCAGCTTAAAAGACATTTAAAGTCTGATTTTGTTACATATAGTATAGATTGAAGAATATTAATGTGTTGTAGAATAGAGCATCTTAAGATAGAAGAGGTGGGCATGAGTGGTCCAACAAAGTGTTGGAAATGATATTCTTGGAAGTTAGGGTAGAGTGGTTGTAGGCCAAGCCTATTTATTAAACTCTAATTTCTGCATGCCATTCAGAGGATAACACATGTCATCCTTGCAAGACCAACTACCAAGATGTAGTTTTTGTAGGAAATAACTTCCAAGAGAAGTTACTTCTGCAAATAACATCTATCAGCGATTATTTGGAAATATAAGAGGGAATTTTTATGCATGGATCTTAGGCAACTGCAAGGAGGAAGTTATCGATGCAAGAAACCATCCAAGATGCTTATTGTTATAGAAAACTACCTTTTCTTGTAGAGAAGGTAAAAAGATTTCATATGGTCTCCCTTAACCTATCATAAGGTTGCAACTAAGGAGGAAGGGAGAGAGGGAGAAGGAGAGAGAGGAAAATAGACAGAGAGAGAGGGAAAGGGTAGTGATCGAGATACGGGCAAGGGTGGGAGGAGAGAGGGCTTTCGAAGCCTCCTCTATGCGTCGGAACAAGGGTGGAGCCCTATTTCGTCCGCCCTTGTTCTGAATTGAAATAGGGGTTTCTACCATTTTTATATATTTTTTTGAATTTTTAAAATGAAGTCAGCATCGACCGTCAACTTTATTTATTATTTTTGTTTTTTTCTTTTTTGAAATTTTGTAAGTGAAGGCGGTAGCGTGGATGCTAACTTCACTCAATAACTTAAGTTAGTGGTGGCTGCCAACTTCACTTAAAAATTCAAGAAAAAGAGTGGGGAGGCCACTGTCATAGGGAGGAGAGAGGGCTTTTGGCCACTCTCTCTTGCCCTTGTTTCAACCACCACTGGCCACTCTCTCTTTCTCTCTCTCT
Organism: Elaeis guineensis; assembly: GCF_000442705.2. Lineage (NCBI taxonomy): Eukaryota > Viridiplantae > Streptophyta > Magnoliopsida > Arecales > Arecaceae > Elaeis > Elaeis guineensis. Next base: position 35,100,180 of record NC_026000.2, on the reverse strand, counting down.
CTCTCACTGCCTCCCTCTCTCTCTCCTCTCCTCTTCCACAGTTTCTCGATTTAGAGCTCGGAACAATCTTGGTCCACCATCGGTATGTTCGGTACGCCTTGAACTGAGTGATTTAGGATGGTTCCGCCATCCTTATCTATAGCAATATAGATCAAATGGTGTTTATAGTCATCCCCAACTATAACAAGGAGTCACCTCTTGCTTCAATTTAGTGGTTAATATTTCACTTGCTACCTTATTAGTAATAGTTTCTCTATGGTTTCCAATTTCCTCCTACTTTATACCCTTTATCTTTCCATTAGTAAGCTCTAAAAGTTTTGAAAAATCCTCTAATTTAGTACAAATCAACTAGTAGGCTACCCAGGAAATCCCAAATGCTCACCGGTATGCCACAAAAAATCTACACCTACAACCTCCAATTGCGCCATGACAAGTTCCTAGCACTAGAATAATCCATTCCTATTTCTAGTTTATTTTCCACCCAATGACCCATCAAATTGCACCCATGCACATGCTACTTAGGAGTCATGCATATATTTGATAACTTATAGCCTCCTAATTTCCCACCCTGTCCTAGCATTTGATGCCTTACTGTGTCTTTCACTAATTATACCCTCAAATGCATACTTTAGGATGCTTGTCATGCTAATGGTAGGCTGCCTCACCATCTTCTAGAAGCCTTCCCAACTCACATATACTCACCTTTTGCATCCACATGCATATCTCCTAAAGGCTAGGAGACATATCACTCTCGCTTGTACTTTCCTAAAAGCATCTAGCAACACACCCACATGCACCTATAACAACCAATATTTGCTCTTAGTAACACGTCCCAAATATGCACCCTATTCTAAGTTGACACCCCAACACCCTCACTCCCATCCTAATAGAACAAAATAGGAGATTCCTCCATTGCAACCTAGCCTTTGGGACTATAAATTTCTCCTTATTATTGTGGTTAAGCTCCACTTGTTCTTCCTCCAGGAGTTGTGCTTCTTAGCTAGCATCAATCAACTTTGCTTCGATTGGGAAATCGATGGTGAATGGCAAAAATATTGACCAGTTGGGTTGAAGATCATCGGCTTGATATGTTGAAGGGTAGGCTGAATGCTGAAGAATATTGATGGCTGCACCATGAATAAGAAGCATCTAAAGAAATATTATCTTACATTGTAACAGGCATGCAAGAAAACGTGAAGTTAAAGGGTCTTGCTATTTTATTACTTTCAACTAATACAGTTACACAAGGATGAATGCAAGGCCGATTGGATTAGATCTCTCAAAGTGCTCACTTTGCTCTTAACTAAGGCCAATAGATCCTTCATTCTTGTTGACCTATTGAAGCTTCAAGATGATCTAATGCTCTGCCCACTACACTTCATTGTTGATTGCATCAGAAGTAGAAATGAGTGCAACGAGCTTAGAGCATAGGTGCAGATGCGGTTGATAAGAATGGAAATGTGCAAGGGTCCACAACTAGCCTGAAAAAGGTGAGGGGACATGATTATCGGAAGGCCGATCAAGAAAATATTGACTTGCCAATTTAGAAGCCCTCAACCAAGCAGCAAGTTGGTCATGACGATATTCCAATTCAACAATGAAGTCTATTTGTGATGATATCTAGACTTGTGATGGTATTGCGATTTGGCAAACCAATCAAAAGTTGGTTGATCAAAACAAATGGATGGTTATAGCCAATACTCACTCTCACTCACCACTCACCACAAACTAAAGCTCCTTTAAATAGAGAGGATCAAGGTTCTGATACCAACTTGATCCGAATAGAGAGAAAGAAGATTTTCCTCAATTTGCTCAAATCGAATTTCTCAAAAAAAATTGAAAAAGAAGGAAGAATTGGAAAAAATAGGATCTATATCCTCATTTCTTTATTAATGATTCAATTGATTAAAACTTGAGGTACATAGCCTCTATTTATAATAATAGTGAGGTTTGCCCTTACATAATTTGGATCAAATTCTTTTTCTAATTCGAATAGGACTAGTTTTCTAAAAATATAATGACTAGTAGTAACGTTCGCAGAGCCAGAACTATGACTTATGTCAGCTGATCGGCGGTACGAGTATGTATGGGTCCGTACTGGACCAGACCGGACCGGTGCAAACTGACAAGATAGAGGAAAGGGAGGAGAAAGAGAGGAAGAGAGAGGGGGGAGAAGGAGAGGAAGAGAGGGAGAGGAAGAGAAAGAGAGGGCCTCCGACGGCCGTCGGAGGCTATCGGCGCTCTTTTTGAGCTCGATAAAGGTGGAGGGAGGGAAGAAAAGAGAGGGAGAGATCTCCTCGGATCATTGGAGGCCCTCGGAGGCCTTCGGATGGGCGTCGCCTCCGCCGCAAGCTCTCTGATGGCCGACGAGCGAGCACTGAGGAAGTGGAGGGCGATTGAGGCCAAAGGAGGACCTCCGTCCTTCTCTAGTTCGAAACAGGGTTTCGTCTTTGTTTTTTTTTTTTTTTTCAATAGGCGAAGTGGGCAATGCAATTGCCGACTTCATCTTTTTGTTTTTGGAAAAAATTTCAGCTGAAGTTGGCAAACCATTTTGCCGACTTTAGCTAATATTTTTTTTTAAAAAAGGTGACTTCGCTTGTTAAAAATTAAAAAAAAAATGAAAACAGGGGTGAACCCCTGTTTCGAACTAGACTCTGCCCTCCTCCAACCTCGGCCACCCTCCGCTCCCTCGATGTTGGCTCTTCGATCGTTGAAAAGCTTGAGGAGGCATCGCTGCCCATCTAGAGACCTCTGAGGGCCTCTGGTGATCTGGTGAGGTCTCCCTCCTCTCACTTTTTCCCTCTCTCCGCCCTTACTGAGCTTCGACGACCTCCGATGGCTGTCGGAGGCCTTCTCTTCCTCTCCCTCTCCTCTTCCCCCTCTTTTCCTCTCTTCTCCATTCCTCTGAGATGGCCACTGTGCTGTTTTTCATATTGGAACTGGATTGGTATTCCATCGGTGCGATTTGGGATGGCCTGAAGGCCCTGAACCATCCGATTCAATAAGGTTCGGCAAACTATGACTAGTAGAAATAAACAAAAAAAAGCTAATACTTTACATGAGATGGATCTTAACTCTTGCATTAACTTTGCCTTTTATCACTCCACCTAATTCTTCTCGGATTGAAAGATGTATTCGGTCAAAATTTTCTAAAAAGAAGATTTTTTGTTTGATCGGCACATTTTAGGGTCCAAATGATGAAATTTCAGTCCATTTCAACTTCAGAAGAAATTGACACTATGTTGTACATCTTGAAAAGTTATCTAATTTGAAAAATAAGATCATCTCAATCAGGCATTGTATAATGAAGTTATGGTCTTTGAAAATTTGTCTTGCGATTTGGCTTCATGATGTGGTGAATCTTGCTCCTGAATCCTATCCAGCTCTACTTATAGTGGTTGAAATGGTCCACATCAAGTCCGATGATCCGTCTAGATTAGGTGTAGGTAAGCGCCATGTGGACAAGGTTAGATAAAATAAAAGTAGATGGAAATCAAGTGATACTCATTGAGATGGATAAGATTCAGCCACAATACAAACCAAGGAGGTAGAATCAAGCCAGGATGCTGATGAGTAGGCCGATAAATCAAAGTGTGGCCCTAATCAGTCACAATACAGGGTGTATGAAGTCAGATAGCTTGTAAAAGTAGATTGAGGTGGCCGAATCAGTTTTCAAGATATTTCTAAGCGATGAAGATTGTACTGTAGACTGAATAAGGAAAGGATCAACATGAGCATATTGGAAGAGCCAAGACCGATAAGATATAATTATCTTTCTGACAGTTGGTGTGGAGCAATCGTGCTAATGAACGTGCGTGGTAGTTGACAACTAACATTAGTTACCAGAACCGCTAGAATTGAAGGCCAGACATGGGTAGCAACCATCAGTGTGGATAGTTATTATATTTTAGTATAAATAAATGGAAGTCATTACTCTATAAAGGATCCTTTGACAATCCAACATAACAATGCATTTTTATCTTATTTTAGCTTATCAGTAGCTTTTTTCTTAGGGGTAGTGTTAACTAGAGTTTTACTACTGTAGCTTAGGCTATATCCTTATCCCTATCTGAATCTATCTTCTTGGAACAATAGGATGATTGTAGCAAAAGTCCTTGAAGGTCAAGGCATCTAGACCCACGCTACTCTTGGATCCTCCCTTCTTTCACCATCTTTCTGACTGCTCTAATGCCAATGGTATCCTTGCTACAGACTTGTGTCAACAAATTTTTTGGCATGCTTGTCTCCTTAGGCAGTATGAGAGAAGCTTCGCTTGAATAGATTGAAATAAAGGAGGTTCTTGTAATGTGACTGCAGCACAATCTATTATGTCAAGTGAGTTTTATATCTCCTGCTCAAAACTTATTTAGATGCTGATTGGCTTGGTCATTATAGTATTGGCTATTTTCAATAAGTTCTTGTTTTCTGCAGAATTCTCACTTAAAAAGATTTGATAATCTTTTTAGTTTAGTTTTGAAGTTGCTTGGGAAATAATGTCCTAAATTTAGGACAATTGGCTTTATTTCCCATCCTCTAATTTAGGCATTTCTTTTTATGGTGATGTTTCCTGATATTTTGAGGACCAGAGTGATATTTAGATAGTTAATGTTTTGATTTTTTTTTTCAACAAGAAGAAAAGAGGCATTAAGAATGGTACGGGATTGATTTCTACTTTCATTATTTTAACCATCAGGATCCAAATAAGCACCTAGGGAACACTAGATTATAAGAGCTAGACAGCTGCCTTGGTAGGCCTCCAAAGAGGAGATGAAAATAATTAAGAAGAGAAGGATAATGAAAAGGAGAAGTAAACGGGGGAGGAAGAAATGAAAAGAGAAAAAAATACAGATGTCATTGTAGTGGATCGGTAGGTCTGATCATGTTTAGGGAGATTGGTTGAGTTGGCTGCATGAGCAAAAACTGTGAACCTCAATTGCCTACATAGTGTTTTTTATTTTCCTTTTTTTTTTGTTTTTAATTGGGAGGTCAAGCCTTAATAAGAACAGATCGAGTCAGAGAATTTACAACCATAACTATCAGCCATTAGCAGACTCATTAATTGTTTAGGATAGCGGTCTTGGCCTGGGTAAGTCTGATCACTAATAGTTGCTGCATTCGCCAACCAATCCACAGTTGATTCCCTTTGTGAAAAATGTATGATGGTTGAAGATGGCAGATAGTCACGTGTGATCTATATATCTTGGAGTAAAGGGTTATGCATTGGGCTACTAGTAGAGGCATGAGATATCCAAGAGATGACTGTGGATGAGTCCTCCTTGAGCCAAATCCTGGTGGCTTTGAAGGTGTGGAAGGTCACTGACACCCATTTCCAAGCAACTCCGAGCTCTTCTTCTATGACCATATGCATGGGTGGTTTATGCACTCAAGCAAAGATGGCTTTGCTTTGTTCATTTCTTAGCCGGAATCCTGCTCCAGCTGAGTGCTTTTTGACTAAGCCATTGAAATTGACCTTGAGGTGGGGACTGCCAAGAGACTAACAGAGGTGTGAAAGGAGAGAGGCTCGGAGAACCAGTGCAGTCCTAGATGGCCAACATCTCAATCTGAGTTGCTGAAGGACAATCAAATTCTCAACCAAGAAGACAGCCTACTTGGCAATGTTGTCCAGATGCAAAGCCTTCGATTGGAACAGGCATCCTTTGCAGGTAGCCTGTAAGATCGAGCAATTGTAACCAATTATGCTACAATGTACAGGAGGAGGATGGGGCTGACAGGGAAGGCTTGGAAATCTTCCATTGAATAAGGAGCATGTGGCAGGCAACCTCTTTCACCTAGGATCAACCATGTGTTGCAGTATGTTGCAGTCAACTAAGCAGTGTAGGAAATATGGTCTCTGTCTTCTAATGCTCCTGGACGCAGGTCACAGTTCAGTTATTTGTGATCAAGAAGAACCTTTCCATTAGGAAGGACTTGGATTGAATTTTCTGCTATCCAATTTCCAAATAGCAGACTCATGGTGTCATTGCAATTTTGCAATGCCAGTTAGAATTGCTAATAGTCCCTTTGAATACAAGCTGTTTTACAAGAGAATAGACCTCTTTAGTTCTCACCTTCAGGCTGTTGTTTCGTCCCCAGACCAAGTGGTCACTCCACTTGCACATAGAGGAGTTATAATGAACCAGATCTGGAGAGAATTGCTGCTGCAATTTAGTAAGATTCCACTCTCTATTAGTTGTTATAAGGTCCGCACCCATCAGATTATCTATCATGTAATCGATGTTTAGGAGTATACGCGACCTATTAATACGAGTTGTAGGAATCCAAAGCTAAGATTTATCATTAATTGTATCTCCATTGCCTAAGGCCCATCTGAAATGATTTTGTATCAAATGCACCATAGAACAGACTGCTCTCGATATTATAAAACAGTAGTGACTAGGTCTAAGCCATCTATGAACGTCCTGAATTTTTTTTTTCCATGTTAAATAGCCCTGCTTCGTAAAGAATTGGCTGCAAAACAAGGTTCGCTACTGTCTTTTCCCATGAGGGCCCGATGCCTCGAATGCCTAATGCCTCCCTCTGATCTTGGTTGACATAGGTATACAGCATTACAAGCCACTAGATGGAGCTTCCTTAGTTCTATTGTGTACCCCCCATATGAAGGTTTTGAATTACTTGATATTGTATGGTACTTAATGGAGAAAGAGCAAGTTGACATTTGGTATATTGGCATGAACAACAAAACACTTTGTAGTAATGTGGCCCTTCTTACAAAGGAGAGAGGCTTCCACTTTCAACCCATTTTATTCTAAATTTTCTCCAATAGTGGGTTGAAATATGTCATGTGTGAACGATCTTGTGACCAAGGAATACCCAAATAGTTCCAGTTCCCCCGCTTCACTGTGACCCATAATCATCTGCTTATACTCTTCTAAGTGTTGATCAGCATGGAAAGGCTAAAATGGGATATGCAATTTAGAAGGATTGAGCTCTTCACTTGATTGGGTTCAATAACCTATGAATACATTCTTCAGCTTATGGGAGTGCATAGTTGTCTTAGAAACTTGTAAACAGTTATCTCCCAACAACATTTGCGAAATGTTAGGCCTTCTCTAGATGGCTGAAATGCTCTCATGTTCTCTGTAGTCACAGATTGGTGAATAGTTCTTGATAACATACCTGCACAAAGGATGAATAAAAAGGGCAACAGTGGATAGCCTTGAGGCAGGTTGATGGTTGAGTGAACTGAGGGAACACCACCGATCAAAGCAGAAAGAAGGTACACTGACACAGCTCTTAATCTAGTTTATGAATTGAGGATGGAATTCAAAAGGCTGTAAAAGCCTCTAGAAACAAACCGAATGAACCTGCTCATAAGCTCTCTCCATGTCTACCTTGATAGCCATAATAAATTCCTCTGAGATAGCCCTGCCGATTGAATGTGAAATCTCCTGAGCAAACGCTAAGGAAGACTGGTGGAGTGAAGAGGGAGGGGTGACCAACATAAAAGCATCATCCAACAACCACAAATAGCATCTTTAAGTAACTAGGTGGTGATAACAAGTCAAAACCATGAGGTTCACTTGAAGTATTGCTTGCACTGTTCAAGATAACATCATTTACTTCACAACTTTAATCTCCATAATTTTTCATGCAATTTAGTTCAATGCACGATGTTTATCAACTAAGTCATGGACTTCTCTTTGCAATGAACCATGTATTTTTTTGGTGAAAAATGAGGCTAGTGAGCCACTTACCCCATTTGATATATATATATATATATATTATAAATATGGTGAGTCAAAATATGTGTAGGAAGGTTCAGCTGAAACAAAGTTACTAGCATGGGTGTGTGGTGCAAGGAAATGTGGGATGGAGTGGGTAGATAGTGAATTTATACAGTGGCTTGATAGGAGCCAACTACATATAGACGTTATAGAACAGGAAGGTTCAGCTTTTGTTACTATAATTTTGTTAATGGAAAATATAATTTTGTATTTCTCATCTTCATGAATACAACTTTTTAAATAGACTAAAAAGGGAATAGCTACTATGATAGCTTTACAATTGTATCCAAACACATATGGAAGCTATACAATTGTATCTAATAATCAAACAAGTATGGTAAATTTGACCCTGGAATCTCTATAGTAATCACTATCATAATAGTCATGATATTTAGGACCATAATAGCTATGATATTCTGACCATAATAGCCATGATCTTTTGATCTTGGAATTCTTGAGGATAACCATGATATTCTGACCATAATAGTCATGATTTTCTGATCTTAAAATCTTTGAGGTCATGCTTACCATAGTAGTCATGATCTTGACAACTCATTATGATATTCATCATGATTCTATGTTTTATTCTTAACACTCCCCCTCAAACTGGAGCATAGATATTAATCATGCCCAGCTTGTCACAAATGTAATCAATCCTGGTCCGGGTAAGACTCTTTGTAAACAAATCGATCAATTGATTCTCTGAGTGTATGTAATTGGTGGAAATGAGCTTTTGTTGAATCTTCTCCCTCACAAAGTGACAATCAAGGCATCCCAATGTACAGTAGTGGGTGTTGTCATGAACTGACTCCATACACTCATAGAAAATGTAATGTCTGGTCGAGTGATTGTGAGGTAGTTGAGTTTTCCAACAAGTCTTCTGTATTTCTTTGGTTCAGTAAACATCTCCCCCTCATCTACTATAAGTTTGACATTTGGATCCATAGGAGTTTCGCAAGGTTTTGCTCCAAGTAGACCAATATCTATCAAAAGATGTAAAACATACTTTCTTTGAGAAAGAAATATACCTTTCTTTGAGTAAGCTAGTTCAATACCAAGGAACAGGGTTCGCCGTGCCGTACCGTATCGGGCCGATATGGGATGTATCGAATCGGACCGATGGCCAGCCGATCCGGTTCGGGGGTTTTTTTCGAAAAACCCCTCCGAACTGTACCGAATCGCCCGGTTCGGTATGATTCGGGTCCATACCGCCCAAAATCGGGCGATATGGATCAGTACGATTCGGTTCGGCGTGAACCGAATCATACCGACAGCCTCACATGGCAAAAAGGGGGGGAATGGGCCCTGGGCTGTCTTTTAGTGGCAGCCCAGGTGATTAGGTTCTCTGAGAAGCTCGAGAGCTCTCAGAGAACTCCCGAGGCTCTTAACGAAACCGTCGAGATGCCAAAAAAATAAGAAAAAAAGAGAAAAATTCTGTCAAATTGTAGCACTGATTCTAGGAGATGCTGAGTTTTGATCGAAAGTAAGATAATGTGTTATTCTTTTAGTAAATATTTTATTTTTTTATTTTTGTTGTTAAAAATAGGATAAGAACGAGGAAGTATGAAAATAAGAGAAAATCATGTCAAAATTTTATGATTTTGGTATGATTTAATTATATGTGATAGATCTTTGAAAGACGTACATGATGACACTAAAATTGTTAATTTTTATTAATTATATATTTTTTAAATATTTATATATATTTACTTATAAAAAAATTATTAAAAAAATAAATTTGAAGAAATAAAAAATCAGAGTTTTAGAATCATGTTTAGAATGATTTAAGCTACTTAAATCTAACCTTGAATTTTTTTTGAAATATTTGAAATTAAAAAATATTTTTATAATTATTTAAATAATAAAAAAATATTATAAAAAAAAATATGTAAAAATAGTATTATATTTTAGTTAATTCAAAAATATTATTTGAAGCATATAACATATTTTTTGAATTTATGAATTTTTACTTTATATATAATATTTTTTTAATCATTATTAAACTATCGTGTTTTGTTATACCTGCAGAAATGAGTAAGAAGAAAGATTCAGAGCGTAACATTGGTTGGGATCATGGTGAGATGCTCTCGATTTGGCATTATTGAAGATGCAAATGGTACAACACAGAATTCAAGGGAGGGGTGACAGATTGAAACAGTACCTAACTGGTGGTTATCCTAATGTGTCCATGTATCGAAAATATTCGCAAGAGGTCCAATAATTGATGAAAAAATATTTTGCTGATTCAAAAGCAGCGAAGGAAAGGGCAAAGCAGAAAAGGGTCGAAGTAGACCGTCGAGCTGTAGAGCCACTTTCTTATCACTCTAGAGAATCAGAGGAGGCTTTCACTCCAGATGATGAGGCACGATTGAGACTGTCATTCAGGCGAGCTTGACTGATCAATACCGACAGGAGGAGATGGTCCGGTATAGAGCGCGATTTGGATCATCATGCTATGAATTAAGATCTTGATCAGTGATCGGTGGGGGAGAATTCGAGTTCAGGAAGACTACCTCAGTCAGATAGCCCAATGGTAGAGAGAGCAGACACAGCATGTCTTCTTTGTTTGGAGCTTTTGGCAGTAGAAGGTCCTTCAAAGATATTCTAACAGGAGCCACCATCCATGATTTGGATCCACATGCTTTGCCCAGTAAGGATTCAAAGTAGCAGAAGATTGACACTGGTGAAAAAAGATAAGAAAGATATGTGGTGAGCTATTAGATTATGGTTTCATTTCAGTCATATTCTAGCAAATGCAGCAGTCAATCCTTACTACCGATCTACTATTTCAGTCATAGGCTGTCGGTCAGGGTGTAGATCCGTCAGGACCTAGGGACATTTATGGTCAGCTTCTTGACAGCAACAAGGAGGATCTGCAGAGATGGATTATTTTTTACAAAAATAAATGACCTACATACAGACTGACAGTGATGTGTGATGGTTGGACCGGTCCTACTAGATGGAGCATCATTAATTTTTTGACATACTGTGATGAAAAAATATTTTTTCACAAATCAATTGATGCTTCAGATAAGATGCATAATGCCACATATATCCTTGCTCTGATGGAAGAGGTGATTGATTCAGTGGGTGAGCAGTATGTCGTGCAGGTCATCACAGATAATGGACCACAATATAAGGCTGTCGGAGAGTTGCTGATGGAGCAGCGACCATAGATATACTGGACCCCATGTGCTGCACATTGCATTAATCTTATATTGATGGATATTAGGAAGATTCATAGGGTACAGCAGGTAGTGGAGATTGTCCAGACTATTACTAGATTCATCTACAACCACACATGGATTTTTTCATTGATGCGGACGTATACTGGAGGAAGATCTTAAGATCAGGTATCACACGATTTGCTACCCAACTACATAGCACTTGATAGTCTTCTTCAGAAGAAAGCAGTCTTACGTCAGATGTTTGTTAGTGCCGAGTGGCAGGAGAGCAGATATGCGAGGGCCGGCACCGATGAAAGTCATGTAGAGAATTTGGTGACGAGTCAGTCATTCTGGCAGCAGACTGAGAAGGTAGTGAAGGCTATTAAGCCATTATATGAGGTGCTTCACGTCATGAACAGTGAAAGATATCCCCAGATGGACTTCTTATATTACATGATGGAGAGGTCAAAGAAACAGATCAGTGAGAATGATCCGAAACATGCTCAAGAATTCATTAACATCATTGAGTATCGTTGGGACTATCAGATGAGTAGAGATTTATATCTAGTCGGTAAGCACGGATTCAAGAATATTTTAAAATATTTTTTTTATGCTTGTAAAAGTGTACTTAATCAGTCATGAAATTTATCTGCAGCTTATTATTTGAATCCGAGATTTCAGTATACCATTTTCGGGAAAGATACGGACAACGAGTTTTTTGCTGCTTTTCGTAATGTGATATATAAGATGGTGTCCGATCTAGAAATCGTGTCATTATGTCTGCAAAAGGTATGCTAGTTTCAAACAGATATGATTATTCAACTGAATTCGATCTGTACTCAATGATATATTTATAAATTTAATAAATATTTTTTTTTATAGATGAAACAGTTTAGAGAGGGATCAGACAGCTTTGGAGTCCCATCAGCTGTTGTAAGCAAAAAGCAGATGAATCCAGATAAATTACATATCAATAATGAGCAGCATAGATTGATATGTAATTTTATTTAATAATATCATAAAATTTGATATGTAATTTTGCTTTTGCAGCTGAATGGTGGATTTATTTTGGAATGTCTGCAGAACATTTGAGAGGTATGACTGTCCGTATTCTTTTTAAAACGATCTCTGCTAGTGGCAGTGAGCGTAATTGATCGATTTTCGCTCTTATGCATAGCAAACAGAGAAACCGTATGACACAAAAATACCTCAATGATCTTGTATATATTCATTACAATCTGAGATCGAGGCTAAAATGCATTCAGGAGGAAGTACAACTGAAGTACACTGATCCGATGCTAGATGATTATGTTGACGAGGACGACGATCCGATCATCGGATGGCTTGCAAGTCAGCAACAGGAGTCAGAGCTTGATGAGTCGGGGTTCTCTCCACGACCAGCTAGTGTGGTAGCTAGGGAGATCAGGATGGATCCAGGACAATGGGCAGAAAGAAATGTTTCACATAAGGTTCCAGCTGATCAGCCACAGCCTGAGGGGACACAGGAGACTCATTCATTACATGACTCGATGTCCGATACATCTTCGTAGATGTTCGAGCGGCAGACGTATAGACGAGGTTGGCAGTCTGCAAGAAGACATCCATCCTCTCAATCACAGGAAACTCAGTCATAGAGGGGCACAAGGGGGGAAAAAAAAATAGTTGCACGTGCACCACTCTCAAGAGTACAAGAGCTATCTGGCTCAGATTCAGACATCAGGGAGAGTGATGATGATACTGGTAGTAGTAGTCATGGATCTGATGATCAGGGAGGAATTGGAGGACAGGAGATCACTGTTTATGAGATAGTCACAGGGTGATATTTGATTCACCGATGAGTTCCAGTTTACACATGCCACACAAGATAGGGATCATGGTGGACGAGTCAGTAGAGATCGTGGGGAGCCGATTTCATATAGATGATGGAGTTCTAGAGGTCGTTCAGCACACGATATAGCTACAGACGATCTTGCACATGGAGTAGGATCTATGGATGTATCTGGATCATCCTCGCATTATCTATCTTATTATCCGCAGTTACCTTATGATCTATATTGATATGATGCATTCGAGGCATCGTCTTCTAGTGGTTACTACTCTATGCAGTCTGGAGCATCTTACGGATCAGATTTTGCTACCAACATATTCGGATGGGCTCCTCCACAGCCATACCATCATCCCGAAGATACTTTTCAGAGTCAGAGTTTGAGTGAGAGATCTGAGATGTCTTACAATCCAGAAAGAATACTTTATGGGATGAATATTCAAGAGTACGGTGCATCTTGGTTAAGGGTTAGACTGATGTTCCTCCAGATTATATTAATGATCCAGATATCTATGAGCGTCACAGACACTCGACGAGAACTTAAATGCAGAATAGATCTTGAGGTTAGTATATCAGTTGTTGTGCTTTGTACTTTAAACGTTTAGATACATTTTAATACATATTTTATATATCGTTTAGATACATTTTAATGCATATTTTATATATATATATTTTAATTTTAGGATGATATAGTTGTAATATAATGTAAATAAATATATATTTAAAATTTTGGATCAAGAATCCTTGTATCGCTATCTAACTCAAAAATTAAACTCAAATATATCAATAATATGCAATATAATGTAATTTTGGGGTTGTATTTATGAATTAATAACTTGAACATCCATAAAAAAAAAAGAAACAAAAAAATATACCGATAGCGAATCGGTATGTCGAAGCGTACCGTGTGTCGATATGATACGGTATTGGTACTATACCGTACTGGTCCGCCATCGGTACGGTGTTCGGTACCGGTACAGTGGTCCTTGCAAGGAAGTATTTCAATTGTCTCAAATCTTTTATTTGTAAACTTGCCTAAAGAAATTCCTTTAGTGAAGAAATACCCTGTGCGTCGCTCCCTGTAATCACAATATCATCAACATACACAATCAACAAAATACAACCACTGTCAGTATGTTTGAAAAATATAGTATGATCACATGAACTCCTCTTTATGCCAAACTCTATCACCACATCACTGAATCTGTCAAACCAAGCTCTGGGAGACTGCTTCAACCCATATAATGATTTTTTTAATTTGCACACCTTACCATACTCTCCTTGAGCAACAAACCCAGAGGGTTGCTCCATATACATTTCTTTCTGCAAATCACCATAAAGAAATATATTCTTGACATCTAACTGATACAAAGACCAACAATAAGTAGCAGCTAAGAAAATAATTATACGAATAAATGTCATCTTAGTCACAGAAGAGAAAGTATCAGTACAATCCACACCATAAGTCTGGGCATATTCTTTAGCTACCAAACGAGCTTTCAATCTATCAACAGATCCATCAGCCTTCATCTTCACCACATATACCCACTTACACCCAATAGTATGCTTATCTGATGGGAGAGAAACCAGGTCCCAAGTGCCATTAGCCTCAAGAGCCGACATTTCTTTTTCCATAGCTATCCTCCAGCCATTGTGTTACAATGCCTCATCTAATGTCTTAGGAATAGTCATAAAATCAAGAGAGATAACAAAGGAGCGGGTTGACTGTGATATATGGTTATAGGAAACAAAAGATGAAATAGGATAGGTACAATTGCGTTTATCTTTTTTGAGAGCAATAGGTAGATCAAGATTAGAATCAGACGATGCGGAAGCCGGTAGGGTTGAGAAGTCACTGGTGGATTTGCTGGTTGAGGACCTGCAATAACTGACTCGGGAGGTTTATTACAGTGGGTGTAGACATAAGTAAGGGGAGGACGAGGTGGATCAGATGAAGCTGTAGGAGTGAAATAATTGATCGTGTAGATCAGAAAGTCCTTCATAGAATCCATCTCAGAAGTAGAAGGAGAGGGACTAGCAAAGAAAGGACTCGATTCAAAGAAGGTGACATCTTGAGATATAGGGTATCGACCTAGCATGGGAGAATAACATCGTGCCCTTTTTGTGTACGGGAGTATCCAAGAAAGGCACACTTTAGTGATCGAGGGTCCAACTTACTAACCTGAGATCTCATATCCTGTACAATACAAGTGCAGCCAAATGTCTTTGGAGGAATGGGAAACAATGATCGAGTGGGGAACAAAACTGTATAAGGTGCACGACCATTAAGAACAGAGGACAGCATGCGATTTATAAAAAATACAGCAGTATGAACCGCATCTGCCCAAAACATTTTAAGTACTCTCATTTGAAACATTAAGGCTCTAGCAACTTCTATAAGATGACGGTTCTTCCTCTCAACTATTCTATTTTGTTGAGGAGTAACAATACATGACGTTTCATGGATAATGCCATTCTGTGTCATATAGGTGTTAAATTGATCAGAAAAATATTTTTTGGCATTATTACTATGAAAAATACGAACATTGTAATTATATTGAGTACGAACTTCAGAACAAAAAGCAGAGAAAGTATAAAACAACTCAGATCAAGATTTTATTAGATATAATCAAGTATTTCTTGAATAATCATCAACAAAAGTTACAAAATATTGAAAGCTAGACTTGGAAGTAACATGATATGGATCCCAGACATCAGAGTGAACAAGATCAAAAGAAAACAAGGCTCATTTATCCACTCTTGGAGGATATGACATCCGATAGTGTTTAGCAAATTCACACGACTCACAAGACAAACTAGTTATTGAACATAACTCAGGACATATTTTCTTCAGGACTTCTAGGGATGGATGACCAAGATGACAATGAAGTTGGAATGGAGAGATGTCAGACCTAACAGTAGATGCCATACCAGATGGGATAGTAGTAGCAACCTTATCCAGCAGATACAGTCCATTTGACTTGCTTTCCTTATCAAGGATCTTTCGAGTCGACAGATCCTAAAACAAACAGTAGCCAGGAAAAAATATAACACAACAATTTAAGACTTTAGTGATTTGGCTAACAGACATCAAGTTAAAGAAAAATTTAGGAAGATAAAATACAGAAGACAAGGATAGCGAAGAGGTAATGGATGTATCTCCATTACCTAAGACTTTGGTAGTGGATCCATCTGCTAGTGTAACATTAAAGCACTCATCAAACGGTTTATAATGGGATAAGATACCTTGATCACCGTCATGTGGTCGGTGGCACCTGAGTCAATGACCCAGTATCGAGATGAAGATGAAAGGTAGGCAATAGGATTACCTGTCTTGACTAGAGTAGCTTTAGAGGAGGATGTCGACGGCTAAGACTGCTGAAACTGGGTATACCTTGCAAACTCCTCATCAAACATGACTACGGTGCGACCCTCTGGATGATGAGTAGCTGAATCAATTGGATGTGATACAGCATGAGCAAATCTGGATGTCTGATACTGAGGCTGCATCTGCTGTGCCTGTGGAGGTTTAGGACACTGATGACAAAAATGTTCTGGTTCTCCACAGTTATAGCACACCCTCTGACTCTCACGACCACCATATCCTCTACCTCCACATCCTCTACCACCACATCCTTCTCTCCCTCTATATTCACCACCACCATTATTCTGAGATACAAGGGCAGATCCACCAAATATATCCTTAGTACCGAAGGTACTCTTCCAGACTGCATTGAGTACAGTAGTGACAACATCAAACAAGGAATCCACATCCTTGTTGGCTAACAACTGTGATCGAATCACCTCATACTCTGTATTCAATCCAGACAACCAACCAAATACAAATAGTCTCTCACGCTGCTCCTTCATCATAGCTACATCAGTGGAGATTGACATTGCCGTACAAAAATCTTCTATGGCTCGTTTATACTCATAATAATACTTCATGATACTTCACCCATTTTGACTTGGACGACTCACCTCTTGAGCCAAACTATATAACCTTCTCATATTTCTAGTCCCAGAAAAACACTGATGTAATAACTCCCATAACTCTTTCATCGTAGTAACATGCTGCATTGAGAGAGCCATTTTTCTATCAATGCAATTGACAATCTGAAAAAATAGTCTCTTATCTTCAGCCAACCATAGTTTAGCTTCCCTTTCTCCCTCAGGACATAACTCAATAAGGTATTCTTCCTTGCCAAGTCCTCCAACATTGACCTTGACAAGAAAACGCCATTCCACAAAATTGGATTCATCACCAGCTAGCATCATATCAATTAATTTCTGGTGTGAGGACACCACTTCAACACTCTTAGGACCCTCTCCCGACACCATTACTCAAACACTTCACTAAATAATACCACAACAAACTGCACCCTCACACCTCCACAACTCGCATCATGCTGCCACAAATAATCTGAGATCAGCCCAATCATCCCTATTAGAGACTTCTAATTCATAGGTTATTATCACATAACCTACATCCCATCAAAACAAACTCCACAATCATTGCAAGAAATCAGCACTAAAAGGCAAGAATCAGTAAACATATAGATACACAAATAGTAGACTATAAAAGGACTGATCAGGATGGTAGTATGGCAGATCTGCAGATCTGATTCTGGGTAGATCTAGGTTGGCAAGAAATCAGCACTAAAAGGCAAGAATCAGTAAACATATAGATACACAAATAGTAGACTATAAAAGGACTGATCAGGATGGTAGTATGGCAGATCTGCAGATCTGATTCTGGGTAGATCTAGGTTGGCAAGGGCTGAAAGGGTTAGGAGATGATGGGAGGTGGAAAGAAGATGGCGGCTGGACAGAGAAAGGGGGGGTGGCTGCTTGTTTTGGTTAGGATTTTGGCTCTGATGCTATGTTAATGAAAAAGATAATTTTGTATTTCTCATCTTCATCTTCATGAATACAACTCTTTAAATAGACTAAAAAGGGAATAGCTACTATGGTAGCTTTACAATTGTATCCAAACACATATGGAAGCTATACAATTGTGTCTAATAATCAAACAAGTATGGTAAATTTGATCCTGGAATCTCTATAGTAATCACTACCATAATAGCCATGATATTTAGGACCATAGTAGCTATGATATTTGGACCATAATAGCCATGATCTTCTGATCTTGAAATCCTTGAGAATAACCATGATATTCTGACCATAATAGCAATGATATTCTGATCTTGGAATCTTTGAGGTCATGTTTACCATAGTAGTCATGATCTTGACAACTCATTATGATATTCACTATAATTCTATGTTTTATTCTTATCAGATTTCGTTATATGTCTATCTTCTCCTTTTCATCTTTCCCACTTCAGTTAGCTTGTAGGTCATTTCTCATCATGCGGGAGTCTTGAAAATAAGTGCTTGATGTCCTCTTCTGCATTTCTAGTCCAGTCTCCTAATAAGAAAACAACCCTTCCTTATCAACATTGATTGGCTGAGAGCCGCACAATGAAAAATTCTGTTGTTACACTCAATCCAAAGACACCATAGACAAATTGCCACTAGTGTGTCCATAGCATTCTGAGTTGTGTTGAAAGGGCGGTGTTGCCCATGCTTTTTTAGCATATATTGCTAAACTCCTGGAATATCATTAATTGTGAGTTTTGGCAATTGTGTTCAGGTTCGTATATGCACCATTGAGTATATAAATACATATTATATCTTTCGTTGTAGACACATGATGAGTTATGCCATAGATATCAGGTTAGAATTCAAAAATAGCTTTTCAAATTTTCAACTACTGACTCTTCTAATATAAATTAAACTTACTAAAACATGTCTAAGGAATTCTTTGGAATGCATAATCATACCTTACAAAATTAATTCTTCACACTGATATTAGTTAACCATTCGATGATTTTCCTTCTCTGAATGATTGTCCAAATGAATTTGTTTCTTTTTGGGATCCAACAAGCTAGATATCTCCATCCATGTCCGGGGGGAAGTCCAATGTCCTCATATGTTAGATGCACATTGCATGGCCTTTAGAAAAGCATTAGAATAATTGAAATTGATATATTTATTTGCAAATATCTATAAATTTAAGTCAAATAGCTGTCAAATCTTTCATCCAATAATATTGAAGCGTTTGATGTTTTGCATTTTTTCCTAAAATTCATTATTGTTAGTTTTTGTCCATTAGAAAATGACAGGCTTTAAAATTTTTCTAGGTTATTACTGCACTTAGAGATGCTGGCCTTGAGTCATCGAATTTAATCCTTGGCATTGATTTCACAAAAAGCAATGAATGGACAGGTGCTGTTACATATCTAAACACTGAAAATTTGATCCATTATACTTCCTTATCAGCTGAAGTTTTAAAATTATATGCAATACTCTCTAGATTGTAGAGTGAAAGAAATACTATTCTTTAATTGTAGGAAGGCATTCGTTTAACCAGAGATCTCTTCATGCTATTGGTGACACACCTAACCCATATGAGCAAGCAATATCTATAATCGGGCGTACGCTGTCACCTTTTGATGAAGACAACTTGATACCTTGTTTTGGGTTTGGTGATGGTTAGTGCTTTCTTCTTCTTCAGGATGTGCGTATATCTGATCTTCTGTTACTCATTTATTTTCCATTTCTTTTATAGCATCTACACGTGATGAATATGTCTTCAGCTTTTTTCCCAACCATCGCCCTTGCAATGGTTTTGAGGAGGCTCTTTCACGCTATAGAGAGATTGTTCCACGTCTGACCTTATCAGGTCTGTGCTTACCATTCATGCTTTACTATTCATTTCTTTTTTTTTTGAATGAAAGTACTATTATATTCCTACAAATTATTCTTTTGATGACTTATAATAACTGCATGAACTTTTAAAGGTTGATAAACAGTTTATTCGATTTGCCCATATGCAATAACCATTTAGATGGTTGGTTTATTTACCATACCTATGCTCATAATTTCCTTATGAAGTTGATAATTTCAATTCCCAACATTCCTATAAATCCACTCCATTCATCTCAGTGGTTTTCCATCTGTCAATTTAGTGGTGTAAATGAGACAAGATCAAGCGAGCCATGCCTACCTCAAGCTCAGCTAATTTCTGACAAAGCCAAGCTCAAGCTAGCTCATTTAATTTCAAGCAAAACTCAAGCTGTTCATGGACAGCTCTTTCAAGAGATATAGTGAGAATTTGAGATCTCTCAAAGCTTTCATTTATATATTTTAAGCTAATTATTCTAGTTGTATCTTAATCTTATAGTTGAAATTCAATTTGTTGTATATAAATTATGTTATTTTTTTATCAACAAATGTAGAAAATAATTTCTTATGCAAAAAAATCATAACTATATATAATATATGATATTTATATATTCATAATTAGAGCTTTATAGAGACAAGCTTGAAGAAGCTAAGCCTAGCTCTGGGTTGGGTTTTTGCTAATCAAGTGAGCCAAACTCGAGCAGAATTTTGAGCTGGAGATGAGCTGGTTCACCAACTGCTTGCTTGTTTGACAATCCTTGTTCTTAATGAAACTCATGCATCATTAGCCTGTAAAACTCAACTAGATGCATGTGTTCATGGAGAACCCTTCATAGAGGACATGTTTGCATTGCCCTTTAACATTCCCATCTTACTAACAATTTTTGATGAGTTTGATGTTACCAATGACATTGAGTGTTTCAGAAGCTAATATTGGCCTCAAGTTTTTCTAAAAGGAGCAAGTCTCAACTGGTCAAGAAACTGTTTCTTGACATATTGGATATTTATTTGGAGAAGTAAAGGTATCAAATTTTTGTAAAGTCTAAAACTGTCATAGCAGAAAACCTACTAAGAAAAAGAATAGAGTTAATGTAAAACATGATTTTGGTGACTTAGATTTAGTTTATTAGAGACGATTCTGATGTAGCACCAGTGAATTCTTTCTTGGTAAATAGTTGATACTTTGAAAGTTTGATGAGATTGTGCTAATCTAAGTTCAAGATTATCATAGTTTGATGAGATTGTGCTAATCTAAATTCAAGATTATCATACTTATTTACACTACAAGGCTTTGACAATTAATCCCACATCCTTGAATTTTTTACTCTTTTGAACCCATGCCCCCTTTTGTTTCCATCACATAAAGCATAGCAATATGCAATCTACTGTCTGACAGTGCATGGTTGAAATGGAAGATATCCACTTTGGTTTGTAGTATTGTGGACCAGATCAACTTAATTGATTTCATCAATGAAATGTACTAAATACCACAATACTCCAGTGTATCTATCTTTACCTGATGTGCAGGTCCAACCTCATTTGCACCACTTATTCTTGCATCAATTGATATCGTAGAGAGGAGCCATGGGCAATATCATGTCCTTGTGATTGTAGCTGATGGTCAAGTAAGAGCATTTGTTGATTCGTTTGGTGTTATTGAGACTTCTGGTTTTAGGATTTTCTGCTTTATTGCCAATGTGGAGGTTAGCAGAAAATTTGGGCGGTCTTTCCTCCCTCGCACTCAAAAAAAGGAAAAACAATGCAGGTTACCAGGAATCCAAGCCTACCTCATGGAAGACTCAGTCCACAAGAACGGGAAACTATAGATGCTATTGTTGAAGCTAGGTAAAACATTGAAATTGGTCTTTTATGACCTATTTTTGCTGCAATGCTCTGAAGTTTCTTATCTTTCAGTTATTATCCTCTTTCAATTGTTATGGTTGGCGTGGGTGATGGACCATGGGATGCAATGAAGCAGTTTGATGACTATGTACCTCAACGGTCATTTGATAACTTTCAGGTAACTGAAATATTAGTTTCTGAAAGAAGGTACTTTTAATAAGTTTACAGTCGGATGAGAAAAAACTAAGATTTTACTTGCAGTATCCTAATAGCTAATGCAAACAGCTTGTCATTGATTATACTGAGAACTAGATGTATAGGCTAAATTTAGCGATGGTTAAGAGCCTATTCTTACCAGTGAAAGCAAAACACCACCAGTGTTGTTGAAAAGGTTGAGTACTAGAAATAGTAGTCTACTGCATTTTATTTTAATCTATTAAATCGACTTACATGCCCCAAGTTTTTTTTTTTTTCTCCGAAAACAAAATGGCAGTAAGTTGCCAGCATTCATAATTGAATCTGGGACCTCTCCTATGGAGAGCTGGGTTTCAACCACCTGAGCTAAGACTTGCTGGCCAGGTACTTAGATATTGTCTTCATTTTGCTAAAGCATTTTCCTCAAGTTATAGGGTATTGATTCCAACAATGTCCCAAGGTCTTATCATCATCTTTATGCAGACCTAAAATATAAAATGCAATCATGTATTCTTGTTCTTCACTGTTAGACCACATCTTCATGCATACCTCGTCCTACATCAATAGAGCATTTCTGAACACTTGTTAGTTGGAAATCAGTAACCAACTGAAATGAAATAAGATTTTGATTCGCGAAATGTTAACTAGACCATATAGTGATTGTTCACATTAAGTGAAGGGAAACCAATTTTTTTGGTCTGAACATCGAAAGGGGACTTCCACTTCTGCTTCTCTCACAGAAATTCTGTTGGGTAGATTCAAGGCATGCAATCATGTTTCTGCTCTGATACTTGCAATTGTTGGGTGTTGAAGGTTTAAAAGGAAGAGAAAGACCACTGTGGAAGGTTCATACCATTTTTGTTTAGTAGTCTTTCTGAGCACATCAACATGATGTTGCAATCCCCATGCTTGCTGTCCTAGGGAGGGCCACCTGCTCCAGCAAAACTGCTGATTGAAGGCCAATATCTGTCCCAGCTTGTCAGGATTAAGAACGTTTTAATAAAAGTGTTAATACCTATTTATATTTCCATCTTATGTGTTAAGGGGGGATGGTTCTGACATGTTGAACCCTTCTTGTGAGTACATTGTGAACATTGGCCCAAATGATTGATAGCCACCACCAAGAAAGGCAATAATTATTACAATGGGCTACAAATATGCAACTTCTTTCTAACCTGGATGCCTCAACTTTTTTTTCCTTGCATTAATACCTGATGCTTTTTAAAGCAGAAGATAGAAAACAATTTTGAAATGGGGGGAAATCTTACTGACATAACCATAATCACCTAGTCTTATCCCATTATGGGGTTGGCTTTACAGATTCTGAAATCACACTGCTCATTGCAATTCAGAATTTGTTAACAAAATACATAATTTCTTGGGGCAGACTTTTTACTAATTCTCTTAAAAATCTATAGAAAGTGTTTTTCCCTGCACTCGTGCAAGTCTTGTACTGGATAAGTTTAGTCTTCTATCCAAGTCTTTCTTCACAACATGTGTAATGGTGCAGAATTGCTCTGTCATGCATTTTAATCAGAATTTTGTGCTCATTTTAGTTTGTAAACTTTACAAAGATTATGTCTGAGAATATGACAATGTCGAAGAAGGAGGCAGCATTTGCGCTTGCTGCACTAATGGAAATTCCCCTTCAATATAGAGCCACACAAGGCCTTAGGCCTATGGAGTAAGTCTGCTGCAGCTCTCTATCTTGATGTTTTTGTCTTGCTATGAAATAGATCGCTGATTTTGGATTCTGAAACTAAACAGGAAGTATGAAGAACGAGTTGGTAGGAGAAAGCCTCTTTCTCCTCCATTCGAAATAATTGAACATGATAATGCAGCCATGTCATACAAACATACGAAAAACATGCAATCAACTGATTACAATGTTCCAGCAGAGCAGGTATGTTTTAGTTTAGCATGCAGCATTTTAGTTTATTCAAAAGGTACATATATCTGAGGAATTTTATTGATTTTCAAGGTATGCCCTATTTGCCTAACAAATCAAAAGGATTTGGCATTCAGCTGTGGTCATATGGTAAGTATTTCTCTGACCAACATAAGAAGATTTTGTTATAGCGCAAGGTTTGGAATAGTATACATATTGGCATGTTACATACCATGATACACCCTTATCTAGTCATGATTTGCCGATATGGGGTGTGCAATACATACTGTTGTACAGGGAGTGACGTACTGCAGTACCTTTTTTGGAACCATCTTACACAGTAGGCTCTCATCCATAGTGCATAGTGAAATAGTCACCATTAAATATAGCATTACTCAATGAAAAGCGAGGCTTTATATACCAAATCATTTGTTGAGAAAATGTTCAAAAGCAAACTTGCATTTCTGAATCAGTGGAACTTTGTTTACAGGCATAAATCGTATTAGCCATGTATTTTCAAACCTCACCTTGGTTTTTTCATTTCCTCCAAAAGCTAGGTTTTTTTAACATATTTATTAAATAAGAACTTTGAATATCATAGCAACATTCTACACCTTAAAGATAATGAAATTGTTGCCAAAACCATCCAGCTGTTTAGAATTTCACTTGCAGTAGCCACATTTAACATAATTAAAGATGTGTTTTCTCAATGAATTGTTTCCTTTTCCATAATTCATAGAATAACCAGGATGTTGATGCAAAATAAATCTAAACCATTTTATTGGGTTTACATATTTTGGTGTGAAATAAATTATTTACAGGCAAGTTTATGCATGTACGTGTGTGTGTGCGCGCGCGCGTGGGCAAAAGAAAAGGAAACATCATTTAAAGAGAAATAGTAAATACTTTGTTTTCAATTTTGGCTTGTCTTGTCCCTTGATTACTAATCAAAACTTTTAACAATATTTGATAATTATGAATAGAAGTAGCATGATGATTTTTTTAAAAAAGGGTATGTACATGGGAAACCTTTGTTTCTTTAATTTGTCTTATGACACGTTTCACTTTTTATCTACACTCTTTGCCCTGACTTAGATTTACTTTGGTTGGGGTTCATATGTTCATTATTTGGTCTTCTATTTCAACAAGTGATTAGTTTTGTACTTAACTGATCAAAAATAAAATTAGGATAAGGCAGTAGTTTGTGACTTTTTTCTTGGGGAGAGGTGGGATTGAAAATACAAAGCCATTAAAGGAAAAAACAAACAAAAATGAGTCAAAACTAGTTGACCTAAAGTCCTACCCTTATAATTTGACCAATCCATGTCCTTTCGTCGAAGTCTTGCTTGAATGGCAAGCAAGTCAAAAATAGGACTTACTGGAATTGAGTGGTTTGAATTCTTACTTGTCTGTTGAGAATGGACCACCTGTGATAAAGAAGACTCTCTTACTGAATTTGTGTTCTTTCTTTTCATGTTTAGACTTGCAGGATATGTGGTGCAACAATATCAACATGTCCTTTATGCCGGGCACCTATAACCACTCGCGTGAAGCTTAGGTCCTCTTAAACAATCCTGTTCAGTCAATGGTATTGGTACTGCCAATAGCTCTCAAGTCATATTACTTGATCAACCTGTATAATTGTATGATACAATTGGACCCTACTACAACAATGATCAAAGTATTAGAGGCCAGTATGACTGTTTAATCACTCTCAATGGAGCACTGATCAAATATGCCAGAGATAGATCAAATATGCCAAAGATAGACAACACTGCTGTAACTTTGGTTGCAAGTGTTTGTCATGCAAGTAATGTGATGCTATGTTATGCTTTTGGCTTGCCAAGGGAAAAAATTGTGCGGGTTTTACATCTGCTCTTGTAAATGAGAATTGATGATGTTGATGTACAAACACTGAAAGGAAATATGGCTTTAACACTAATGAATGTTGGAATTCATTATTGGATCAATGAGCTTCTTAAGGTTGCACATTTACAGAATAGGATAAATGAAAAGGAAATATTCTGCATTTCTCCTTTTCTTGGAAGCAGAATTAGGTCTTTTGCAGCAATGATGAATGACTCATACAATTCTTCATTTGGACCTCTTTATTTGTGCTTGGATGGTTGCAAGCATAGTCTTTTTCTTCATGCTATATATAGTTTACAAAAAAGCCACTCCATTTCCTTGTTGAAAGAATGGTCATATTTTTTTGGTTTTGCTGAAATGGTTGTTCTTCTTTTTTCTATATTGAAAAGTCTCTTGCCACATCTTCTTAGAATATGGCTATAAAGGAGAGGAAATATACAATGTATGCCAACTTGACTGTAGAAAAAAATAACTTAAGAGAGGAGAGAGGAATTTATCACGACCCTCCTCTATCACCATCCACTATTGCCGACCATTGGCCATTTCCACTGCCATTCATCATTTTTGATAAATCATACCTCTATCCACCATCATCATAATTAGTCTTTGCCATTATTTATTGTCTCCTCCAATCTCAACCACAGCTAATTATCGGTGAGGATCTTCAAGATTGGTCCATCATCCATTATTACATGTTACCTTCATGTATTTCCACTACGATCCACGATTTTCATCACTACTTATCATCATCAATAATTTTTACCACCATCATTGCCAACTATCTTTGTCATTACCTACCACTTCCAACAATCTTCAGTACTACCACTGCCTCCAATGATCTCTAACATCATCTATCATTGATGATCTCCATCATAAATTATCATTAATGATCTCTATCACCACCTTCCATCATCAATTATGTCCACCACCAAGCACCATCGATGATCTCTTCCATCATCCATCATCATCTACATTCATTACCATCATCCACTACAATCGATGATCTCTATCACCACCCACCATCTCCTACAATCTTCACACCATTCTTCACCTCCTACATTTACTACCATCAGCGACTCTAATACCATCTATCACAGTCTACTATCTTTAACATTGCCATCATAGATGATCTCCACTGCCACCATCTATCTTTAACAATCTTCATTGTCCACCACCTGCAACGATCTCCACCACTACTCACTACCACCTACTATCTTTATTATCACCCACAATCATCAATAATCTCTACCACTATTCATAACCATCAATAACAGTGGTGGTCATTGATGCACTTATTTTAAAAAGATAATGCAGACGTTAATAACGATTGAAACATGCATTTCAAATTGGTAACACAAATATGTTAAGTATTTATTAGAGGAGAGTGATGCAAAATTTTAAAAAGGTGGAGCATACATCTCTAAAATGCCAACCATATATTTGAAACATATGATCCATATATGCTCAATTTTATCATGAGATTTATTTGATATTTTAACATTATGCAAGAAATCTTGTTCTCTACTAAAATGTACACACCATCAATTAAGTATATATTGATCTTTCATTTTAAATGTGTGCATTAGTAGTTTATGATATACATAATGATATTTTAAAATATGTGCTTCAGTTGTCATCTGATGAGTGCAGTGTCTATCTAATTGAGTTATTCATCTATTTAAAATGTATGCACTAGCAATTACATACTTGAAACACCTATTTCAAATATCTGCATAAAAGTTTATGATGTGTTGATTGCCTTTTCAGAACATATGCATCTAATTTATATGCATCAATTTTCTAAGCTATGTATATCACCCATTTATGTACTTGTAACTCTTTAATTTCTTATAATATATCTTATAGCATATATGGTAGTTGATAGTTAACAACTACATCAGCCATGCAAACATGTACTTCACTTGTTTAAGATGTGCATAGAAGCAATTGGGCATGTGTAAGTTGCTTATTTCAAATATATGTATTAGAAATTTATAATGTGCGCATTGCCTTTCAAACATATATATAGATTTTGGTGCATTAGCTATCTATGGTGTTTGTGCATCATCTATCATCTAGTGAGTATATCATCTTTTTTTAACTATGAGAGTCAACTATTATATATATATGTAAACCTTTAATATTTAATAATATGTGCATTAACTATCATTCAATGACCGATCACCTATTTTAAATAAGGAAGGCATGCTTAATATGTTTAACTCGTTTGACTTGATTCAATCCATCATAGATTAAGTTGGGTTACTTATTTAATAAAATAGTCTGGCATGAATTTGGATTTTTGATTCATTTAATAAAAAGGTCAGATTTGGGGGATAGATTTTTGATCTATAGTGTACTTACTCTGATTCGTAGTTGGTTCAATCCGACCCGATTGTCAATCCAAATTTTAAATATATGTATTATTTATTTAAAATCTAAATACCAGTAATTGAGCATACACAGTCACTTGTTTTAAATATTTGCACAATAGCTTCTAATACAACCATCGCCTTCCTAAAACATGTGCATTGGATATATGTGCATCATCTATTTAAAATATCTATACACCAATCTGAATTATGTACATCAACTATAATCTAATATGCGCATCTCCTTCAAAATCTCTACATTAGCAATCTCCACCATAACTTTCAACAACTGTGGGCAGTGGTGTAGATTGCTGATAGTGGAAGGTGGTGTTGTGCAGTGTCGATGGTGATGGGTGATGGTGGAGATTGTCAAGGATGCTGGTTGGTGGTGAAGATTATTATTGATGATGGTGGTCGAGAACGGCGATGATGGTGGTAGATGGTAATGGAAATCTTAGGTGATGGTGCATGGTGGTGAAAGTCAATGACAGTGGCCGATGGTGGATATAGTAGATAGTCCATGACCATTATTGATGGTTGTGGATTGTGGTAGAGAACATTGGTAGTATGGTAGGATGTTAAAGATGGTGGTGATGGAGATCTTCGTTAATAGTAGGGGTGGTAGGGATTGACAATGATGTGATGGGTGTAGGATCGCGCAGAAGTTTCATGCATGTATTTCAAAATTTTCAGCGAAAAAATATTAAATTAAATTATTTAATTTATAAATACATACATAAGATCTGATCTTAAAACTCTTACAAATGAATTTATAACATAAACTTATATGCATAGAAATCTAAATCTAATATTACAAGTGTTTAAACAAGAACATCAATTAGTGATAGATCTAATCTACCACTTCTAGAATTCCAAATCCAATATTTGAGCATGGGTAGTCGATCTTCATAATTGAGAATGTAGATCTGATCGCTCACAGCCGCATAAGCGTCCGACCTCTATGGATGGTCTATATGAAGTTCTCGGACCGATTAGCCCTCCGTAGGAGTGCTAGCTCGCACAATTGACTTCTGATGGTAGATCTGATTTGATCTCTTCCTTTGATTGCCTTGGATCTTTTCGATATCGAAGATGGATCAGAGAAGATGCTGGATAGTGGAAAAAAATCTGATGAAGACTCTCTTCTCTTTGATTTTTCTCTTACCCAAAATCTTAGAATAGTTTTAGGTCGCTCACCCAAGAGGAGATCAGTCTCCTCTTTTGTTCACACCTAGGAAGAAGGAAACCCACCCAAACCTCATGCTCTAAAGAAGTATTTTTGACCCTCTTTCTCTTTGATATCTCACAGTAAAAAACTCTCTTAGTTTGGCATACAAAATTGTGATCTTTTTATGTTTGTCACACAAATCAGATAAGATAAGATAAGGGCTGGAGTTTGTTACAATTCAAACCATTTTGAATTTCAATTTGACTCCAACTTTTTCTCATCCTTATCTGACTTAAAGAGAGACTTACCAAGAAAATTGAACATGAAAAACCATCAAGAAGACTTCCTTTTCTCGCACAAAATGAGCCCTTTCAAAAATAACCAACGTGTGGAAGATATAGATAAGGTTTTAAGTTGAAATTTAAATATTTTGAATTTAAATCAAAACCAACCAATTTCTATCCTCAATGGGCAATAAAATAAGAGTTATTTTTTAATTTTTTCATGTACAAACTGATTTTGTGCAGTGAGAAAAGATGTGAGATAATTTGGGTGGCGTAAAGGAGAGAGTCCCACTCATTTGGGACTCTAGGATTTAACCAATTGGATTCTTTCAAACCCAATCCAATTAGATCCAAATAAAATATGATAAACCTAATCTAATTAGACTCCTACAATCTCAATTAATATTTGATCAAATCAACAAATTAATTGAGCCATAGATCCGATCAAATCAGGATCATTTCTCCCTTACCGATTAGGTCATCTCATAACTTAATCAGACTTGACTTGATTGAATCCAATTCAATCAAACTTGATCCAGACTTTAATGCTCAATCAAATTGAGCTAATTAGTGATCTAATAACTAATTAATTTTCCATTAATAATAGAGTCCAAGTCTAGTGAGACTCTTCTCTAGAGTCCCCATCCAGTGGACTCTCCAGCAAAGTCTCCGTCCAGTGCGACTCTTCAAATTAGCCATGTGATCGGAGAGAAACTTCTAATATGTGTGACCCCATAGGTTCGAATCTAAGTCAGTAGCACAGAAACTGATTTCTGTACCAATCGAAGTAACCATCTAGCAATGGTGCCCGACGTTCGGATAGGCCGAATGTATGCAAAGCAACACTCAAGAACCTATTTGGATATAGTTACCATATAATTCATCCCTTTGACCCTTGATGCTAGGATGACTTAGAGTTTAAACTGTCAACTCTTAATAGTACATCCATTATGTGTCTCAACCTAATAAATCCTATGACTCCTCACAAGGATTGCCCTGATCAAGATCTTACTAAATTAAAACACAGCATTCTCTCCAATCTCTAGGAGTAGTCAATTTCATCTTGACTCACGCACCGACTTCACAAATACTTGACTATGTCCAGAAATCTTCTGATCCTGAATTAAAAATTCAGATAGTTCGACACTAAAGCACAGTGAGTTGCTTGCAAGTCACTGTGGTGATCTCAGATCGGAGGGACACTTATATCCATATCCCTTTGGAGTGACTTTTGACAGTAGAGTTCTCCGAAGTTGGTCACGTTCAGTAAAATGTACTCCTACATTTCACCTGTATGCCATACCGACGTCTCCACGCTCCTTGGTTAAGAGGACGACCAATGATATATAGCACACAATGACCTACATTTGATATGTCTATCATCTTAGTAATAGCATATCATTTGATCGCGAACACATTTAAAGACTAAACGATAAATCTTTCTTTATCGATTTAAAATAGTTATAAGGACTTTCATTATAACACAGACGTTCGATATAGAAGATATACAAGCTTATGATAAAAATTATCAAATAAATATTTTATTAATTAATTCATATATAATTACATCAAATAGCACAATCATCAACAGACTGATGATTGATTTTGAGACATATTTTCCAACAACTCCTACTTGTACTAAAGCCAATTGGTACAGTATCGTATATCCATCTTTATTTTATGATCTTCGAACTCCTTTACCACAAAGGTTTTAGTTAATGGGTCAGCTAGGTTCTCCTTCCATCGATCTTCTGAAGGTCATGTCAGCTCGATCCATAATTTTTCAGACTAGATGGTAGCAATGCATAATGTGCTTGGTCCGCTGATGTGACTTCAGTTCTTTCACTTGAGCAATGGTGTCAATGCTGTCACAGTACAATAAGATGGGGCCATCAAGAGAGGATGCCACTCTGAGCTCATTGATAAATTTTCGTAACCACACAGCTTCCTTCGTAGTATTGGATATCGCGATATATTCCGCCTCGCAAGTACAGTCGGCCACAGTATGCTGTTTAGAACTCTTCTAGCTGATTGCTCCATCGTTCAGGGTATAAATATATCCGACATGCTCTTGCTGTCATCATGATCCGATTGAAAATTAAAGTCTGTAAACCTATAAATATTAGGTCGGATTCTCCATAGATAAGCCACTGATCCTTAGTATTTCTTAAATACTTAAGGATGGTCTTTACGACCTTTCAGTAGTTTTCACTTGGATCGGACTGGCATCTACTCACTATCCCTAGTGAGTATGCCACGTCCATATGCTCTTGCTGTCATCATGATCCGATTGAAAATTGGAGTCTGTAAACCCCATAAATTTTAGGTCGGATTCTCCATAGATAAGCCACTGATCCTTAGTATTTCTTAAATACTTAAGGATGGTCTTTACGACCTTTCAGTGGTTCTCACTTGGATCGGACTGGTATCTACTCACTATCCCTAGTGAGTATGCCACGTTCGATTGCGTACATGTCATGGTGTACATAATAGATCTCACTGTTGAAGCATATAAATTCTACTCATATGCTCTCTCTCTTGAGGAGTTGTTGGACAATCACTCTTCGAGAGAAAAATTCTTTGACCTATCGGAAGATAGCCTTTCTTGAAATTTTTCATGCTGAAACTTTTCAGCACAGTATCAATGTATGTCGACTGGGATAATCCAAGCAACCTTTTAGATCCATCTTTATAGATCTTCATCCCAAGGATGAAGGATACTTCTCCTAAGTCCTTCATGGAGAACTGAGATGACAATTAAACTTTTATTCCTTGTAATGTAGGGATGTCATTTTTGATTAAGAGAATATCATTCACATACAAAATAAGAAATACTATTACCAAGTTATTAACTCATTTGTATATGCAGGATTCCTCTCCATTCTTAATGAAGGCATATGTTCTAATCACTTTATCAAAATGCATGTTCCAACTCCAAGATGCTTGCTTAAGTCCATAAATGGACCTCTGAAGCTTGCATACCTTTGACTCATCTGTGGATATGAAACTTTTAGATTGTATCATATACACCTCTTCTTCCAACTCTTAATTTAGTAAGACTGTTTTCATATCTATTTGCCAGATTTCATAGTCCCGATGTGCTACTATCGCAAGCATGATCTGAATGGACCTGAGTATTGCACAGGAGAAAATATCTCGTCATAGTCAATATCATAATGCTGACGATAATCCTTGGCAACCAGACGGACTTTATAGGTCTTCACCTTTCATCTACGCCCCTCTTCCTTTTGAAGACCCATTTACACCCTATGGATTTTACCTCTTCAGGTGGGTCAACCAATGTCCATACATTGTTAACTTTCATTGACTCCATTTCGAAATTTATGACTTTCTACCACTTATCGGAGTCAGACCTCTGCATCGCATGCATATAGGTGATCGGATCCTCATTGTTCTCATCGAGTTCAACTGGATCACCGTCCTGAACTAAGAAACAGTAGTATTTATCCGGTTGATGCGGTACTCTATCGGATCTCCTTAAAGATGTTTCTACAATAGATTTTGGATTTGATCTAATCAATCCAACTCAATGGGTTTACTAGATTATGTCAGTTCTGCTACTGATCGAACTTTATCAAGTTCTTCTTCTCTAAGGAACTCTTTTTCTAGAAAGACTGTCCTATTACTGACGAAAACCTTCTGTTCATCAGCAAGGTAGAAGTAATACTTCTTAATCTCTTTTGGGTACCCTACAAATAGCCACTTGTCAGACCTAGGTCCAAGCTTGTCAGTTTTCAGACATTTGACATAAGCCAGACATCCCCAAACCCTAAGATGAGACAGTGCTGGCTTACATCCTATCCACATCTCATGTGGTATTTTACTTATAAACTTACTTGAAATTTTATTTAAAATATAACAAGCCGACTCGAGTGCATATCCTCAAAAAGAGATCGGCAAACTTGCAAAGTCGATCATGGATCAAACCATGTCTAACAGGGTTTGATTCCTCATTTCTGATACACCATTATGCTGTGGTGTTCTAGGAGGATCCATTACGAGAGAATCTCATTCTCTTCTAAGTATGTCAGAAACTCATTGGAGAGATATTCTCCTCCTCGGTCAGATCGAAGAGTTTTAGTACTCTTCCCAGTTTGTTTTTCTACTTCATCATGAAATCGTTTGAATATTTCAAGTGATTTTGACTTATGCATCATTAAGTAGACATGCCCATACCTCGATAGGTCGTCTATAAAGATAATAAAATAATAATATCCATCTCTGGCACTTGGTGTTCATCGGTCCACATACATCAGTATGTATGAGATTTAGAACTTCACTAGCTTGCTCATCTTTTTTAGTAAAAGATGACTTGATCATTTTTTTAAGAAGACAGGACTCACAGGTTGGAAGTAATTAACAATCACTGACTTCGAAGATTTTTTCTTGTGTCAACCTATTTATTCTGTTCTTGTTAACATGACCTAACCTATAGTGCTAAAGATAGATATTGAAGACATCACTAATTCTAGGGCATTTGCTGGACGTGTACATTATACTAACAGGTTGTGACAATATGTAAATACCATTGTTCAGCTGTCTATTCATTCACATTAACATCATTCATAATGATATTAAAATTATTTTTTTATTAAAATTTCATAACCATTCATGGCTAAGAGGCCTACAGAAATAATGTTCAATAAAAAGGAAGGTCAAAAGTGACATTCACTAAGAACAATTATATTCGAATTGAATACAAGCTTAATAATTCCTAATGCTAGAATTGAAACTGGTCTTCCATCTCCAACATTAAAAAATTTTTTGCCTTCTTCAAATCTCCTACTGACCTGTAGACCCTGCAACGAATTGCAAATGTTAAAAGGACTTTCGGTATCTAATATCCAAGTAATAGAATCACAAATTAAGAAATTACAAAGTGTTATCATATAATTATCTTGTCTAAAAATAACTTGCTTCTTTTTCGACCTGTTCGGATCCAAAAAGGTAATGTACTGAGGATAATTCCTCTTTTCGTGCCCCTTCTTCTTATAATAGAAGCATTCTGTCTGACTCTGATCGGACTTGGATTTCTTGGTCTGATTGGGTTTGGGTGCCCCAGCACTTTGCATCATTTTCTTGTTTCTTCTTATTCTTGTTTTCTTTCTTAAAGGATCGACGTTCAGAAAAAGACCTCCCACTACATTCACCGACTCCTTTTGGAGCTAGTGATCCTTTCAAAGTTCTGTAGCAATCCCAGCAAATCGTGGTAATTGACCACAGGTTTTGTCATTCCGAAAATAAGTAAAGAAAGAGAGGTAGGACTTGGGCAGAGAGTTTAGAATGGTATCTTTCCCCAACTGCTCATGCAGAAAAAAAAGTCAAGCTTGCTTAAATGCTCAATCATTTTGATCACGTATAGTACATGATCGTGACTGACGCTCCTTCTCTTATTTCGAGCGTTGAAGATGGCACAACTAGTCTTGTGTCTCATAACATCGTCGGGTATGCCAAAAGACTCGTTTAATATTTGTAACATATCCTGTGGCTGAGCATTCTCGAAATGATGGCTGAACTCATCATTCATTGCCGCCAGCATAATGCAGCGAATCGTAGTTCGATCATTGAGCCACTTCTGATAAGTGTCTCGATCATGCTACATGCATTCGGAGCTGGCTCCTCAAGTGCCAGATCTGTCAATACATATAAGATCCGTTCATGCTCCAGGACTATTTTGAGCTTTCAATACTAGCTATCAAAATTTGATCTCATCAATTTATCACTATCTAATAGTGATCGAAGTGACAAGGTGGTGGCCATAACTGTAAAAGAAAAATCAAAACCTAATTAGTATAAGAATTGATTAAGCCTAAAGACATGATTTTTAGTCTAAAGGTTCTCCCACTATTTTATTCGAATTGATAACCTCTACCTTCAATTCGAAGAATTACACTAATTCCTTAGTGGGTACTAGAATTCACATGAACTGTATATGGGCCCGAGTGTGGCTCGGCCAACTCTTGTGCACCCTGGGTAGGTTCTTAACCAATTATTTTATCAAACAATTTCTAGCATTCAATTTTATCCCAGACATCTCTTCAGCAGGTGTGTGGCACCTCCACTGAAAGTTCTGGTTAGGTCCAACCATTAACATACTAGAATTTAGTGCATCTGACAAATGAGTAATCAGGCTCAAGTGTGGCTCGACCCAACTCTGAACCATCATCAGAAAGACAACTAAATCCATATATTATGA
>NC_026000.2:35007104-35064761 GCF_000442705.2 Elaeis guineensis | reverse complement strand
GATCAGACAGCTTTGGAGTCCCATCAGCTGTCGTAAGCAAAAAGCAGATGAATCCAGATAAATTACATATCAATAATGAACAGCATAGATTGATATGTAATTTTATTTAATAATATCATAAAATTTGATATGTAATTTTGCTTTTGCAGCTGAATGGTGGATTTATTTTGGAATGTCTGCAGAACATTTGAGAGGTATGACTGTCCGTATTCTTTCTAAAACGATCTCTGCTAGTGGCAGTGAGCGTAATTGATCGATTTTCGCTCTTATGCATGCAAACAGAGAAATCGTATGACACAAAAATACCTCAATGATCTTGTATATATTCATTACAATCTGAGATCGAGGCTAAAATGCATTCAGGAGGAAGTACAACTGAAGTACACTGATCCGATGCTAGATGATTGTTGACGAGGACGACGATCCGATCATCGGATGGCTTGCAAGTCAGAAAGAAATATTTCACATAAGGTTCCAGCTGATCAGCCACAGCCTGAGGGGACACAGGAGACTCATTCATTACATGACCCGATGTCCGATACATCTTCGTAGATGTTCGAGCGGCAGACGTATAGACGAGGTTGGCAGTCTGCAAGAAGACATCCATCCTCTCAATCACAGGAAACTCAGTCATAGAGGGGCACAAGGGGGGAAAAAGAAAAAATAGTTGCACGTGCACCACTCTCAAGAGTACAGGAGCTATCTGGCTCAGATTCAGATATCAGGGAGAGTGATGATGATACTGGTAGTAGTAGTCATGGATCTGATGATCAGGGAGGAACTGGAGGACAGGAGATCACTGTTTATGAGATAGCCACAGGGTGATATTTGATTCACCGATGAGTTTCAGTTTACACATGCCACACAAGATAGGGATCATGGTGGACGAGTCAGTAGAGATCGTGGGGAGCCGATTTCATATAGATGATGGAGTTCTAGAGGTCGTTCAGCACACGATATAGCTACAGACGATCTTGCACATGGAGTAGGATCCATGGATGTATCTGGATCATCCTCGCATTATCTATCTTATTATCCGCAGTTACCTTATGATCTATATTGATATGATGCATTCGAGGCATCGTCTTCTAGTGGTTACTACTCTATGCAGTCTGGAGCATCTTACGGATCAGATTTTGCTACCAGCATATTCGGATGGGCTCCTCCACAGCCATACCATCATCCCGAAGATACTTTTCAGAGTCAGAGTTTGAGTGAGAGATCTGAGATGTCTTACAATCCAGAAAGAATACCTTATGGGATGAATATTCAAGAGTACGGTGCATCTTGGTTAAAGGGTTAGACTGATGTTCCTTCAGATTATATTAATGATCCAGATATCTATGAGCGTCACAGACACTCGATGAGAACTTAAATGCAGAATAGATCTTGAGGTTAGTATATCAGTTGTTGTGCTTTGTACTTTAAACGTTTAGATACATTTTAATACATATTTTATATATCATTTAGATACATTTTAATGCATATTTTATATATATATATTTTAATTTTAGGATGATATAGTTGTAATATAATGTAAATAAATATATATTTAAAATTTTGGATCAAGAATCCTTGTATCGCTATCTAACTCAAAAATTAAACTCAAATATATCAATAATATGCAATATAATACAATTTTGGGGTTGTATTTATGAATTAATAACTTGAACATCCATAAAAAAAAAGAAACAAAAAAAATATACTGATAGCGAATCAGTACGTCGAAGCGTACCGTGTGTCGATACGATACGGTATTGGTACTATACCGTATCGGTCCGCCATCGGTACGGTGTTCGGTATCGGTACAGTGGTCCTTGCAAGGAAGTATTTCAATTGTCCCAAATCTTTTATTTGTAAACTTGCTTAAAGAAATTCCTTTAGTGAAGAAATACCCTGTGCGTCGCTCCCTGTAATCATAATATCATCAATATACACAATCAACAAAATACAACCACTGTCAGTATATTTGAAAAATATAGTATGATCACATGAACTCCTCTTTATGCCAAACTCTATCACCACATCACTGAATCTATCAAACCAAGCTCTGGGAGACTGCTTCAACCCATATAATGATTTTTTTAATTTGCACACCTTACCATACTCTCCTTGAGCAACAAACCCAGAGGGTTGCTCCATATACATTTCTTCCTGCAAATCACCATAAAGAAATATATTCTTGACATCTAACTGATACAAAGACCAACAATAAGTAGCAGCTAAGAAAATAATTATACGAATAAATGTCATCTTAGTCACAGAAGAGAAAGTATCAGTATAATCCACACCATAAGTCTGGGCATATCCTTTAGCTACCAAACGAGCTTTCAATCTATCAACAGATCCATCAGCCTTCATCTTCACCACATATACCCACTTACACCCAATAGTATGCTTATCTGATGGGAGAGAAACCAGGTCCCAAGTGCCATTAGCCTCAAGAGCCGACATTTCTTTTTCCATAGCTATCCTCCAGCCATTGTGTTACAATGCCTCATCTAATGTCTTAGGAATAGTCATAAAATCAAGAGAGATAACAAAGGAGCGGGTTGACTGTGATATATGGTTATAGGAAACAAAAGATGAAATAGGATAGGTACAATTGCATTTATCTTTTTTGAGAGCAATAGGTAGATCAAGATTAGAATCAGACGATGCGAAAGCCGGTAGGGTTGAGAAGTCACTGGTGGATTTGCTGGTTGAGGACCTGCAATAACTGACTCGGGAGGTTTATTACAGCGGGTGTAGACATAAGTAAGGGGAGGACGAGGTGGATCAGATGAAGCTGTAGGAGTGAAATAATTGATCGTGTAGATCAGAAAGTCCTTCATAGAATCCATCTCAGAAGTAGAAGGAGAGGGACTAGCAAAGAAAGGACTCGATTCAAAGAAGGTGACATCTTGAGATATAGGGTATCGACCTAGCATGGGAGAATAACATCGTACCCTTTTTGTGTACGGGAGTATCCAAGAAAGGCACACTTTAGTGATCGAGGGTCCAACTTACTAACCTGAGATCTCATATCCTGTACAATACAAGTGCAGCCAAATGTCTTTGGAGGAATGGGAAACAATGATCGAGTGGGGAACAAAACTGTATAAGGTGCACGACCATTAAGAACAGAGGACAGCATGCGATTTATAAAAAATACAGCAGTATGAACCGCATCTGCCCAAAACATTTTAAGTACTCTCATTTGAAACATTAAGGCTCTAGCAACTTCCATAAGGTGACGGTTCTTCCTCTCAACTATTCTATTTTGTTGAGGAGTAACAATACATGACGTTTCATGGATAATGCCATTCTGTGTCATATAGGTGTTAAATTGATTAGAAAAATATTTTTTGGCATTATTACTATGAAAAATACGAACATTGTAATTATATTGAGTACGAACTTCAGAACAAAAAGCAGAGAAAGTATAAAACAACTCAGATCAAGATTTTATTAGATATAATCAAGTATTTCTTGAATAATCATCAACAAAAGTTACAAAATATTGAAAGCTAGACTTGGAAGTAACAAGACATGGATCCCAGACATCAGAGTGAACAAGATCAAAAGAAAACAAGGCTCATTTATCCACTCTTGGAGGATATGACATCCGATAGTGTTTAGCAAATTCACACGACTCACAAGACAAACTAGTTATTGAACATAACTCAGGACATATTTTCTTCAGGACTTCTAGGGATGGATGACCAAGATGACAATGAAGTTGGAATG
Organism: Elaeis guineensis; assembly: GCF_000442705.2. Lineage (NCBI taxonomy): Eukaryota > Viridiplantae > Streptophyta > Magnoliopsida > Arecales > Arecaceae > Elaeis > Elaeis guineensis. The sequence goes on along the minus strand of NC_026000.2, from coordinate 35,061,032 downwards.
GAGAGATGTCAGACCTAACAGTAGATGCCATACCAGATGGGATAGTAGTAGCAACCTTATCCAGCAGATACAGTCCATTTGACTTGCTTTCCTTATCAAGGATCTTTCGAGTCGACAGATCCTGAAACAAACAGTAGCCAGGAAAAAATATAACACAACAATTTAAGACTTTAGTGATTTGGCTAACAGACATCAAGTTAAAGAAAAATTTAGGAAGATATAATACAGAAGACAAGAATAGCGAAGAGGTAATGGATGTATCTCCATTACCTAAGACTTTGGTAGTGGATCCATCTGCTAGTGTAACATTAAAGCACTCATCAAACGGTTTATAATGGGATAAGATACCTTGATCACCGTCATGTGGTCGGTGGCACCTGAGTCAATGACCCAGTATCGAGATGAAGATGAAAGGTAGGCAATAGGATTACCTGTCTTGACTAGAGTAGCTTTAGAGGAGGATGTCGACGGCTAAGACTGCTGAAACTGGGTATACCTTGCAAACTCCTCATCAAACATGACTACGGTGCGACCCTCTGGATGATGAGTAGCTGAATCAATTGGATGTGATACAGCATGAGCAAATCTGGATGTCTGATACTGAGGCTGCATCTGCTGTGCCTGTGGAGGTTTAGGACACTGATGACAAAAATGTTCTGGTTCTCCACAGTTATAGCACACCCTCTGACTCTCACGACCACCATATCCTCTACCTCCACATCCTCTACCACCACATCCTTCTCTCCCTCTATATTCACCACCACCATTATTCTGAGATACAAGGGCAGATCCACCAAATATATCCTTAGTACCGAAGGTACTCTTCCAAACTGCATTGAGTACAGTAGTGACAACATCAAACAAGGAATCCACATCCTTGTTGGCTAACAACTGTGATCGAATCACCTCATACTCTGTATCCAATCCAGACAACCAACCAAATACAAATAGTCTCTCACGCTGCTCCTTCATCATAGCTACATCAGTGGAGATTGACATTGCCGTACAAAAATCTTCTATGGCTCGTTTATACTCATAATAATACTTCATGATACTTCACCCATTCTGACTTGGACGACTCACCTCTTGAGCCAAACTATATAACCTTCTCATATTTTTAGTCCCAAAAAAACACTGATGTAATAACTCCCTTAACTCTTTCACCGTAGTAACATGCTGCATTGAGAGAGCCATTTTTCTATCAATGCAATTGACAATCTGAAAAAATAGTCTCTTATCTTCAGCCAACCATAGTTTAGCTTCCCTTTCTCCCTCAGGACATAACTCAATAAGGTATTCTTCCTTGCCAAGTCCTCCAACATTGACCTTGACAAGAAAACGCCATTCCACAAAATTGGATTCATCACCAGCTAGCATCATATCAATTAATTTCTGGTGTGAGGACACCACTTCAACACTCTTAGGACCTTCTCCCGACACCATTACTCAAACACTTCACTAAACAATACCACAACAAACTGCACCCTCACACCTCCACAACTCGCATCATGCTACCACAAATAATCTGAGATCAGCCCAATCATCCCTATTAGAGACTTCTAATTCATAGGTTATTATCACATAACCTACATCCTATCAAAACAAACTCCACAATCATTGCAAGAAATCAGCACTAAAAGGCAAAAATCAGTAAACATATAGATACACAAATAGTAGACTATAAAAGGACTGATCAGGATGGTAGTATGGCAGATCTGCAGATCTGATTCTGGGTAGATCTAGGTTGGCAAGGGCTGAAAGGGTTAGGAGATGATGGGAGGTGGAAAGGGTTAGGAGATGATGGGAGGTGGAAAGAAGATGGCGGCTGGACAGAGAAAGGGGGGGTGGCTGCTTGTTTTGGTTAGGATTTTGGCTCTGATGCCATGTTAATGAAAAAGATAATTTTGTATTTCTCATCTTCATCTTCATGAATACAACTCTTTAAATAGACTAAAAAGGAAATAGCTACTATGGTAGCTTTACAATTGTATCCAAACACATATGGAAGCTATACAATTGTGTCTAATAATCAAACAAGTATGGTAAATTTGATCCTGGAATCTCTATAGTAATCACTACCATAATAGCCATGATATTTAGGACCATAGTAGCTATGATATTTGGACCATAATAGCCATGATCTTCTGATCTTGAAATCCTTGAGAATAACCATGATATTCTGACCATAATAGCAATGATATTCTGATCTTGGAATCTTTGAGGTCATGTTTACCATAGTAGTCATGATCTTGACAACTCATTATGATATTCACTATGATTCTATGTTTTATTCTTATCAGATTTCGTTATATGTCTATCTTCTCCTTTTCATCTTTCCCACTTCAGTTAGCTTGTAGGTCATTTCTCATCATGCGGGAGTCTTGAAAATAAGTGCTTGATGTCCTCTTCTGCATTTCTAGTCCAGTCTCCTAATAAGAAAACAACCCTTCCTTATCAACATTGATTGGCAGGGAGCCGCACAATGAAAAATTCTGTTGTTACACTCAATCCAAAGACACCATAGACAAATTGCCACTAGTGTGTCCATAGCATTCTGAGTTGTGTTGAAAGGGCGGTGTTGCCCATGCTTTTTTAGCATATATTGCTAAACTCCTGGAATATCATTAATTGTGAGTTTTGGCAATTGTGTTCAGGTTCGTATATGCACCATTGAGTATATAAATACATATTATATCTTTCGTTGTAGACACATGATGAGTTATGCCATAGATATCAGGTTAGAATTCAAAAATAGCTTTTCAAATTTTCAACTACTGACTCTTCTAATATAAATTAAACTTACTAAAACATGTCTAAGGAATTCTTTGGAATGCATAATCATACCTTACAAAATTAATTCTTCACACTGATATTAGTTAACCATTCGATGATTTTCCTTCTCTGAATGATTGTCCAAATGAATTTGTTTCTTTTTGGGATCCAACAAGCTAGATATCTCCATCCATGTCCGGGGGGAAGTCCAATGTCCTCATATGTTAGATGCACATTGCATGGCCTTTAGAAAAGCATTAGAATAATTGAAATTGATATATTTATTTGCAAATATCTATAAATTTAAGTCAAATAGCTGTCTAATCTTTCATCCAATAATATTGAAGCGTTTGATGTTTTGCATTTTTTCCTAAAATTCATTATTGTTAGTTTTTGTCCATTAGAAAATGACAGGCTTTAAAATTTTTCTAGGTTATTACTGCACTTAGAGATGCTGGCCTTGAGTCATCGAATTTAATCCTTGGCATTGATTTCACAAAAAGCAATGAATGGACAGGTGCTGTTACATATCTAAACACTGAAAATTTGATCCATTATACTTCTTTATCAGCTGAAGTTTTAAAATTATATGCAATACTCTCTAGATTGTAGAGTGAAAGAAATACTATTCTTTAATTGTAGGAAGGCGTTCGTTTAACCAGAGATCTCTTCATGCTATTGGTGACACACCTAACCCATATGAGCAAGCAATATCTATAATCGGGCGTACGCTGTCACCTTTTGATGAAGACAACTTGATACCTTGTTTTGGGTTTGGTGATGGTTAGTGCTTTCTTCTTCTTCAGGATGTGCGTATATCTGATCTTCTGTTACTCATTTATTTTCCATTTCTTTTATAGCATCTACACGTGATGAATATGTCTTCAGCTTTTTTCCCAACCATCGCCCTTGCAATGGTTTTGAGGAGGCTCTTTCACACTATAGAGAGATTGTTCCATGTCTGACCTTATCAGGTCTGTGCTTACCATTCATGCTTTACTATTCATTTCTTTTTTTTTTTTTTGAATGAAAGTACTATTATATTCCTACAAATTATTCTTTTGATGACTTATAATAACTGCATGAACTTTTAAAGGTTGATAAACAGTTTATTCGATTTGCCCATATGCAATAACCATTTAGATGGTTGGTTTATTTACCATACCTATGCTCATAATTTCCTTATGAAGTTGATAATTTCAATTCCCAACATTCCTATAAATCCACTCCATTCATCTCAGTGGTTTTCCATCTGTCAATTTAGTGGTGTAAATGAGACAAGATCAAGCGAGCCATGCCTACCTCAAGCTCAGCTAATTTCTGACAAAGCCAAGCTCAAGCTAGCTCATTTAATTTCAAGCAAAACTCAAGCTGTTCATGGACAGCTCTTTCAAGAGATATAGTGAGAATTTGAGATCTCTCAAAGCTTTCATTTATATATTTTAAGCTAATTATTCTAGTTGTATCTTAATCTTATAGTTGAAATTCAATTTGTTGTATATAAATTATGTTATTTTTTTATCAACAAATGTAGAAAATAATTTCTTATGCAAAAAAATCATAACTATATATAATATATGATATTTATATATTCATAATTAGAGCTTTATAGAGACAAGCTTGAAGAAGCTAAGCCTAGCTCTGGGTTGGGTTTTTGCTAATCAAATGAGCCAAACTCGAGCAGAATTTTGAGCTGGAGATGAGCTGGTTCACCAACTGCTTGCTTGTTTGACAATCCTTGTTCTTAATGAAACTCATGCATCATTAGCCTGTAAAACTCAACTAGATGCATGTGTTCATGGAGAACCCTTCATAGAGGACATGTTTGCATTGCCCTTTAACATTCCCATCTTACTAACAATTTTTGATGAGTTTGATGTTACCAATGACATTGAGTGTTTCAGAAGCTAATATTGGCCTCAAGTTTTTCTAAAAGGAGCAAGTCTCAACTGGTCAAGAAACTGTTTCTTGACATATTGGATATTTATTTGGAGAAGTAAAGGTATCAAATTTTTGTGAAGTCTAAAACTGTCATAGCAGAAAACCTACTAAGAAAAAGAATAGAGTTAATGTAAAACATGATTTTGGTGACTTAGATTTAGTTTATTAGAGACGATTCTGATGTAGCACCAGTGAATTCTTTCTTGGTAAATAGTTGATACTTTGAAAGTTTGATGAGATTGTGCTAATCTAAGTTCAAGATTATCATAGTTTGATGAGATTGTGCTAATCTAAATTCAAGATTATCATACTTATTTACACTACAAGGCTTTGACAATTAATCCCACATCCTTGAATTTTTTACTCTTTTGAACCCATGCCCCCTTTTGTTTCCATCACATAAAGCATAGCAATATGCAATCTACTGTCTGACAGTGCATGGTTGAAATGGAAGATATCCACTTTGGTTTGTAGTATTGTGGACCAGATCAACTTAATTGATTTCATCAATGAAATGTACTAAATACCACAATACTCCAGTGTATCTATCTTTACCTGATGTGCAGGTCCAACCTCATTTGCACCACTTATTCTTGCATCAATTGATATCGTAGAGAGGAGCCATGGGCAATATCATGTCCTTGTGATTGTAGCTGATGGTCAAGTAAGAGCATTTGTTGATTCGTTTGGTGTTATTGAGACTTCTGGTTTTAGGATTTTCTGCTTTATTGCCAATGTGGAGGTTAGCAGAAAATTTGGGCGGTCTTTCCTCCCTCGCACTCAAAAAAAGGAAAAACAATGCAGGTTACCAGGAATCCAAGCCTACCTCATGGAAGACTCAGTCCACAAGAACGGGAAACTATAGATGCTATTGTTGAAGCTAGGTAAAACATTGAAATTGGTCTTTTATGACCTATTTTTGCTGCAATGCTCTGAAGTTTCTTATCTTTCAGTTATTATCCTCTTTCAATTGTTATGGTTGGCGTGGGTGATGGACCATGGGATGCAATGAAGCAGTTTGATGACTATGTACCTCAACGGTCATTTGATAACTTTCAGGTAACTGAAATATTAGTTTCTGAAAGAAGGTACTTTTAATAAGTTTACAGTCGGATGAGAAAAAACTAAGATTTTACTTGCAGTATCCTAATAGCTAATGCAAACAGCTTGTCATTGATTATACTGAGAACTAGATGTATAGGCTAAATTTAGCGATGGTTAAGAGCCTATTCTTACCAGTGAAAGCAAAACACCACCAGTGTTGTTGAAAAGGTTGAGTACTAGAAATAGTAGTCTACTGCATTTTATTTTAATCTATTAAATCGACTTACATGCCCCAAGTTTTTTTTTTTTCTCCAAAAGCAAAATGGCAGTAAGTTGCCAGCATTCATAATTGAATCTGGGACCTCTCCTATGGAGAGCTGGGTTTCAACCACCTGAGCTAAGACTTGCTGGCCAGGTACTTAGATATTGTCTTCATTTTGCTAAAGCATTTTCCTCAAGTTATAGGGTATTGATTCCAACAATGTCCCAAGGTCTTATCATCATCTTTATGCAGACCTAAAATATAAAATGCAATCATGTATTCTTGTTCTTCACTGTTAGACCACATCTTCATGCATACCTCGTCCTACATCAATAGAGCATTTCTGAACAGTTGTTAGTTGGAAATCAGTAACCAACTGAAATGAAATAAGATTTTGATTCGCGAAATGTTAACTAGACCATATAGTGATTGTTCACATTAAGTGAAGGGAAACCAATTTTTTTTGTCTGATCATCGAAAGGGGACTTCCACTTCTGCTTCTCTCACAGAAATTCTGTTGGGTAGATTCAAGGCATGCAATCATGTTTCTGCTCTGATACTTGCAATTGTTGGGTGTTGAAGGTTTAAAAGGAAGAGAAAGACCACTGTGGAAGGTTCATACCATTTTTGTTTAGTAGTCTTTCTGAGCACATCAACATGATGCTGCAATCCCCATGCTTGCTGTCCTAGGGAGGGCCACCTGCTCCAGCAAAACTGCTGATTGAAGGCCAATATCTGTCCCAGCTTGTCAGGATTAAGAACGTTTTAATAAAAGTGTTAATACCTATTTATATTTCCATCTTATGTGTTAAGGGGGGATGGTTCTGACATTTTGAACCCTTCTTGTGAGTACATTGTGAACATTGGCCCAAATGATTGATAGCCACCACCAAGAAAGGCAATAATTATTACAATGGGCTACAAATATGCAACTTCTTTCTAACCTGGATGCCTCAACTTTTTTTTCCTTGCATTAATACCTGATGCTTTTTAAAGCAGAAGATAGAAAACAATTTTGAAATGGGGGGAAATCTTACTGACATAACCATAATCACCTAGTCTTATCCCATTATGGGGTTGGCTTTACAGATTCTGAAATCACACTGCTCATTGCAATTCAGAATTTGTTAACAAAATACATAATTTCTTGGGGCAGACTTTTTACTAATTCTCTTAAAAATCTATAGAAAGTGTTTTTCCCTGCACTCGTGCAAGTCTTGTACTGGATAAGTTTAGTCTTCTATCCAAGTCTTTCTTCACCACATGTGTAATGGTGCAGAATTGCTCTGTCATGCATTCTAATCAGAATTTTGTGCTCATTTTAGTTTGTAAACTTTACAAAGATTATGTCTGAGAATATGACAATGTCGAAGAAGGAGGCAGCATTTGCGCTTGCTGCACTAATGGAAATTCCCCTTCAATATAGAGCCACACAAGGCCTTAGGCCTATGGAGTAAGTCTGCTGCAGCTCTCTATCTTGATGTTTTTGTCTTGCTATGAAATAGATCGCTGATTTTGGATTCTGAAACTAAACAGGAAGTATGAAGAACGAGTTGGTAGGAGAAAGCCTCTTTCTCCTCCATTCGAAATAATTGAACATGATAATGCAGCCATGTCATACAAACATACGAAAAACATGCAATCAACTGATTACAATGTTCCAGCAGAGCAGGTATGTTTTAGTTTAGCATGCAGCATTTTAGTTTATTCAAAAGGTACATATATCTGAGGAATTTTATTGATTTTCAAGGTATGCCCTATTTGCCTAACAAATCAAAAGGATTTGGCATTCAGCTGTGGTCATATGGTAAGTATTTCTCTGACCAACATAAGAAGATTTTGTTATAGCGCAAGGTTTGGAATAGTATACATATTGGCATGTTACATACCATGATACACCCTTATCTAGTCATGATTTGCCGATATGGGGTGTGCAATACATACTGTTGTACAGGGAGTGACGTACTGCAGTACCTTTTTTGGAACCATCTTACACAGTAGGCTCTCATCCATAGTGCATAGTGAAATAGTCACCATTAAATATAGCATTACTCAATGAAAAGCGAGGCTTTATATACCAAATCATTTGTTGAGAAAATGTTCAAAAGCAAACTTGCATTTCTGAATCAGTGGAACTTTGTTTACAGGCATAAATCGTATTAGCCATGTATTTTCAAACCTCACCTTGGTTTTTTCATTTCCTCCAAAAGCTAGGTTTTTTTAACATATTTATTAAATAAGAACTTTGAATATCATAGCAACATTCTACACCTTAAAGATAATGAAATTGTTGCCAAAACCATCCAGCTGTTTAGAATTTCACTTGCAGTAGCCACATTTAACATAATTAAAGATGTGTTTTCTCAATGAATTGTTTCCTTTTCCATAATTCATAGAATAACCAGGATGTTGATGCAAAATAAATCTAAACCATTTTATTGGGTTTACATATTTTGGTGTGAAATAAATTATTTACAGGCAAGTTTATGCATGTACGTGTGTGTGTGTGTGTGTGTGCGGGCAAAAGAAAAGGAAACATCATTTAAAGAGAAATAGTAAATACTTTGTTTTCAATTTTGGCTTGTCTTGTCCCTTGATTACTAATCAAAACTTTTAACAATATTTGATAATTATGAATAGAAGTAGCATGATGATTTTTTTAAAAAAGGGTATGTACATGGGAAACCTTTGTTTCTTTAATTTGTCTTATGACACGTTTCACTTTTTATCTACACTCTTTGCCCTGACTTAGATTTACTTTGGTTGGGGTTCATATGTTCATTATTTGGTCTTCTATTTCAACAAGTGATTAGTTTTGTACTTAACTGATCAAAAATAAAATTAGGATAAGGCAGTAGTTTGTGACTTTTTTCTTGGGGAGAGGTGGGGTTGAAAATACAAAGCCATTAAAGGAAAAAACAAACAAAAATGAGTCAAAACTAGTTGACCTAAAGTCCTACCCTTATAATTTGACCAATCCATGTCCTTTCGTCGAAGTCTTGCTTGAATGGCAAGCAAGTCAAAAATAGGACTTACTGGAATTGAGTGGTTTGAATTCTTACTTGTCTGTTGAGAATGGACCACCTGTGATAAAGAAGACTCTCTTACTGAATTTGTGTTCTTTCTTTTCATGTTTAGACTTGCAGGATATGTGGTGCAACAATATCAACATGTCCTTTATGCCGGGCACCTATAACCACTCGCGTGAAGCTTAGGTCCTCTTAAACAATCCTGTTCAGTCAATGGTATTGGTACTGCCAATAGCTCTCAAGTCATATTACTTGATCAACCTGTATAATTGTATGATACAATTGGACCCTACTACAACAATGATCAAAGTATTAGAGGCCAGTATGACTGTTTAATCACTCTCAATGGAGCACTGATCAAATATGCCAGAGATAGATCAAATATGCCAAAGATAAACAACACTGCTGTAACTTTGGTTGCAAGTGTTTGTCATGCAAGTAATGTGATGCTATGTTATGCTTTTGGCTTGCCAAGGGAAAAAATTGTGCGGGTTTTACATCTGCTCTTGTAAATGAGAATTGATGATGTTGATGTACAAACACTGAAAGGAAATATGGCTTTAACACTAATGAATGTTGGAATTCATTATTGGATCAATGAGCTTCTTAAGGTTGCACATTTACAGAATAGGATAAATGAAAAGGAAATATTCTGCATTTCTCCTTTTCTTGGAAGCAGAATTAGGTCTTTTGCAGCAATGATGAATGACTCATACAATTCTTCATTTGGACCTCTTTATTTGTGCTTGGATGGTTGCAAGCATAGTCTTTTTCTTCATGCTATATATAGTTTACAAAAAAGCCACTCCATTTCCTTATTGAAAGAATGGTCATATTTTTTTGGTTTTGCTGAAATGGTTGTTCTTCTTTTTTCTATATTGAAAAGTCTCTTGCCACATCTTCTTAGAATATGGCTATAAAGGAGAGGAAATATACAATGTATGCCAACTTGACTGTAGAAAAAAATAGCTTAAGAGAGGAGAGAGGAATTTATCACGACCCTCCTCTATCACCATCCATTATTGCCGACCATTGGCCATTTCCACTGCCATTCATCATTTTTGATAAATCATACCTCTATCCACCATCATCATAATTAGTCTTTGCCATTATTTATTGTCTCCTCCAATCTCTACCACAGCTAATTATCGGTGAGGATCTTCAAGATTGGTCCATCATCCATTATTACATGTTACCTTCATGTATTTCCACTACGATCCATGATTTTCATTACTACTTATCATCATCAATAATTTTTACCACCGTCATTGCCAACTATCTTTGTCATTACCTACCACTTCCAACAATCTTCAGTACTACCACTGCCTCCAATGATCTCTAACATCATCTATCATTGATGATCTCCATCATAAATTATCATTAATGATCTCTATCACCACCTTCCATCATCAATTATGTCCACCATCAAGCACCATCGATGATCTCCTCCATCATCCATCATCATCTACATTCATTACCATCATCCACTACTATCGATGATCTCTATCACCACCCACCATCTCCTACAATCTTCACACCATTCTTCACCTCCTACATTTACTACCATCAGCGACTCTAATACCATCTATCAGTCTACTATCTTTAACATTGCCATCATAGATGATCTCCACTGCCACCATCTATCTTTAACAATCTTCATTGTCCACCACCTGCAACGATCTCCACCACTACTCACTACCACCTACTATCTTTATTATCACCCACAATCATCAATAATCTCTACCACTATTCATAACCATCAATAACAGTGGTGGTCATTGATGCACTTATTTTAAAAAGATGATGCAGACGTTAATAACGATTGAAACATGCATTTCAAATTGGTAACACAAATATGTTAAGTATTTATTAGAGGAGAGTGATGCAAAATTTTAAAAAGGTGGAGCATACATCTCTAAAATGCCAACCATATATTTGAAACATATGATCCATATATGCTCAATTTTATCATGAGATTTATTTGATATTTTAACATTATGCAAGAAATCTTGTTCTCTACTAAAATGTACACACCATCAATTAAGTATATATTGATCTTTCATTTTAAATGTGTGCATTAGTAGTTTATGATATACATAATGATATTTTAAAATATGTGCTTCAGTTGTCATCTGATGAGTGCAGTGTCTATCTAATTGAGTTATTCATCTATTTAAAATGTATGCACTAGCAATTACATACTTGAAACACCTATTTCAAATATCTGCATAAAAGTTTATGATGTGTTGATTGCCTTTTCAGAACATATGCATCTAATTTATATGCATCATTTTTCTAAGCTATGTATATCACCCATTTATGTACTTGTAACTCTTTAATTTCTTATAATATATCTTATAGCATATATGGTAGTTGATAGTTAACAACTACATCAGCCATGCAAACATGTACTTCACTTGTTTAAGATGTGCATAGAAGCAATTGGGCATGTGTAAGTTGCTTATTTCAAATATATGTATTAGAAATTTATAATGTGCGCATTGCCTTTCAAACATATATGTAGATTTTGGTGCATTAGCTATCTATGGTGTTTGTGCATCATCTATCATCTAGTGAGTATATCATCTTTTTTTAACTATGAGAGTCAACTATTATATATACATACATATATATATATATATATATATATATATATATATATATATATATATATATATATATATATATATATATATATATATATATATATATATATATAATATATAATATATATATATATATATATATATATATAATATATATATATATATATATATATATATATGTAAATCTTTAATATTTAATAATATGTGCATTAACTATCATTCAATGACCGATCACCTATTTTAAATAAGGAAGGCATGCTTAATATGTTTAACTCGTTTAACTTGATTCAATCCATCATAGATTAAGTTGGGTTACTTATTTAATAAAATAGTATGGCATGAATTTGGATTTTTGATTCATTTAATAAAAAGGTCAGATTTGGGGGATAGATTTTTGATCTATAGTGTACTTACTCTGATTCGTAGTTGGTTCAATCCGACCTGATTGCCAATCCAAATTTTAAATATATGTATTATTTATTTAAAATCTAAATACCAGTAATTGAGCATACACAGTCACTTGTTTTAAATATTTGCACAATAGCTTCTAATACAAGCATCGCCTTCCTAAAACATGTGCATTGGATATATGTGCATCATCTATTTAAAATATCTATACACCAATCTGAATTATGTACATCAACTATAATCTAATATGCGCATCTCCTTCAAAATCTCTACATTAGCAATCTCCACCATAACTTTCAACAACTGTGGGCAGTGGTGTAGATTGCTGATAGTGGAAGGTGGTGTTGTGCAGTGTCGATGGTGATGGGTGATGGTGGAGATTGTCAAGGATGTTGGTTGGTGGTGAAGATTATTATTGATGATGGTGGTCGAGAACGACGATGATGGTGGTAGATGGTAATGAAAATCTTAGGTGATGGTGCATGGTGGTGAAAGTCAATGACAGTGGTCGATAGTGGATATAGTAGATAGTCCATGACCATTATTGATGGTTGTGGATTGTGGTAGAGAACATTGGTAGTATGGTAGGATGTTAAAGATGGTGGTGATAGAGATCTTCGTTAATAGTAGGGGTGGTAGGGATTGACAATGATGTGATGGGTGTAGGATCGCGCAGAAGTTTCATGCATGTATTTCAAAATTTTCAGCGAAAAAATATTAAATTAAATTATTTAATTTATAAATACATACATAAGATCTAATCTTAAAACTCTTACAAATAAATTTATAACATAAATTTATATGCATAGAAATCTAAATCTAATATTACAAGTGTTTAAACAAGAACATCAATTAGTGATAGATCTAATCTACCACTTCTAGAATTCCAAATCCAATATTTGAGCATGGGTAGTCGATCTCTATAATTGAGAATGTAGATCTGATCGCTCACAGCCGCATAAGCGTCCGACCTCTACGGATGGTCTATATGAAGTTCTCGGACCGATTAGCCCTCCGTAGGAGTGCTAGCTCGCACAATCGACTTCTGATGGTAGATCTGATTTGATCTCTTCCTTCGATTGCCTTGGATCTTTTCGATATCGAAGATGGATCAGAGAAGATGCTGGATGGTGGAAAAAAATCTGATGAAGACTCTCTTCTCTTTGATTTTTCTCTTATCCAAAATCTTAGAACAGTTTTAGGTCGCTCACCCAAGAGGAGATCAGTCTCCTCTTTTGTTCACACCTAGGAAGAAGGAAACCCACCCAAACCTCATGCTCTAAAGAAGTATTTTTGACCCTCTTTCTCTTTGATATCTCACGGTAAAAAACTCTCTTAGTTTGGCATACAAAATTGTGATCTTTTTATGTTTGTCACACAAACCAGATAAGATAAGATAAGGGCTGGAGTTTGTTACAATTCAAACCATTTTGAATTTTAATTTGACTCCAACTTTTTCTCATCCTTATCTGACTTAAAGAGAGACTTACCAAAGAAAATTGAACATGAAAAACCATCAAGAAGACTTCCTTTTCTCACACAAAATGAGCCCCTTCAAAAATAACCAACGTGTGGAAGGATATAGATAAGGTTTTAAGTTGAAATTTAAATCATTTTGAATTCAAATCAAAACCAACCAATTTCTATCCTCAATGGGCAATAAAATAAGAGTTATTTTTTAATTTTTTCATGTACAAACTGATTTTGTGTAGTGAGAAAAGATGTGAGATAATTTGGGTGGCGTAAGGAGAGAGTCCCACTCATTTGGGACTCTAGGATTTAACCAATTGGATTCTTTCAAACCCAATCCAATTAGATCCAAATAAAATATGATGAACCTAATCTAATTAGACTCCTACAATCTCAATTAACATTTGATCAAATCAACAAATTAATTGAGCCATAGATCCGATCAAATCAGGATCATTTCTCCCTTACCGATTAGGTCATCTCATAACTTAATCAGACTTGACTTGATTGAATCCAATTCAATCAAACTTGATCCAGACTTTAATGCTCAATCAAATTGAGCTAATTAGTGATCTAATCACTAATTAATTTTCCATTAATAATAGAGTCCAAGTCTAGTGGGACTCTTCTCTAGAGTCCCCGTCCAATGAGACTCTCCAGCAAAGTCCCCGTCCAGTGAGACTCTTCAAATTAGCCATGTGATCGGAGAGAAACTTCTAATATGTGTGACCCCATAGGTTCAAATCTAAGTCAGTAGCACAGAAACTGATTTCTGTACCAATCGAAGTAACCATCTAGCAATGGTGCCCGACGTTCGGATAGGCCGAATGTATGCAAAGCAACACTCAAGAACCTATTTGGATATAGTTACCATATAATTCATCCCTTTGACCCTTGATGCTAGGATGACTTAGAGTTTAAACTGTCAACTCTTAATAGTACATCCATTATGTGTCTCAACCTAATAAATCTTATGACTCCTCACAAGGATTGCCCTGACCAAGATCTTACTAAATTAAAATACAAGCATTCTCTCCAATCTCTAGGAGTAGTCAATTTCATCTTGACTCACGCACCGACTTCACAAATACTTGACTATGTCCAAAACCTTCTGATCCTGAATTAAAAATTTAGATAGTTCGACACTAAAGCACAGTGAGTTGCTTGCAAGTCACTATGGTGATCTAGATCAGAGGGACACTTATATCCATATCCCTTTGGAGTGACTTTTGACAGTAGAGTTCTCCGAAGTTGGTCACGTTCAGTAAAATGTACTCCTACATTTCACCTGTATGCCATACCGGCGTCTCCACGCTCCTTGGTTAAGAGGACGACCAATGATATATAGCACACAATGACCTACACTTGATATGTCTATCATCTTAGTAATAGCATATCATTTGATCGCGAACACATTTAAAGACTAAACGATAAATTTTCTTTATCGATTTAAAATATTATAAGGACTTTCATTATAACACAGACTTCGATATAGAAGATATACAAGTTTATGATAAAAATTATCAAATAAATATTTTATTAATTAATTCATATACAATTACATCAAATAGCACAATCATCAACAGACTGATGATTGATTTTGAGACATATTTTCTAACAACTCCTACTTGTACTAAAGCCAATTGGTACAGTATCGTATATCCATCTTTATTTTATGATCTTCGAACTCCTTTACCACAAAGGTTTTAGTTAATGGGTCAGCTAGGTTCTCCTTCCATCGATCTTCTGAAGGTCAATGTCAGCTCGATCCATAATTTTTCAGACTAGTGGTAGCAATGCATAATGTGCTTAGTCCGCTAATGTGACTTCAGTTCTTTCCTTGAGCAATGGTGTCAATGCTGTCACAGTACAATAAGATGGGGCCATCAAGAGAGGATTCCACTCTGAGCTCATTGATAAATTTTCATAACCACACAGCTTCCTTCGCAGTATTGGATACCGCGATATATTCCGCCTCGCAAGTAAGTCGGCACAGTATGCTGTTTAGAACTCTTCTAGCTGATTGCTCCATCATTCAGGGTATAAATATATCGACATGCTCTTGCTGTCATCATGATCCGATTGAAAATTAAAGTCTGTAAACCCTATAAATTTAGGTCGGATTCTCTATAGATAAGCCACTGATCCTTAGTATTTCTTAAATACTTAAGGATGGTCTTTACGACCTTTCAGTGTTTCACTTGGATCGGACTGGCATCTACTCACTATCCCTAGTGAGTATGCCATGTCCATATGCTCTTGCTGTCATCATGATCGATTGAAAATTGGAGTCTGTAAACCCCATAAATTTTAGGTCGGATTCTCCATAGATAAGCCACTGATCCTTAGTATTTCTTAAATACTTAAGGATGGTCTTTACGACCTTTCATGGTTCTCACTTGGATCGGACTGGTATCTACTCACTATCCCTAGTGAGTATGCCACGTTCGATCGCGTACATGTTATGGTGTACATAATAGATCTCACTGTTGAAGCATATAAATTCTACTCATATGCTCTCTCTCTTGAGGAGTTGTGGACAATCACTCTTCGAGAGAAAAATTCTTTGACCTATCGGAAGATAGCCTTTCTTGAAATTTTTCATGCTGAAACTTTTCAGCACAGTATCAATGTATGTCGACTGGATAATCCAAGCAACCTTTTAGATCTATCTTTATAGATCTTCATCCCAAGATGAAGGATACTTCTCCTAAGTCCTTCATGGAGAACTGAGATGACAATCAAACTTTTATTCCTTGTAATGTAGGGATGTCATTTTTGATTAAGAGAATATCATTCACATACAAAATAAGAAATACTATTACCAAGTTATTAACTCATTTGTATATGCAGGATTCCTCTCCATTCTTAATGAAGGCATATGTTCTGATCACTTTATCAAAATGCATGTTCCAACTCCAAGATGCTTGCTTAAGTCCATAAATGGACCTCTGAAGCTTGCATACCTTTGACTCATCTGTGGATATGAAACTTTTAGATTGTATCATATACACCTCTTCTTCCAACTCTTAATTTAGTAAGACTGTTTTCATATCTATTTGCCAGATTTCATAGTCCCGATGTGCTACTATCGCAAGCATGATCTGAATGGACTGAGTATTGTCACAGGAGAAAATATCTCATCATAGTCAATATCATAATGCTGACGATAATCCTTGGCAACCAGATGGACTTTATAGGTCTTCACCTTTCATCTACGCCCCTCTTCCTTTTGAAGACCCATTTACACCCTATGGATTTTACCTCTTCAGGTGGGTCAACCAATGTCCATACATTGTTAACTTTCATTGACTCCATTTCGGAATTTATGACTTTCTACCACTTATCGGAGTCAGACCTCTGCATCGCATGCATATAGGTGATCGGATCCTCATTGTTCTCATCGAGTTCAACTGGATCACCGTCCTGAACTAAGAAACAGTAGTATCTATCCGGTTGATGCGGTACTCTATCGGATCTCCTTAAAGATGTTTCTACAATAGATTTTGGATTTGATCTAATCAATCCAACTCAATGGGTTTACTAGATTATGTCAGTTCTTCTACTGATCGAACTTTATCAAGTTCTTCTTCTCTAAGGAACTCTTTTTCTAGAAAGACTGTCCTATTACTGACGAAAACCTTCTGTTCATCAGCAAAGTAGAAGTAATACTTCTTAATCTCTTTTGGGTACCCTACAAATAGCCACTTGTCAGACCTAGGTCCAAGCTTGTCAGTTTTCAGACATTTGACATAAGCCAGACATCCCCAAACCCTAAGATGAGACAGTGCTGGCTTACATCCTTCCACATCTCATGTGGTATTTTACTTATAAACTTACTTGAAATTTTATTTAAAATATAACAAGCCAACTCGAGTGCATATCCTCAAAAAGAGATCGGCAAACTTGCAAAGTCGATCATGGATCAAACCATGTCTAACAGGGTTGATTCCTCATTTCTGATACACCATTATGCTGTGGTGTTCTAGGAGGATCCATTACGAGAGAATCTCATTCTCTTCTAAGTATGTCAAAACTCATTGGAGAGATATTCTCCTCCTCGGTCAGATCGAAGAGTTTTAGTACTCTTCCAGTTTGTTTTTCTACTTCATCATGAAATCGTTTGAATATTTCAAGTGATTTGACTTATGCATCATTAAGTAGACATGCCCATACCTCGATAGGTCTCTATAAAGATAATAAAATAATAATATCATCTCTGGCACTGGTGTTCATCGGTCCACATACATCAGTATGTATGAGATTTAGAACTTCACTAGCTTGCTCATCTTTTTTAGTAAAAGATGACTTGATCATTTTTTTAAGAAGACAGGACTCACAGGTTGGAAGTAATTAACAATCACTGACTTCGAAATTTTTTCTTGTGTCAACCTATTTATTCTGTTCTTGTTAACATGACCTAACCTATAGTGCTAAAGATAGATATGAAGCATCACTAATTCTAGGGCATTTGCTGGACGTGTACATTATACTAACAGGTTGTGACAATATGTAAATACCATTGTTCAGCTGTCTATTCATCACATTAACATCATTCATAATGATATTAAAATTATTTTTTTTATTAAAATTTCATAACCATTCATGGCTAAGAGGCCTACAGAAATAATGTTCAATAAAAAGGAAGGTCAAAAGTGACATTCACTAAGAACAATTATATTCGAATTGAATACAAGCTTAATAATTTTAATGCTAGAATTGAAACTGGTCTTCCATCTCCAACATTAAAAAATTTTTTGCCTTCTTCAAATCTCCTACTGACCTGTAGACCCTGCAACGAATTGCAAATGTTAAAAGGACTTTCGATATCTAATATCCAAGTAATAGAATCAAAATTAAGAAATTACAAAGTGTTATCATATAATTACTTGTCCAAAAATAACTTGCTTCTTTTTCGACCTGTTCGGATCCAAAAAGGTAATGTACTGAGGATAATTCCTCTTTTCGTGCCCCTTCTTCTTATAATAGAAGCATTCTGTCTGACTCTGATCGGACTTGGATTTCTTGGTCTGATTGGGTTTGGGTGCCCCAGCACTTTGCATCTTTTCTTGTTCTTCTTATTCTTGTTTTCTTTCTTAAAGGATCGACGTTCAGAAAAAGACCTCCCACTACATTCACCGACTCCTTTTGGAGCTAGTGATCTTCTCAAAGTTCTGTAGCAATCCCAGCAAATCGTGATAATTGACCACAGGTTTTGTCATTCGAAAATAAGTAAAGAAAGAGAGGTAGGACTTGGGCAGAGAGTTTAGAATGGTATTTTCCCAACTGCTCATGCAAAAAAAAGTCAAGCTTGCTTAAACGCTCAATCATTTTGATCACGTATAGTACATGATCGTGACTGACGCTCCTTCTCTTATTCGAGCGTTGAAGATGGCACAACTAGTCTTGTGTCTCATAACATCGTCGGGTATGCCAAAAGACTCGTTTAATATTTGTAACATATCCTGTGGCTGAGCATTCTCGAAATGATGGCTGAACTCATCATTCATTGCCGCCAGCATAATGCAGCGAATCGTAGTTCGATCATTGAGCCACTTCTGATAAGTGTCTCGACATGCTACATGCATTCGGAGCTGGCTCCTCAAGTGCCAGATCTGTCAATACATATAAGATCCGTTCGTGCTCCAGGACTATTTTGAGCTTTCAATACTAGCTATCAAAATTTGATCTCATCAATTTATCACTATCTAATAGTGATCGAAGTGACAAGGTGGTGGCCATAACTGTAAAAGAAAAATCAAAACCTAATTAGTATACGAATTGATTAAGCCTAAAGACATGATTTTTAGTCTAAAGGTTCTCCCACTATTTTATTCGAATTGATAACCTCTACCTTCAATTCGAAGAATTACACTATTCCTTAGTGGGTACTAGAATTCACATGAACTGCATATGGGCCCGAGTGTGGCTCGGCCAACTCTTGTGCACCCTGGGTAGGTTCTTAACCAATTATTTATCAAACAATTTCTAGCATTCAATTTTATCCCAGACATCTCTTCAGCAGGTGTGTGGCACCTCCACTGAAAGTTCTGGTTAGGTCCAACCATTAACATACTAGAATTTAGTGCATCTGAAAATGAGTAATCAGGCTCAAGTGTGGCTCGACCAACCTGACCATCATCAGAAAGACAACTAAATCCATATATTATGAATGATAATTCTGACAGTCAGATGAGCACCAAGTGTGTGGCACCTCCAATGATCATCTAAACTGTTGGACTCATTATCATCCAACTTAATGGGAGGCTATGATCTAGTTATCACCATAACTATTTTATTTTAGGGACCTAATAATTTTAAAAAAATTAATTGGTTGAATTGAGAGATGAAAAAAAATTTGACTAGTTAATCTTAATCCTCCTACTGACTTCACCAAGTCAAATTAAAGAAGATCAGATATAAGCTGATCCAGCCAACCAGTCATGATCCTCCCACTAACTTTATCAAGTCATAAAGAGAACTCAAGATAAGTTGAACTAGGGACACCTAAATCAGTCATACTGATTTCTTAGTTAGCATGGATCAACCCCAATCATTAAGTGATCTAATCAAAATATGATTCACCATATTGGCCAGGTAAGTGAGATCGATGGGAGAGATATGTCATTAACTCAACATAGATTTAATCTATGCGAATAGCTCCCAATTAATGACCACCGATGAAAACTGTTATACTTATCTTAAACACCAACTGGTTAGTCATTTTCAATTTGATTAGCTTATAGGCTTGAGTTCGACCATGGAGCCATGATCAAAGTTCATATTGGTCTAATCAAAAATATGGATTTGACCAACTATAATTATTAAAATTGATCAAGAGAAGAAATTGACCCAATCAGAATTAACTTTTAATTAGATTTGATCAATTACTAACATGATCCATTATCAATGATTTCTAACCCTAGGTCTAACCAGTTAAATGAACTTGACTCGAGCTAACCCATTAACCCATAAATTATGAAATTAATACCTTAGATCTTTGATTCTCAAATCTAGATCGCTTAATTTTAATTAAATTTTGGACTGACATGGGTTCGGGTTCGGTGTTTGAAAATAATTTTTAATTTTATAAAATATTTTCACAATCAATCATCTAATGATCAAAATACTGATTTTAAATCTAATATATATTATTTTAGATTTAAAATAAAATTTTAAAATTTTTTTCATTGTTCATCATCATGGAAAAGACCGCGCAGCATCCCTACACGCCATAGGAGATCCCATCGAATGGGTAAATAGAGTTGTGATACCCTGATTTCTCCTATGATCGGATGGCTATGAAGATCTATCCAATCAGATTACTACATTACTCAGATGCTAAATTAATTATTTAGATCTAATCTAAATAATTAAAATTAAATTATATGCAAGAATAAATTTATGTTATAAGCAACCTGGCTCTGATGCCACTGTAGGATCATGCATGAGTTTTATGCATGCATTTCAAAATTTTCAATGAATGAACATAAATTAAACTATTTAATCTACAAATACATGCATAAGATCTAATCTTAAAATTTTATAAATAGATTTATAACATGAATTTATATGCATAAAAATCTAAATCTAATATTACAAGCGTTTGAACAAGAACAACAATTAGTGATAGATCTAATCTACCACTTTTAATATTCCAAACCCAATATCTGAGCATGGATAGTCGATCTCTACAATCGAGAATGTAGATCTAAAAGTTCTCTCTAATCACTCACAGCCACACAAGCGTCCGACCTCTACGGATGGTACACATGAAGTCTTCGGACCGATCAGCCCTCTGCGGGAGTGCTGGCTCGCATAGTCAGCTTCTGATGGTAGATCTGATTTGATCTCTTTCTTTGATCATCTTGGATCTTTTCAATGTCGAAGATGGATCAGAGAGGATGCTGGATGGTGGAAAAAATTTGATGAAGACTCTCTTCTCTTTGATTTTTCTCTCACCCAAGATCCTAGAACAGTTCTAGGTCGCTCACCTAAGAGGAGATCGGTCTCCTCTTTTGTTCATGCCAAGGAAAAAGGAAACCCACCCAAACCTCACACCCCAAAGAAGTATTTTCGATTCTCTTTCTCTCTGGTATCTCACGGTGAAAAGCTCCTTAGTTTGGTATACAAAATTGTGGTCTTCTTATGCTTGTCGCACAAACCAGATAAGACAGGATAAAGGCTGGAGTTTGTTACAATTCAAATCATTTTGAATTTCAATTTGACTCCAACTTTTTCTCACCCTTATTTGACTTAAAGAGAGATTGTTAAGAGAAACTTGGATATGAAAAACCATCAAAAAGACTTTCTTTTCTTGCACAAAATGAGCTCCTTTAAAAATAGCCAACGTGTAGAAGGATGTGGATAAGATTTTAAGTTGAAATTCAAATCATTTTGAATTCAAATCAAAACCAACCAATTTCTATCCTTCATGGATGACAAAAGAAGGGTTATTTTCTAATTTTCTCATTTATAAATTAATTTTATGTGGTAAAAAAAGGTGTGAGATAATTTGGATGGCACAAGAGAGAGAGTCCCACTCATTTGGGACTCTAAGGTTTAACTAATTAGATTTCTTTCAAACCCAATCTAATTAGATTCAAATAAAATATGATGAACCTAATCTAATTAGGCTTCTACAATTTCAATTAAATTTGATCAAATCAATAAATTAATTGAGCCATCGATCCGATCAAATCAGGATCATTTCTTCCTTACTGATTAGGTCATCTCATAACCTAATCAGACTTGATCTGATTGAATCTAATTCAATTAAACTTGATCTAGACTTTAATGCTCAATCAAATAATGCTAATTAGTAATCTAATCACTAATTAATCTTTTATTAATGATAGAGTCCAAGTTTAGTGAAACTTTTCTCTAGAGTCCTCGTTCAGTGGGACTCTCCAGTAGAGTCCCCATCCAGTGGGACTCTTCATCAGAGTCTCCATCCACTGGAACTCTTCAGATTATCCATGTGATCAGAGAGAAATTTTAATGTGTGTGACCCTATAGGTTCGAATCGAAGCCGATAACACAGGAACTGATTCCTGTATCAATCGGAGTAACCATCTAGCAATGGTGCTCGACGTCCGAATAGACTGAATGTATTCAAAGCAACACTCAAGAACCTATTTGGATATAGTTATCATATAATTCATCTCTTTGACCCTTGATGCTAGGATGACTTAGAGTTTAAACTGTCAATTCTTAATAGTACATCAATTATATATCTCAACCTAATAAATCCTATGACTCCTCACAAGGATTGCCCTAGCCAAGGTCTTACTAAATTGAAATACAAAGCATTCTCTCCAATATCTTGGAGTGGTCAATTTCATCTTGACTCACGCACCGACTTCACAAGTACTTGACTATGTCTAGAAATCTTTCGATCCTGAATTAAAAATTTAAGTAGTTCGACATCAAAGCACAGTGAGTTGCTTGCAAGTCACTATGGTGATCTCAGGTTGGAGGGATACTTATATCCATATCCCTTCGAAGTGACTCTTGACAGCAGAGTGCTCTGGAGTTGGTTACGTTCAGTGAAATATACTCCTACTTTCACTTGTATGTCATACCAGCATCTCCACGCTCCTTGGTTAAGAGGACGACCAACGATATATGGCACACAATGACCTACACTTGATATGTTTATCGTCCTAGTAATAGCATATCATTTGATCGTGAATTCATTTAAAGATTAAACAATAAATCCTCCTTTATTGATTTAAAATAGTCCTAAGAACTTTCATCATAACACAGACATTCGATATAGAAGATGTACAAGTTTATGATAAAAATTATCAAATAAATATTTTATTAATTAATTCATATACAATTACATCAAATAGCACAATAGTTAACAGGCTAACGATTGACTTTGGGATATATTTCCCAACAGTGGGTGGTGATGGAGAATTTCGATAATGCACAAATTATAAACTTGATGTAAACATTTGAAAGAGATGATCTATACATACTTCATTGTCAATGTAGATATTTTAAATTAATAGTTAATGCACACATTTAAAACAGGATGCACTCATTGAAAGACACTTGATGCATACTATAAGATATTAAAGACTTTCAAGTATAAATTTTAAATAATTGACTCATGTATTTTAAAAAGGCATTGCACTCATTAGATGATAAGTAATGTATATATTTTAAATTGGTGACACATATATCTTAAATAGTTAAGACACAAGAATCTGATTCATGCATTTTAAAAGGCAATATACATATTATAAATTGCCCATCCACATACTTGAAACAGGAATTTGATCTATATATGCTCAATTGCTAGTATACATTTTAAACAAGTAATCCACACATTTTAAATGTGTGATGCATTTATTTGATAATAGTTGATGCAGACACTATAAGATACATTATAAGATGTTAAAGAGTTACCATACACATTTTTAATAGCTGATGCATATATTTCAAATTGATAATACATGCATCTTAAATAGTTGATATACATAAATTTGATGTACATATTTTAAAAAAGTGAAGTGTTTATTATAAATTATTGACATACAAATTTGGGACAGATGATCCATGTATGCTCTTTTACCATGGATAAATTTTAAAAGGGAACAAGATTACTTGCATAATTTTTATCATGCCAAATAAATCTCATTGCGAAGTAGAGCATATATGGATCCATTAATTCAAAAAATTATTCACTATGAATACTAGCTTGGTTTATTATTATTGTGATAATAGTATAATTTTTCCTATTTTTGTTATTATTAAAATGCTACTTTGTCTTGATATCTTATCTGTTTATCGAGAAAAATAAATATCTTTAAAAAAGGTTATCACTTTGATACATATTCTCAATAATTTAGAATGTGTGTATTGCTTTTTAAAAAATATGTGCATCAATAATCTCCACTACTTGCTATCCATGATTATGGGTAGTGGTGGAGACCGTAAATAATGGAGATCATTGGTGATGGTGGGCAGCATTGGAGATTATTGGTAATGGACAATGGTGGAGATTTTCAATGATAGTAGATGGTTGTGAAATCATCAATAATAGTGATCATGTTGGTGGAGATCGTTGATAGTGATGGAGATAGTAGATGGTGATGAGTAGTGAAGATCATTTGTGATGGTGAGCGATGGTGACCAATGATGTGTGGTTGTGGAATATTGTGGATGATGGTGGAGATTATCAATAGCGATGAGTAGTACTAGAGTTTATCAGTGATGGTGGATGGCAATAGAGATCATTGATAATAGTGGATAGTGGTGGTGATCATCAACAATAATATATGATAGCAGAAATTATTAGTCATAGAGAAAAAAAATCATTAGCGATGGTTAGCAATGGTAGAGATGGAGATGATAGAAAGTGATGATGGAGATCGATGATGATAATAGACAGCAGTAGGGATTACTATTGGTGGGGATTGTCTATATGGGAGGAAGTGGTGAGATACTAGGTGGTTATGAGCAGTGATAGATAGTAAGAGAAAAAAGTGCTCTCTCTCTCCCTCTCCCCTCTTTTATATTATCTTTTTTTTATTTTATTTTATATATTTTTATCCCACTTTTTCTCTTCTACTTATTGACTAAGATGATGTGGTGAGGCTTTTTCAATTAAGAAAAAATTTAAAATGATATTTTTACTTACAAAAAGCAAAAATGGAGTGGCCATTCTTTCAAAATATCCTTTTGGTGGACTAGTGATTTAGTTCACATTTGTGGTAGCAGTAATTAAGATATATTTCTTATTTTTATATGATCTAATTCTTTGCATATATTGATGGAGAAAACATAGTGGGTTCCAATGTTAGTGCTAAGTGGAGCTGCAATTAAGTACTTTCTAAGATGTTGCCCTGAAACATGCGGGGCAAAGTTGGCCACTTGATGTATAGATTTTACTTTCCATATGGATTCAATTGCATACATCAACCCTTCTTTCTTCCTTTAATATGAGAAAAAAATTCTCCTTGTTCTCCTATCCTCTTGATTTTTAGGGTGCTTTGGTTCACAGTGGAAATCGGAATCAAAATGGAGTGGAATGGAAATCAGAATAGCTTGGTTTACAACTAGAATTACAATTGGAACTGGATTTGAATACTATAGTTGGGATTGGATTTGAGAGAACTGAGGCATTGCCTTCGTCTTTGGAACCGAAATGAAAATGGGACTCTCCCTAGTCAAATGGCTAGAATGAGAGTCACTGGTTCCTATTCCCATTCTAAAGTGCCACTCCCTCCAACCAAGCATGCTCTTATTTTTATTTTTTAATTGCTGATGTACACAACAAAACCAATTTAATTGCTTCATGTTACTTTGTGGGCTCTTATTTTATCCAAAGTTGCATGTTCATTGTTGAGCAGAAAGGATGTAAATGAACTGCATCTGGGTCAAACATGGACTTTTATCATAGATCTAGGTTAATGTTCCTGTCAAATTATTGTTAGATGTGTGCCCTAGATGCCAGATTGGCTGACACATTCCTGTACAAATGTAAGGGCAAATTTATAATTTTGACTATAAATGAATAAAAGGGTTATTCTACTATTACATTGTGTACATTATGTCTGTGATACATCCTTTGAGTTAGTAGGAATGTTAATTCATGTTGGTGCAAAAATCCGCTTGCGCCGGAGAAGCTGGAGTCACGGTCGCCGCGGGACCTGCAAAAGAAGTCTAAACCGGAGGTGGGGTTACTCCGGCAAGACCCTCCAACACTCAAGTCAGTTCTCTGCCTCAACGGGAATGGAGTGCTCGAATAAAAATTTTAGCAAAGTTTCTAGGTAAAAATGAGAGCTTAGAGAATAACGTATCTGGGGTCCCCCTTTTATAGGCGGAGGGAGCAACAGACTGATAGCGATGTCTGTAACCGTCTGGCAGTGGGCTGTCCAGAGTCAGGGGGAGTTTGTTGCGAAGAGTAGTGGGGTGGAATCGTGGCTATCACTGGGACACGCCACGTGGAGTCTGTCGCGGGGAGTGGAGCGGCGTCCGTTGTCGTGACTTGCCAGAGGATGGAAGAATCGTGTGGTATCCATCGCAGGAAGTGGAGCAGGATCGTGGGCATCATAGCGGTCTGCCAGGGAGTAATGGAGCCGTGAGGAATCCATCGCAGGAAGTGGAGCAGGATCGTGGCCGTTACTGCTGCCCACCAGGGAGCAATGGGGCCGCGCGGAATCCGTCGCAGGAAGTGGGGCAGGATCATGGCCGTTGCTGCGTCACGCCAGGGAGTGCAGACCTGTCGGCTGAAGTTCGGCTGGAGTGTCTGGCGGAGAGGGGTAGTTAGCTATCCATTTGAGAGGAGCCCGGAGTCTGGCTCCTGTAAGAGTCCGGACGAAGTCTTCCTTCAGCCAAAGTTGGGGACGAGGTCCGACTCCCATGAGAGTCCGGACGGAGTCTTCCCGCAGCCGGAGTCAGAGACGAGGCCCGGCTCCCGTAGGGGTCCGGGCAGAGTCTTCCTGCAATTAAAGTCAGGGGCGAAGTCTGGCTCCCGTAGGAGTCCGGACGAAGCTCACCAGCAGTTGAAGTTGGTGACGGAGCCCGGCTCCCGTAGGAGTCCGGGCGGAGTCTGCTTGTGGTCGGAGTTGTGGGTGGAGTCCGGCTCCTGTAGGAGTCCGGACAAGGTCTGCCTGCAGCCGGGGTCGGGGACGAGGCCCAGCTCCCGTAGGGGTCCAGCCAGAGTCTTCCTGTAATTAAAGTCAGGGGCGAAGTCCGGCTCTCTTAGGAGTCCGGACGAAGCTTACCAGCAGTTGAAGTTGGTGACGGAGCCCGGCTCCCATAGGAGTCCGGGCGGTGTCTGCTTGCGGTCGGGGTTGTGGGTGGAGTCTGGCTCCCGTAGGAGTCCGAACGAGGTCTGTCTGCAGCCGGAGTCGGGGATGAGGCCCGGCTCCCATAGGGGTCCGGGCGGAGTCTTCCTGCAATTAAAGTCAGGGACGAAGTCTGGCTCCCGTAGGAGTCCGGACGAAGCTTACCAGCGGTTGAAGTTGGTGACGGAGCCCGGCTCTCGTAGGAGTCCGGGCGGAGTCTGCTTGCGGTCGGAGTTGTGAGCGGAGTCCGACTCCCGTAGGAGTCCGGACGAGGTCTGTCTGCAGCCGGAGTCGGGGACAAGGCCCGGCTCCCGTAGGAGTCCGGGCGGAGTCTTCCTGCAATTAAAGTTAGGGGCGAAGTCCGGTTCCCGTAGGAGTCCGGACGAAGCTTACCAGCGGTTGAAGTTGGTGACGAAGCCCGGCTCCCGTAGGAGTCCGGGCAGAGTCTGCTTGCGGTCGGAGTTGTGGGTGGAGTCCGGCTCCCGTAGGAGTCCGGACAAGGTCTGTCTGCAGTCGGAGTCGGGGACGAGGCCCGGCTCCCATAGGGGTCTGGGCGGAGTCTTCCTGCAATTAAAGTCAGAAGCGAAGTCCGGCTTCCGTAGGAGTCCGGATGAAGTTTACCTGCAGTTGGAGTCATGGGCGGAGTCCGACTCCCGTAGGAGCCCGGGAGGAGACTGCTGGTGAAGTCGTGGGCGAGGTCCGGCTCCCGTAGGAGTCCGAACGTCGCGAAGAATCCGGTCGACGCTGGCGGGGTCCTGTCCGTCGGCAAAACTTGGGAGTGTGGCGGAGGCTCAGCCGCCCAGGAGGTTTGAAGAGATGTTGCTGGAGGTCGAGAGTCAGTTGGGTCCCCGGAGGGTCACTCCCATCACGAACTTTGGCTAGGGGGGTATTTTATACCCAACACCAGTCCCCCTACTTTTGAGTTCGAATTTCGAATGAAAGAAGTACAGAAAGATTGTCACGACCGAAGTTCTTCCCTCGATATCCGTGCGCGATCGTTCTCAGATATTTTGGCATTTAATGCGCGCGTGCTGAAGCCTTTTTTCGATTAAGGTGACCCGAAGAGTCTTTTCGAAATCCCTACCAGAGCGTGATCCCAAGCATCACACCATGAAAGTCTGCGAATGGTCAACCCTAGGTCGTGGTGAGTGGGACACGCTGTGAGCATTGGTTGGCCTAGGGACACCTGCCACCATAATTACGCCAGGCTCCGTCGCCTATTTAAGCCCCCACCTCTCCTCCAGAGGCTTCACTCTGCCTGAGGGACGATAACTTTCCTTCGCCTGAGAGCTTAGCCACTCCCTCGGTGCCCCTTCCGGCTCCGAGCATCCCTCGCGCTGGTCCTTGCCATCTCCACCGGCTCTCCGCTGCTTCCAGTCCCCCGAATCTCTCCACGGGGTTCCCCTACACGGGCCTCCGCTCTGGAGGCCAATCTCCAGATGATGCCGTGGGCTAAGAAGGGTACAAGGAGTAGAACGGCAGTCTGCGAATTCTTCGATCATCGAACTGCCACCGAGGGTTTCCGCCTCCTTAAAAGGGGTTCAAGGAAGAATTCCTTCAACAACAGGGGTTTAATAACGGGGACAACCGGTGAGGACGTTCCGCCCGAGAACCTCGGAGTAGCCGAACGGGGCGACACCGGTCAAGGGGGTAGAGTTTTCGTCACAAGCTGTGGCGAGATCCTTGATGCCGTCGGGGCCGAGGGACTAGAAGCGGTCGGTGCCGACGGTGGGGCAGCAGAACTTGTTGCGGGGATGGTGGAAATAGCGCATGCCGACCTTGCCAGAACGCCTAGGATGGTGGTTGTCATGGAGCATCCGGTGATGGCGCATGTCTCCGGTGCCATTGCTGCCTCCGAGGTAACCCCGGTTCTTCTTGAAACAGGTCGTCGTCGCCACTGTCGTTGCCCTTGCTGCCCCCTGGAATCTATCCCATCCTTTTCCCCCTAGGGTTGGGATTTCGAAGGTGGAGCAAAACAAGGTGGGGGGCGAGAGCCGAGAGGCTTGTCACACGTGCTGGAAAATGCTGCTGGGAAGGATAGAACCGGGAAGAGAAGTCTACATCTCGAAGTAGCCTCCAATGTGTCCCTTTCAAGTCTTGTAATAATGTTTTATTTTTTTTTTTTGGCCCTCCGGGTCTTGTAACGTACACCAAGGAATGAGAAGGAGATTTTGTTACCTCATTTGCGCATGCGTTGAATTGTTGTCTGCCGAACTTCCTTTCTTTACCATTGTTGCAGTTGTATTCCCTTCTCTTTACCCTTCTTTTTCCTCTCTTTCCTCTTCTCTTCTTTTCTTTTCTTTTTTTTTTGAATTTTTCCCTCCGCTCCTGGTGGGGCTACGGGAGTTCGGCTCCCATGAGCGAAGTCGGGGTGAAGTCCGACTCCCGTAGGAGTTCGGACAAAGTTTACCCGTAGGTGAAGTCACGGGCGGAGCCCGGCTCCCGTAGGAACCCGGATGAAGCCTTTTCGTAGTCGGGATCGAGGACGGAGCCCGGCTCCCGTAGGAGTCCGGGCGAAGCCTGCCTGTGGCTGGAGTCATGGATGAGATCTGGCCTCCGTAGGAGTCCGGTCGAAATCTGCCTACAATCAAGGTCAGGGACGAAGTCCAGCTCCCGTAGGAGTCCGGACGAAGCTTACCAGCAGTTGAAGTTGGTGACGGAGCCCGGCTCCTGTAGGAGTCCGGGCGGAGTCTGCTTGCGGTCGGAGTTGTGGGCAGAGTCCGGCTCTCGTAGGAGTCCGGATGGAGTCTTCTTATGATCAGAGTCGAGAGCGAAGTCCGGCTCCCGTAGGAGTCCGGACGGAGTTTTATCACGAAGGGGCCACTGGGGAAGGTCTCCCTTTTTCTAATCTGGTGTTGAATGACCAGACCTTAATTGATGTCGGGGTGAGGTTCAGCTCTGGTTAGGGTGAGGTTCGCCTCTTGTCCCTAACACGGCTGTAGGGGCACACATAGGCGTCGCTGGGCCCCTCCCCCCATCCGATCTAAAGGGAACCGGACCTTCGACTTTGCTCAAGTTAGGGCGAGGCTCTCCTCCTGTCCCTAACAGGGCTGTGGGGGCGTATATGGGCGTTGCAGGGCCTCTCCCCCCATCCGATCTAAAGAGAACCAGACCTTCGACTTTGCT
The DNA here is from genome assembly GCF_000442705.2 of Elaeis guineensis. Taxonomy (NCBI): domain Eukaryota; kingdom Viridiplantae; phylum Streptophyta; class Magnoliopsida; order Arecales; family Arecaceae; genus Elaeis; species Elaeis guineensis. The sequence continues at coordinate 35,030,569 of NC_026000.2, read as the reverse complement.
CAAGTTAGGGCGAGGTTCTCCTCCTGTCCCTAACAGGGCTGTGGGGGCGCATATGGGTGTTGCAGGGCCTCTCCCCCCATCTGGTCTAAAGGGAACCGGGCCTTCGACTTTGCTCAAGTTAGGGCGAGGTTCTCCTCCTGTCCCTAACAGGGCTGTGGGGGCGCATATGGGCGTTGTAGGGCCTCTCCCCCCATCCGATCTAAAGAGAACCGGGCCTTCGACTTTGCTCAAGTTAGGGCGAGGTTCTCCTCCTGTCCCTAACAGGGCTGTGGGGGCGCATATGGGCGTTGCAGGGCCTCTCCCCCCATCCGATCTAAAGGGAACCGGGCCTTCGACTTTGTCGAGACGAGGTTCCCCTCTTGCTTCTGATACAATTCGTTTGGATTGTCCTGTAGATGTAGGATAGTGCCAAAGACATGTAGATATACAACTTTTAATTAAAATGAAGTTATTGGTAGTACATCCGTAAGTTCTCCGAGCTCCATGGTCGCGGGAGGTCGGCTCCTCCAAGCTCCTTAAGATAATAAGTTTCGGGCCGGACTACTTCCTTGACCTCATACAGGCCTTCCCAGTTTGGGGCGAGTTTTCCTCGATCCTGAGGTTGCGAGACAGCGGCTCATTGAAGCACTAGATCTCCTGCTCTAAAGACTTTGTTCCTGACCCGGGAGTTGTAATAGCGAGCGACTTTCTGTCTGTAGGCTGCCATTCGAACCTGAGCTATCTCCCGCCTTTCTTCCAGCAGGTCGAGGTTGGCTTTAAGACCTTACGAATTTTGATGTTCGTCGAATGCCACGACTCATGCCGACGGGAGTTTAAGCTCAATTGGGATGACGCCTCCATATCGAAGGCTAAAGCAAAGGGGGTCTCCCCTGTGAGTAGTCTTTGAGTAGTTCGATACGCCCACAGCACATGATAAAGTTCGTCCGCCCAAGTTCCCTTTGCCTTCTCGAGCCTTGTCTTAATCCCCTGCAGAAGGGTTCTATTAGTCACCTCAGCTTCGCCGTTCGCCTGAGGATGGGCTACTGATGTGAAGTTTGTGGGAGATGTTTAGATCTTCATAGAATTCGGCGAATCTTGCTCCCGCGAATTGCCGCCCATTATCAGTGATTAGGGTCCTAGGCAGACCGAACCTGCATACGATCGACTTCCAAACGAAATCTTGCACTTTTGCTTCTGTGATTTTTGCTAGTGGTTCGGCTTCAACCCATTTGGTGAAGTAGTCGATCGCTACAAGGAGGAACTTCCTCTGCCCTGACGCCATGGGAAAGGGGCCAAGAATATCCATCCCCCACTGTGCAAAAGGCCATGGGGCACTCAAGAGTGTAAGCTCGGTGGCGGGCTGTCTCTGGATATTGGCATATCTCTGGCATCGATCACACTTTCTGACATATTCAATCGAATCATGATGCATTGTCGGTCAGTAATATCTTTGGCGGAGCAACTTGTGGGATAAAGATCTAGCCCCCAAATAGTTTCCGCAGATTCCTTCATGTACCTCCCACAAGGCGTAGTCAGCTTCCGAAGGTCGGAGACATTTTAAGAGGGGCAAAGAGTATGATCTCTTATACAATTTTTCCTCATAAAGGATGTATCGGGAGGCTTGATTTCGGAGCTTCCGAGCTTCTTTCACATCCTGGGGGAGAACCCCATCTCTGAGATATGTTATCAGTGGGTCGATCCAGCTGGGCTCGCGGTCAATGTCCATAACGGGCCGTGATTCTTCCGTACTCGGGCACTTGAGTACTTCAAAGAGAACACCTTTGGGTAATTCGGTCGGAGCCAGCGTCGCCAGCTTGGAGAGAAGGTCAGCCCTGGTATTTTTCAGCTTTGGAATCTGTCTGATGTTGAAGCTGCCGAAGGTGGGAACGAGCTCCTTTACCCTTTCAAGGTATTTAGCCATGCTGTCCTCCCACGCTTCGTAATTTTCGTTGACTTGTCCCACCACTAGTTGAGAGTCGCTGTGGATCCGGAGTCGATCAACCCCCAGCTCTTTGGCGATCCTCAGTCCCGCAATCAGAACTTCATACTCCGCTCCGTTATTCATTGCGGGGAACTCAAAACGTAAAGTGTACTCTGCGATGATTCCCTCCGGACTGATCAAGATTAGGCCCGCACCTACGCCTGACATGTTGGAAGACCCATCCACATAGAGGGCCCAAGAGCGATCAGGAGGATCCGCTTCTTCTTTGGGGGATTCCGGTCGGGGTTTCAGGCCGTCCACTTTGCCTAGTTCAGGTTCGGCCTCTTCTGGGATAGTACACTCCACTATAAAATCTGTCAATATTTGAGCCTTCACTGCTAGCCTGGGTCGATAGTTGATGTTGAATTCTGTGAGCTCGATCATCCATTTTGCCATCCTCCCGGAGGTGTCCGCCCGGTGCAAAATCGCCTTGATCGGCTGGTCGGTGAGCAGTGTTACGGTGTGCCCTTGAAAGTAGGGTCGGAGCCTCCGGGCTGCAATCAACAAAGCGTAAATCAATTTTTCTAATTTAGTATACCTGATCTCGGCGTCTCTCAATGCGCGACTGACGTAGTAGATCGGCCGTTGGACTTTTGCTTCTTCTTTGACGAGGACTGCCGCGAGAGCCATGGGAGAGATCGCTAGGTATAAAAATAGTTCCTCTCCAGGCTCCGGCTTCGCCAACAGCGGGGGTGAGCCGAGGTAGCTCCTTAGTTCTTCGAACACCTGTTGGCACTCAGAGGTCCAACAGAAGTTCTTTGGCTTCTTGAGGGTTTGAAAGAAGGGCAAGCACCGTTCGGCCGACCTTGCGACGAAGCGATTCAGGGCCGCCACCCTCCCTGTAAGGTGCTGAACCCCTTTTATCGATTTTGGGACGGCCATCTCCTGGATGGCACGAATTTTTTCTGGATTGGCCTCAATCCCGCACCCCGATACCATGAAGCCCAGAAACTTTCTCCAGGTTACTCCGAAAGCGTATTTGGTCGGGTTCAACTTCATTTTATATTTTCGAAGAACGCCAAAGGTCTCCTCGAGGTCGGCGATGTGGTCCATGGAGGATTTGCTTTTTACGAGCATGTCATCCACGTAGACCTCCATATTATGGCCGATTTGCTTCTTGAAGATTTTGTTCACCAATCGCTGGTAAGTTGCGCCTGTATTTTTTAGGCCGAAAGGCATGACCCTGTAACAGTAAAGGCCACGGTTAGTAATGAAAGTGGTCTTTTCTTCGTCTTCTGATGCCATCCTGATTTGATTATAGCCGGAGAATGCATCCATGAAGGTGAGGAGCTCATGGCCCGAGGTCGCGTCTACCAGTTGATCGATTCTGGGAAGGGGGTAGCTGTCCTTTGGGCAGACCTTATTTAACTTTTTGAAGTCTATACACATCCTCCACTTGCCGTTTGCTTTTTTGACTAAGATGACGTTGAAAATTCAATCAGGATAATTGACTTTCCTAATGAATCCGGCTTTAAGGAGCTTGTCCACTTCCTCGGCTATCGCCTTCTGCCTCTCTGGTGCGTGACCTCAGATTTTTTCTTTCGTCGGTCGATGCTTTGGATCGACGGCTAGGCGGTGCTCCATGACTTTCGTGTCAATCCCCGACATGTCTGTCGGAACCCAAGCGAAAACGTCCACATTCTTTCGTAGAAAATCGATGAGACGCGTCCGCACCTCCTCCCCCAGATTGGAGCCAATCATCGCTACATGCTCCACGTTCCCATCGTTCAAAGGGATCGGTACCAGATCTTCAATTAGAACGCCTTTCTCTTCGGTGAGGTCATCACGAGCGTCCAGTCCATCGACCGGACAGGGGTCAGATTGGTCACTTTTTCGTAAGGCTATGTTGTAGCAGTGTCTGGCCTGGGCTTGGTCCCCTCGGACTTCTCCGATCCCCTGATTGGTGGGGAATTTCAACTTCAAATGGTAGGTTGATACGATGGTTCAGAGAGCATTGAGACCGGATCGATCGAGGATTGCGTTGTAGGCTGACGGTGCCTTCACCATCAGGAAATTCACCAGAGCCCTGGATTGCCTTGGATATCGACCTGCGGCCACAGCCAAAGTTATTATTTTCTCCATCGAAACAGCGTCACCAGTAAACCCTACCAGAGGCGAGCTAATCGGCCTCAAATGGCCGTCAAGGATGGACATTCTTGAAAGAGCATCGTAGAACAAAATGTCGGCCGAACTTCCATTGTCGATAAGGACGTGGTGGACGTTGTAATTTGCTATATTCAAGGAAACTACAACCGCGTCGTTGTGAGGGAATTGAACTCCCTGAGCGTCTTCTTCAGTAAAGGTTATGGGCTCCTCAATCTTTTGGCACTTGGGGGGTACGGCCAGTGCGTCGGTTGCTTCTTGCCGGGATCCTCCTGAGATGGTGTTGGCAAAATCCGTCGGAGACTGATCGTCCGACCGCTCCATGCCGGCGACCATTGCCGGAGGACGTGGGGCCTGGGAAACCAGAGGCAAGACCGGGACCTGAGACATGGCCGCAGGGGCCGCGGGTCGCCGTGTGGACACTTCGCGAGAAGACATCGGGCGCGGATCCAGTGGGGGGAAGGAGGAGCGGATGTCGGAGAAGATAACCAGAGGCGGTTCCGTTGAGCGCTTCTTTAAGAACAAGGGTACCGTGAAGGTTCACCCCTTCCTCTAGCGCCAATCCTGTTGGTGCAAAAATCTACTTGCACCAGAGAAGCTGGAGTCGCGGTCGCCGCCAGGACCTGCAAAAGAAGTCTAAACCGGAGGTGGGGTTGCTCCGGCAAGACCCTCCGATGCTCAAGTCAGTTCTCTGCCTCAACGGGAATGGAGTGCTTGAACGAAAATTTTAGCAGAGTTTCTAGGTAAAAATGAGAGCTTAGAGAATAACGTATTTGGGATCCTCCTTTTATAGACGGAGGGAGCAACAGACTGATAGCGATGTCTGTAACCGTCTGGCAGTAGGCTGCCCAGAGTCAGGGGGAGTTTGTTGCGAAGAGTAGTGGGGTGGAATCGTGGCTATCACCGGGACACGCCACGTGGAGTCTGTCGCGGGGAGTGGAGCGGCATCCGTTATCGCGACTTGCCAGAGGATGGAAGAATCGTGCGGTATCCTTCGCAGGAAGTGGAGCAGGATCATGGGAATCATAGCGGTCTGCCAGGGAGTAATGGAGCCACGAGGAATCCATCGCAGGAAGTGGAGCAGGATCGTGGCTGTTACTGCGGCCCACCAGGGAGCAATGGGGCCGCGCGGAATCCATCGCAGGAAGTGGGGCAGGATCGTGGCCGTTGCTGCGTCACGCCAGGGAGTGTAGACTTGTCGGCTGAAGTTCGGCTGGAGTGTCTGGCGGAGAGGGGTAGTTAGCTATTCGTTTGAGAGGAGCCCGGAGTCCGGCTCCCGTAAGAGTTCGGATGAAGTCTTCCTTCAGCCGAAGTTGGGAACGAGGTCTGGCTCCCGTGAGAGTCCGGACGGAGTCTTCCCGCAGTCGGAGTCGGAGACGAGGCCCAGCTCCCGTAGGGGTCCGGGTGGAGTCTTCCTGCAATTAAAGTCAGGGGTGAAGTCCGGCTCCCATAGGAGTCCGGACGAAGCTTACCAGCAGTTGAAGTTGGTGACGGAGCTCGGCTCCCGTAGGAGTCCGGGCGGAGTCTGCTTGTGGTCGGAGTTGTGGGCGGAGTCCGGCTCCCGTAGGAGTCCGGACAAAGTCTGCCTGCAGCCGAGGTCGGGGATGAGGCCCGGCTCCCGTAGGGGTCCGGGCGGAGTCTTCCTGCAATTAAAGTCAGGGGCGAAGTCCGGCTCCCGTAGGAGTCCGGACGAAGCTTACCAGCAGTTAAAGTTGGTGACGGAGCCCGGCTCCCGTAGGAGTCCGGGCGGAGTCTGCTTGCGGTCGGGGTTGTGGGCGGAGTCCGCCTCCCGTAGGAGTCCGGACGAGGTCTGTCTGCAGCCAGAGTCGGGGACGAGGCCCGGCTCCCGTAGGGGTCCGGGCGGAGTTTTCCTGCAATTAAAGTCAAGGACGAAGTCTGGCTCCCGTAGGAGTCCGGACGAACAAGAGTTAGGGTCTGGATGTTATCAATTGAGCTAGCCCAGTTTGATTGATTTGGATTAGATCCAATTAGGTTCAAAAAAATCGTGCTAGCACACGATTGAGCCTAAGTTTCTCCTCATGTAATCTTTTCTATCTCGACTGAGCCAAATGTGATTTGACTCATCCAGAGAACCTTGAGAAGATTTTTTTCAGTCTGACTGGAGCCAGTCCAGCTCAAAAAAGTTTTGTCTTAATTCATGAGATGAATTTAAGATAACACCTGTCAATTTCTGTCATCTATCATTTTTATTTTAGGACATCGGTCAAACGTTGACTTATGGATCTTGAACTGAAGGGTCCTTTTATGAATCATACCTTCAAGGCAAAATGACCAAGCTTCCTTTTATAGGACATGGGGAAAGGGCCACAGACCTACTTGCCCTAGTACATACGGATGTGTGCGGCCCATTTGATGTGCAGGTTAGAGGCAACTATGTCTACTTCATTATCTTTACCGATGATATATCTAGGTACGGATATGTGTTTCTAATGAAACACAAGTCTGAAGCCTTTGAAAAGTTCAAAGCATTCAGGCATGAGGTAGAAAAATAAACAGGAAAGCCCATTAAGGTTCTTCGATCAGATCGAGGAGGTAAATACCTTAGTCGGGAGTTCCTAGACTATCTTAAGGATAATGGCATAGTCTCTCAATGGACTCCATCTGGAACACCACAACTCAACGAAGTTTCAGAATGGAGAAATCGGACCCTATTAGATATGGTCCGTTCCATGATGAGCTTCATGGACCTCTCTGAGTTTCTTTGGGGATATTATCTCATGACAGCAATATATGTATTGAATAGAGTTTCCTCTAAAATCGTTCCTACCACACCGTATGAGATATGGCATGGTAAGAAACCAAGTCTGAGTCATTTCAGAATTTGGGGTTGTCTGGCTTATGCGGACAAGTTAGAGTTCAGGTCTTTTAGAGCTCGATTCATAGGATATCCTGAAGAGTCATTAGGATACTATTTTTATATTTCAAAAGATCATAATGTGATTGTGAATCGACATGCTATTTTTTTTGAAAAATAGTTTATTCAAGATAGTGGCATTGGAAGAATAATTAAGCTCAAGGAGAATGTCTCCCAAGAGCAAGGAGCTAAAGAACTTGAGGAACCAAATCAATTAGAACCAGTCCTAACACAACCTATTCCACCTCGTAGATCGATTAGAATTTTCTATCCTCTTGAAAGGTACTTAGATACTATACAAGAGAAAATAGAGGAAATGTTCCTCACAAAAAATGGAGCTCATGGTGATGATCCCAAGACCTATGATGAGGCGATATCAGATATCGACTCTGAGAAATGGTTAGAGGCAATGAGATCAAAAATTGAGTCAATGCACTCAAACCAAGTCTGGATCTTGGTAGATCCACCTGAAGGTATTGTACCTATTAGGTGTACATAGATTTTCAAGAGAAAGATAGGTGTAGATGAAAATGTGGAGACATTCAAGGCTAGGCTCGTAGCAAAAAATTATAGTCAGCGCGAAGGCATTGACTATCAGGATACCTTCCGCCCGTAGCCATGCTAAAATCCATCCGCACATTGCTTGCTGTTGCAGCCTATTTTGATTTTGAAATATGACAGATGGACGTGAAAATGGTATTCTTAAATGGATATCTTAAGGAAGATATCTATATGGAACAGTCACTTGGTTTCACATCCAGTGATGATGATCACAAGGTCTGCAAGCTGCAAATATCCATTTATGGACTTAAGCAAGCATCTCGAAGCTGGAATACTCATTTCAATGATGTGATCAAAATGTTTGGTTTCATCAAGAACGAGGAGGAACCATATGTATTCAAGAAGATCAGTGGGAGTGCAGTTGTCTTCCTCGTACTGTACGTTGATGACATCCTCCTAATTGGAAATAATATTTTTATGTTGACCCCTGTCAAAATATGATTGTCTAAGGAGTTCTCTATGAAAGATCTAGGAGAAGTATCCTTTATACTGGGTATTAAGGTCTATAGAGATAGACCAAATAGGATGCTAGGACTTTCACAGAAGATGTACATAGAGGAGGTGCTAAAAAAGTTTAGCATGAAAAACTCCAAAAGAGGTTTAGTACCTTTTAGACATGACATTCATCTCTCCAAAAAGATGTGCCCTAGCACACCTGAGGAGATTGAACGCATGAGCAAGATCCCTTATGCTTCGGTAATAGAGAGCCTCATGTATGCCATGCTATGTACACGACTTAATATAGCCCATGCTGTGAGTGTCACAAGCAGATATCAGTCGAATTCAGGTGAAGAGCACTGGACTTCTGTGAAATGTATCCTTAAGTACTTGAGAAGAACTAAGGATATGTTTCTAGTCTTTTGGAATGGAGAACTCCAGGTTCAGAAATTTACAGACTCAGACTTTATGTCTGATATAGAGATCGAAAGTCGATATCTAGGAGTCTGTTCATTTGCAATGGTGGTACAGTCAGCTGGAAGAGTTCCAAGCAGATGGTAATTGCTGATTCCACCATAGAGGCAAAGTATATTGCTGCATCGAAAGCTGCGAAGGAGGCATTCTGGTATAAGAAGTTTGCCGCAGAGCTTGGAGTGATATCATCGGATGCCATCCCTCTTTACTGCGATAATAATGGCGCCATAGCCCTAGCTAAGGAGCCAAGGTCTCATCAGAAGTTCAAGCATATCGAGCGGTGATTCCATCTGATCCGTGATTACCTCAAAAAGGGTTATGTCGAGGTTAAGAGAGTCGACTCTACAGACAATGTGGCGACCCACTGACAAAGCCATTAGGCCAGCAGAAGATCGAAGCCCACCTTGAGAAGATGGGACTTAGATATATAGCCAATTGGCATTAGGTCAAGTGGGAGTTTGTTAGATGTGTGCCCTAGATGCCAGATTAGCTGACACATTCCTGTACAAATATAAGGGCAAATTTATAATTTTGACTATAAATGAATAAAAGGGTTATTCTACTATCACATTATGTACATTATGTCTGTGATACATCTTTTGAGTTAGTAGGAATGTTAATTCATATTTTCAAGAGTTAAAAATTTAAAGCATGAATTTACATAACTAACTCATAAACAGCTCCTGACCATAGGATCATCACGAGGATGGTGATCGATCTGGAAGGTTGGTGTACGATCGCTTTCTTAGGATAGATATATCTTGAGTCTACAGTGTGGAGACACCGAGCAAGAGTATAGATATTTGTTGAGAATGAGAGTACTGAGCGTGACCACCTTGAGCAGTCATAAGGAAGTCTACCTTCTCGTCGATGACTAGCTCGATGCTGCAGCTGTGTGTCTAGTTCTTTGACCTGAGGTGCATCGATAGTTCACCTTGAGTGTGTTATAGTTTGACTACACCATAACTCAGTCTCCTAGCCATTCGGAATCCTGAGGTGTATGTTGGTTGTAGCATATTTATTGTAGAAACCAGATTGCATCAAGATGGGATCTATCAACCTCGGTAGATGAGAGGAGTAGTCCTATGATGATCGAAAGATCGAGTCCTTAAGCCTATGGCCATGGCAGAGTGAAATAATGGAAAAGAATTTTTCATTGGGATTTCACATCGAACTCGGATCGATCGATTGATTCATATGACTGATGTTGGGTTTGACGAGTTCACCTTAACCCTAATTCAGTCAGGACTCATGATAGAGGAACTCAATCACACAGGTAGCTGCATCGAGAGGTTCATCTTCATTTTTGATGGGTTGCCACCATATACTGCTAGGTGTCACTGGTGGATTTTGGGAGCAATTAGAATGATATTGATGATCGATCATTCTAAATTGTCTGAATCAAAAGAGTTCTGATCCATCGAAAGGAGTTTCGATGATGTCGATGATGAGATCACGACATGTCTCATTACCATAGGAAATGAACCTAACTGGGTCACACAAATAAGAGTTAGGATCTGGATGTCATCAATTGAGCTAGTCCAATTCGATTGATTTGGATTAGATCCAATTAGGTTCAAAAAAATCGTACTAGCACACGATTGAGCCTAACTTTCTCCTTGTGTAATCTTTTCTATCTCGATTGAGCCAAATATGATTTGACTCATCCAGAAAACTTTGAAAAGATTTTTTTCAGTCTAACTGGAGCCAGTCTAGCTCAGAAAAATCTTATCTTAATTTATGAGATGAATTTAAGACAACACCTGCCAATTTCTGTCACCTACCATTTTCGTTTTAGGACATCGGTCAAACATTGACTTATGGATCTTGAACTGAAGGCCACTTGGCAAGAGGTCATTGGAGAGTTTTTGTGGAGTGTCCACCTACTAAATTAGGCCTCAAAGTGGGTGCCAAGATCAGATTGGACGTGCATCCCAAGTGGATAAGGATAGAGTCCCATGAGATGAGGACTCTATGCCTTGATCGACTCAAACTGTTGGGCGCCAATCTCACTGTGTTTATCTAGTGTTGGTGCCAACAGTAAGAGAATTTGGTGGGGTTCTTATCTGATATGATCAGATGACATCACTCTATGAATCAAAATTTTTTCAGAATTAATTAGAATTTTCTGATTGATCGAATGATGTGGCACTGCATAGCGTAGCAGGGTCTATTTAAACCCTGTCTGCGCCTAGGGTTAAGAGAATCTGCTCAATACCCAGCAAAAGCCTGATATTCCTCCACTTCTCTATGCCCCCTCTAGTTCTCTCTCTCTCCTCTTCACGTCCAAGAAGTTGGGCATCCATCTGGTGCTTGTCCAAGGCATGGTGGCTCCCTGATCAGAAGGATGCAGAGATTTGTCGAGAAGCTGCTGCTCCAGCTTCAGAAGATCTTTTGAAGATCTTCCAGATCAAATTTCAGATCTGATTTTTGGAGTAGAGATTCGCAAGGAGAAGATAATCCAGATCCTATTCAAGTTGATACTGGTAGAGGTCAGACGACTGCGTGGCTATTTTTGAACCTCGGGCATTGCTGCGATCATCTACAGGGTAATCTAGTTACCCTAGAGGTATTTTTCTAATCCTCAAGTTTTAGATTTAATTTTAGGTTAAATATCAGATAATAAGAATCAGATCTAATAGATCTTAGATCTGAAATATCGTAAGATAATTTTTTTTAAAAATATTCTGCCCCAGATCTCGTTAGATCTGAAAGATCCTGCAAGGAAAAAATTGGTTTTTCCTTCAATTATAGCATAAAGTCTAGAGTTTTCCTCATCGACCTCTACAAAAGCTAAGAGGTAGGGTATTAGTGTCAAAAGCTGGTTTTGAATCATGACTCAAAAGCCTAAAGCTGACCTAACTCCTTACATTTCCTCCTTCTCTTGTTCAAGTTTAGCTGGATTCTCTCCTTTTATTCTGAGCCTATCAATAAGATGGGAAAGCAGAACTATTTTCCAACTCAATTTCCTCTTAAAAATCCATTCCTAGGTACCTCTTCTATCATGAATAGGCTCCTAAATAGATCAAGGCTATTCAATATCCATATCGTGTCTCCATGTGCATTGCACATGCCAATAACCTCTATACAAGAATTTCAATGGTTTATACCTTGAGTCATTATGATAGTCTTTGGCTGACAGGTTGAGATTTTCCAATTAAGTTTAATTATTAAGGTAAAATTGTTTCGAATGTTCTAGGCTTTGGAATTGCAACGTTAAGGATATCCTATTTGATAGACCTACTTATAGAGGTTGTTAGGAATAGTATCCCAAAGCCAATCGTCAACCTGTTGATGGTTGTGCTCTTTCTTGTATTAGTATATGAATTATAAATAAATAAAAGTTATTTTGATATTTTTTTATCATAAATTATTTCATCTTCTAATGAACTCCTGTGTTGTGGTGAAGTCCTTAGGACTATTTAGACTCGACAAAGGAAGATTTGTCGTTTAGTCCTTAAACCTGTTCGCGACCAAATGATACGTTGTTACCAAGGATAACAATGTTTATCAAGCATAGGTCGTTGTGTACCATATGGGTTGATTGTCCTCTTAACCAAGGAGTATAGAGACACTGGTATGGCATACAGATGAGATGTAAGGGTACATCTGCACTGAACGTGACCGACTCCGGAGCTATTTCTGCTGTCAAGATTTACTCCGATGGGATATGAGTATAACTGTCCCTCTGACCTGAGACCGCCACGGTGACTTGCAAACAACTCACTGCACTTAGGCACTGGACTACCTGAATTTCTAATTTAGTGATAGAAGGCTACTGGGTGTAGTCAAGTACTTGACTTGTCGGTGCGTGTGTCAAGATGGGATTGACCACTCCAGTTCAGGAGCTGTGTACAATTGTATTTCAATTTAGCAAAACTTTGGTTAGGTTAGTCCTAGTGAGGAGTCACAGGACTGATTGAGTTGAGCACGATTCGGATGATCTAATTAGGATTGACAGTTTAACCCTAGGTCATCCTAAACACAGGGGTCAAAAGGATGAATTATACAATAATCATATTCATGTAGGTTCTGAGTATTGTGATTGTGACTATTCGATCTATCCGAATATCGGGTACCATTGCTAGATGGTCACTTCGATTAGTATAGGAATTGGTTCCTGTGCTACCGACTTAGGTTCGAACCTGCGGGGTCACACACATTAGAGGTTTCTATCTGATTTGATGACTGGTGAAGAGTCCTAATGCTCGTGGACTTTGAGTCCTACATGTCTGGAACTCTGTGATCAAGAATCATGATTCTCTAATCATGAGTTCCACACATTTTGGGTACAGGGGTCAAGAGTCCCACTGGTTTGAGACTTTTTTATCAGGGTTTCATATCGATGGACTCTGATGTCCGATTGTCCATCGGATTTGGACTCAGTATTTATGAGAGATTTAATTAGTGATTTAATTACTAATTAACTCAATTTGATTGAATAATTATTTTTGGATCAAGTCCAATTGAATTGGATTCAGTTGGATTTGACCCGATTAGGTTAAGTGTTGACCTAATCGCCAAGGTGGTTTGGTCCCTAATCTGATCAGAGGTAGGGCTTAGTCAATTTCTGATTTGATTAAGATTTTATTGAGTCTAATTAAGCCTAATTAAATTGGGTTTAACTTAATCTAATTGTGCCTAACCTATTTTGATTAGGTTGGCTCAATTAGGTTGAAACAACTTTGACCTCATCTCCCTACGCCACCTCACTAATCTGTGCCCATTTGAATTCATGAGAAACAACTTCTCATAAATTTTCTCCCATGCAGAAGCCTTCCCACACCCTCCCTTGTGCGCTATTTATCTGGATAAAGATTGGTTTGTTGGCCATTCAAATTCAAAGGATGTTTGAATTTGAATGGGCAACTAATCCATGTGCCACCCACCTTATCTTGTGGGCCATTTAATCTACACGAGAAAGAGTTTCTCGTGTAAATTCTCCATGCACAAAGAACCCACGCCTCCTCTCTTTTCTCACCCAAAGTGGATAAGGATGGGTTGGTTTGCATTTGAATTCAAATTCGATTTGAATTCAAGTGAGCAACCACCTATCTTTATCCTCTCACGCGGATAAGACGCGTCTTGCACTATTTTAAAAGAGAAGAGAAGATGGGGCATGCATAGAATTTTTTTGAGAGAGAATAGTGGACATGAGGAAGCCTTGTGCATGATTTGGAAGTTCAAAAACTTTCGAGAGAAAAGAAAAGAAAAAAAAAATGGGTGCAGGGTTTTCAGTGAGTACCCTAGGGTTTCTGCCTGGGGTTCGAAAAGTGAGAAGGTGAGCTACGAGTGTTGTGAGCCCACCAAACTTCAGGGAGAGCTTCATCAACCTCTCAAGTACCTTTATTGATGATTCAGAGCATCTGAAGAGTCGACAAATATCGATCAAAGGAGTTCGATCAGCATCGGCCGTCGAAAAGATTCTGCGACGAACTAGCATTCGTGAGGAGCCGATCAGATCGGAAGCTTCGTGTGGATGATCCATAGAGGTCAGACACACTGTGTGGCTACATTGCAATGATCAGATCTTTTCGATGGTGATCAGACTGCAGCGATCGACTACCTGCACGAAGGTAATATATTCTGAACATATAACAGTAAAATATTTACTGTAGAGAATTCGAAATTTCAAATTTAAATACATGCTATATATATCATATTTAGATCTTTATGTAGGGCTAATATATATTAATTAATTAAATTAATTAATATTTTTCACTATAAAATTATAATTTAAAAAAAGTTTTAAAATTTTTATTTTACCCCTGCACTGAATTCACTTCAAATGGTATCAGAGTGGGTTTTAAAATATGATATACATTTGTATGCATAGATTAAGTCATAATCTAAAAGTTTAAATTTAAAATTTATTTAAAATTTGAATTTTGAAATTTATTCGAAATTCAAAATTCAAAAATTTAAAATTTGAAATTTGAAATTTAAATTTTGAAATTTGAAATTTGAAATTCGAAATTCAAAATTCAAAAATTTAAAATTCAAAATTTAAAATTTAAAATTTATTTGAAATTTCAAATTTAAAATTCAAAATTTAAAATTCAAAATTTGAAATTCAAAAATTTGAAATTTAAAATTTATTCGAAATTTAAAATTCAAAATTTAAAATTTAAAATTTGAAATTTAAAATTTGAAATTTAAATTTTAAAATTGGTATATTTAGATATACTTGATCCAAGTAGCAAGTAGTCTAATTGGGTTGGTTGCCATGGTCGTCCGATCATAAGAGAAAGGAAGGGTTTAAAGGCTCTCTCCTTCCATTCGATGGGGTTCTCCTATGGCGGTAGGGGTGCCGATGCGATTATATCCCATGCAGACGAAGCAGCGAAAAGACTTTATTGTAAAGGTTCAATTATAAAATTTATCATGAATGTGTTAGATTAGATCTAAAAGAATATTCATGATTTATTTTGATTGAGTTATTTTTTGTTATGTAATTAGCAATAGGATTGCTGTTTATGAAATGTGCTGATCCATTTGTGAAATGAGTCAACACATTTGGTGAACAGAAAAATAAAACCTTTCAAATTTGAAAATTATTTTCGAAATGCCAAATCCTGACCCATCAGCCCAAATACTTAATTAAAAGAATTAAGTATTGTCTAGTTGGTCTAGAATTGTGAATTAGGACCTAAGACAATTGCATAAACTTGTGGGTCAATGGGTTAGATGGATTAGGTCCATAATTGGGTTAGACCTAAGGTTAGCTTAAAGAAATGGACTAAATTAGAGTAATTGATCAAATCTAATCAAAAGTTGAATTAGATTAGATCAAGGACACTCTAGACTCAACTCCAATAGTTGTAGTTGAATGGGTCCATGTCTTTAACTGGACCAAGATGGACTTAATTCATGGCTACACGGTGGAACCCTATTTACTAAGTTGATCAAATTAAAACTAATGAACCGGTTAGTATCTAAGGTAAGTTCGACAGTCTGACCAGTGGTTTTTAAGTGGGAGCTACTCGCATTGATTCGATCTCTGACGAGTTAATGGCATATCCTCACCACTGATCTCACTTACCTGACCAACTTGTTGAGTTAGGTTTTGATTAGATCACTTGGTGATTAGGGCTCACCCATGTCATTAGGTAAATCAGTGTGACTAATTTAGGTGCTCCTAATATCGACTTTAATTAAATCTTTTTTAATCTGACTTGGTGAAGTCAGTGGGAGGATTGAAATTGGCTGGTTAATTTTTTCTCTTCTATCCTTTAATAAAAATCCTCAAAAATTATTAGGTCCCTAAAATGATTAAGTTATAGTGATAACTAAGTCATAGCCTCCCATTAAGTGAGTGATAATAAGTCTATTAGTTTAATAATCATTGGAGGCCCAAAGGCCTGGTGTTTATTGACTAATGGAATTATCATTCATAATATGATAATTTGGTTGAGTCTTTCTGATGGTGGTCAGGTTGGCCGGCCAAAGTCGGGCCTGATCATTTATTGATCCGATTCACCAAATCTAATCATATTAATGGTTGGACCAAACCAAATTTTTTCAGTAGAGGCCAAAGCCTACTGATTAGGTTCTTGGGCAAAATTAATTACTAGAAGTTGTTTAGAGAAACAACTGGTTATGAACCTACCCATAGATACACATGGGTTGACGAACCAAAGTTGGGCTTGTAGGAACCAGATCTAGGATTTCAGGGTTAGATCTTGAAAAAGAGGGTTAGATCTTGAAACTTTTTCAAGATCATACAGCGGAAGACTAAAATAAATCAAAATTTATTTTTTAAGATCAGAAAATCCCTAGATCTAAGATCTTATTACATGATTATTACATGGTATTAAATCAGAAATTAAAATATATATAAATATAGTATGAACTACATGTTGATCATATCAACATGTTTCTATACTAGCTACATCTAATGTATGTATTAAATAATAGATCAGATCTATTACCTTGCAAGTTAGACGCTCTAACCTCGCTGATCCGGGCTTAAGGATGATGTTGCAAGCCGCACACGCGTCCGGCCTCTAGGAGTCGTCCACACGAGCCCACGAATCTCGATCAGAAGTCCTGCTTCAGGAAATCAGCACAGTATGCTAGTACTGCGCTGATCCTTCTTTGATGGTTGATCAGGTGCCTCCTTCTTCTTGATTTGGACTCTTCCAAAGATGGAAAGTAGAAGGAGAAGTTTCAGATCTGAGACACTCTCAGAAAACTCAAGATGGAGGGAGGAAAGATATGAAAACAAAAACCCAAGAAGAAGACCCTCTTCTTCTTCACGTTTTTCTCTCTAGACGCCCAAACTTGCATCTTTTATATCTCCACGACCCAAAGGTATTTCTCTCTGATTTTTGGATGGCAGAAAGGCCTCTCAAAAAACTATCTCCTCTTAAAATTTCACGAAGAGACTCGTCTTATATAGAGAGATATGATAGAGTCCTTGTCTAGGTCAAACACCTAGTCAAGGCTTATCCAAACATGGCAAGTAAAGGGACGCCCAACTCTTGAGCACCTCCTTCATATTTTCGTGGATGGATCAACAGAAAAGGGTGCACAATGTAAACCCTAAAAGCCACGAAAATTCCAAAAAAAAATTGGATAAATTCGGTGCAAAATTGAAAGAGTTTTGGATTTCTAAAACTCTATCTCATAGAATTCGAAATCCAAACTTATTCCTTTTAGATTTGATCCAAATCACCTTCCATGTAAGAAAGAAGAGAGGAGACCTTTTGTGAACGTGGGAGAGATCTGGGAGAGGGCTTTTGTCGCACAAAATAAGTGGAGATTGGCATTGAATAAGAGAGAGGGCGTGGAGAAGGTTTATGTGGTGCAAGGTGGAATCCTAGTCCTACTAGGATTCTGTCTCATAACTTGTTTTAATTTGGTTTACCAAACCAAATCAAATCAAAATTAGATCAACCCAATTAAAATAGGTCTTAACCTAATTAAGAACCTAATTTAATCAGATTAAATTAGATTTAAATCTGATTTAATTTTCTAATCAAATTAGAAATTAGATTGACCCAAGTCCTAGTTGAACTAGGACTAGTCTTTCCTTGCACTTGGCTTATCCAATAAACTAATTGGACTTGATCCAATCAAGCCCAAACCAAATCTAATTAAATCATATTTAATTAGACTTAATCTCAGCCCATTGGCTTAATCAAATTAAGCTAATTAGCAATCGAATTGCTAATCGATCCTCCTGCAACACTTGCACTGGGTTAAATGTCAATCGTATTGATTATTTAACCCTATAACGATTCTTAATCGTTGATCAACCATCCGATCGGATCATGAACTCTAATGTGTGTGACCTCATAGGTCCGAACCTAAGCCGGTAGCATAGAAACAAATTCCTATACCAATCAAAGTGACCATCTAGCAATGGTACCCGACGTCCGGATAGGTCGAATGTGTAGAACAACATCCTTAGAACCCATGCGGATATAGTTTTCATATAATTCATCCCCTTGACCAAAATGATCATAGGACACCCCAGAGCTCAACTGTCAACTCTGATCAGGTTGTCCACATTGTATTTCAAAATATCAAATCCATCTGATGGATTACCCTGGCCAAGGTTTTGCTAAATTGAAATACAGCGACTCATTCTTCTCCAACTCTTGGAGTGGTCAATCCCATCTCGATCACACTCTGACTTCGCAAGTACTTGACTATGCCCAGAAGCCTTCCGTCCCTGAATTAGAAATTCAGTTAGTCCAGTACCAAAGCACAGTGAGTTGCTTGCAAGTCACTGAGGTGATCTCAAGTCTAAGGGACACTTATACCTATATCCCATCAGAGACATTCTCGACAGCAGAATGCTCTGGAGTTGGTCACGTTCAATGACGATGTACCCTTACATCTCACCTGTATGCCATACCAGTGTCTCCACACTCTTTGGTTAAGAGGACAACCAACCCATATGGCCTACAGCGACCTATGCTCGATAGAAGCTGTCGTCCTTATTAACAGCCTATCATTTGGTCGTGAACAGTTTTAAGGACTAATCGATAAATCCTCTCTTTATCGAACCTAAATAGTCCTAAGGACTTCATCATAACAATGGAGTTCATTAGAAGATGAAAGCTTATGATGAAAATGCCAAATATATTTTATTTATTAACAAATCAATTACAATACTTGATTGCTCAACCATCAACAGCTTGACGATTGGCTTTTTGGGATACATTTTCCAACAACTCCCACTTGTCCTAAAGCCACTCGGCACAGTATCTAATACCCATCTTCGACTTGTGGTTGTCGAACTCCTTTATTGCCAGGGCTTTAGTGAAGGGGTCGGCTAGATTCTCCTTTCCGTCGATCTTCTGAAGGTCGACGTCACCTCGATCCACGATCTCTCGGACCAGATGGAAGCGGTGCAAGATGTGCTTCGTCCGCTGATGTGCTTTGGGTTCCTTCACCTGAGCTATGGTACCAGTGCTGTCGCAGTAGAGCAGGACTGGACCATCGAAGGAGGATGCTACTCCGAGCTCATTGATGAATTTCCTCAGCCACACAGCTTCCTTCGTGGCATCTTATGCTGCGATATACTCTGCTTCACAAACAGAGTCTGCCACAGTATGCTGCTTGGAACTCTTCCAGCAGATGGCTCCACCATTCAGAGTAAAGATATAACCCAACACGCTCCTGCTGTCATCATGGTCAGATTAGAAGCTGGAGTCTGTGAACCCCACAAGTTTCAGATCTGACTCACCATAAACCAACCATTGGTCCTTAGTATTTCTCAAATACTTAAGGATGGCTTTAACCACTTTCCAGTGATTTTCTCCAGGATCAGATTGGTATCTACTCACTACTCCTAGTAAGTATGCCACATCTTGTCTTGTACATGTCATGACGTACATGATAGATCCCACGGCTGAAGCATATGGGACTCTACTCATACGCTCTCTCTCTTCAGGAGTTGTCGGACAATCCTTCTTAGAGAGAGAAATTTCATGGCCTATCGGTAGATAGCCCTTCTTGAAATTCTCCATGCTGAACCTCTTCAGCACAGTGTCTATGTACATGGACTGGGATAACCCAAGCATCCTTTTAGATCTATCCCTATAGATCTTCATCCCTAGGATGTAGGATGCTTCACCCAAGTCCTTCATGGAGAACTGTGATGACAACCAAACTTTTATTCCCTGTAGTACGGGGATGTCATTCCCGATTAAGAGAATGTCATCCACGTACAAGACAAGGAATACCACAACTAGACCATTTTTCCATTTATAGATGCAGGGCTCTTCTCCATTCTTAATGAAGCCATACGTTTTGATCACCTTATCAAAACGCATGTTCCAACTCCGAGAAGCTTGCTTCAATCCATAAATGGATCTCTGAAGCTTGCACACCTTGGACTCATCTGTGGATGTAAACCCTTCAGGTTGTATCATATACACCTCTTCAGTCAGCTCTCCATTCAGGAAAGCTGTCTTTACATCCATCTGCCAGATCTCATAATCCAGATGGGCAGCTATTGCAAGTATTATCCGAATAGATTTGAGCATTGCCACAGGGGAAAACATCTCGTCATAGTCAATACCATAACGTTGACGATACCCCTTGGCAACCAGACAGGCTTTATAGGTCTCCACCTTTCCGTCTGCGCCCCTCTTCCTTTTGAAGACCCATTTACACCCAATGGGTTTAACCCCTTCAGGTGGGTCAACCAATGTCCATACATCGTTGACCTTCATGGACTCCATTTCGGATTTCATGGCTTCAAGCCATTTCTCGAAATCAGGTCTCTGCATAGCATCCATATAGGTGATCGGATCCTCATTATTCTCATCAAGTTCGATGGGATCACCGTTCCGGATCAAGAAAACCGTAGTATCTATCCGGCTGACGCGGTACTCTACCGGATCGCCTTAATGGTGCAGGTATATTGGGCTCCGGATCTGATCTAATCATATCCGACTCAGGTTCAGCTATTGGTGTCGGTCCTTCTACCTGTTGAACTTCATCAAGTTCAACCTTAGAGGCAACGGTTCCTTCACCAAGGAACTCCTTTTCTAAAAAGATTGCCTTAAGGCTGACGAACACCTTTTGTTCATCAGCATGGTAGAAAAAATATCTTTTTGTCTCTTTGGGGTACCCTATGAATGAGCATTTGTCAGACCTAGGTCCAAGTTTGTCTGTGACTAATCGTTTGATATAGGCCGGGCACCCCCAGACCCTAAGGTGTGAAAGTGCTGGCTTACGTCCCGTCCATATCTCATATGGAGTCTTAATTACAGACTTACTTGGAACCCTATTTAATAGATAACAGGCCGATTCGAGTGCATATCCCCAGAAGGATATCGGCAAGCTAGCAAAAACCCATCATGGATCGGACCATGTCTAACAAAGTCCGATTCCTCCTTTCAAACACACCATTATGCTGTGGTGTTCCTAGAGGAGTCCATTGAGAGAGAATCCCATTCTCTCCTAGATATGTGAGAAATTCACTAGAAAGGTATTCTCCTCCTCGATCAGATCGAAGAGTTTTAATACTCTTTCCAGTTTGTTTTTCTACTTCACTTCGGAATCGTTTGAACATTTCAAATGAATCCGACTTATGTTTCATTAGATAGACATATCCATATCGGGATAGGTCATCCATGAAAGTTATGAAGTAGAAATATCCACCTCTAGCACTGGTGCTCATGGGCCCACATACATCAGTATGTACTAGGCTTAAGAGCTCAGTAGCTCTCTCACCTTTTCTAGTAAAAGGTGACTTGGTCATTTTACCAAGAAGACAGGACTCACAGGTTGGAAGTGATTCACAATCACTAACTTCGAGGATTCCCTCTTGAGTCAACCTGTTTATTCTGTTCTTGTTTATATGACCTAGCCTACAGTGCCATAAGTAGATATCTGACACACTATCTAATCTAGGGTGCTTGCCAGTAGAATAGACTCTTACCAGGCTTGACCTTTTTGGTCTGGCTCTGCACAGATGTCCCAGCCTGAACTTGCACCTTCTTGACTTTCTTCTTCTTGTTCTTCTTTCCTTTCTCAAAGGGTCGAGAACCAGAAGATGAACCTCCCACTGAGTTCACTGAGTTCACCGACTCCTTGAGGAGTTGGTGATCCTTCTCAAAGTTCTGAAGCAACCCCATTAACCCATGGTAGTTTACTTCAGGCTTTGTCATTCTATAATGAGTGAGGAATGGGAGACAAGACTTGGGCAGCGAGTTCAGTATTGCATCTTTCCCAAGCTGCTCATGCAAGGAAAAGTTGAGCTTGCTCAATCGTTCCATCAGCTCGATCATGTACAATACATGATCAGTGACAGAGACTCCATCCCGTATTTTGGCGTTGAAGATGGCACAACTAGTCTTATGCCTCTCTACGTCATCGGGTGTGCCAAAGGTATCCTCCAACACTTGAAGCATGTCCTTTGGCTGAGCCGTCTCGAATCTGCGACTGAACTCGTCGCTCATGATAGCAGCCAGCATGATACAGCGCACCGTGGTCCGGTCACTGAGCCACTTCTGGTAAGTGTCTCTGACTGTTCCACGTGCATTGACAGCTGGCTCCTCAGGTGCAGGATCCATTATCACATATAGGATCCGTTCATGCTCCAGGACTATCTTCAACTTTCGGTACCAGCTACCGAAGTTGGGTCCCACCAACTTATCATTGTCCAACAATGATCGGAGCGATAGGGAAGTGGCCATATTTGCACAAAGGAGAACCATAACCTAATTAGTAATTGATTCATTAAACCTAAAGATTTGGACTTTAATCAAAAGGTTTCTCCCACTATTTTATTCGAATTGGTAGCCTCTACCTCCAACTCGAGGAATTACCCTAATTTCTTAGCGGGTACTAGAATCCACTTAGACTGCACACAAGCCCAACTTTGGTTGGTCAACCCATGTACATCTAAGGGTAGGTTCATAACCAATTGTTCTCTAAACAATTTCTAGTAATTTTAATTTTGCCCCAGAAACCTAATCAGTAGGCTTTGGCCTCCACTGTAAGGATCCGGTTAGGTCCAACCATTAACATGATCATACTTGGTGTATCTAACCAACGAATGATTAAGCCCAACTTTGGTTGGCTCACCTAACCACCATTAGAGAGACACTTCCAAGTCATCATATGATGAGTGATAATTCCATTAGTCAACAAGCACCAGGCCTTTGGGTCTGCAATGATTATTGAGTTCATGGACTCATTATCAAACACCTTAATGGGAGGCTATGACTCAGTTATCTCCATAACTTTATCATTTTAAGGACCTAATAATTTTAGAGGATTAAATAATATAGAGGATGAGGTCAGATGAACCAGCTTATCATGATCCTCCCACTGGCTTCACCAAGTCAGCTTAAGGGAGACCAGGGCTGGTCTAGGAGCACCTAAATCAGTCACACTGATTTACCTAGCTGACATGGGTCAGCTCGAATAGTCAAGTGATCCGATCAAAACATAATTTCACCAAGAGGCCAGGTAAGTTCGATCAGTGGGAGGGTCTGCCAAAACTTGCCTTAGACACCATCAGAAATGGCCAGGTAAGCGGGCTCCCAATTAAAAACCACCGGTCTGGTTTACCTTAGACACCAACTGGTTTAATTAGTTTCGATTAGATCAAACCTAACAGTTCGTGCTAGACCGCTTAGCCAAAAATCAAGTCCATTTGGTTCTCGTTAAAGACATGGACTTGACCAACTACAACTATTGTAATTGATCTAGAGAATCCTTGACCTAATCTAAGACAACAATTGATTAATTTAGTCAATTCTCTAATTAAGTCCATCTTTAATCTAACCATAGGTCTAACCCAATTAATGGACTAATTTCCACTAACCCATTAACCCAATGTGTTATGATTTGTGTCTTAGGTTCTTCAATTCACAATCCTAGAACCTAATCAAACAACTTCTTAATTCTTAATAAGTTTTGGGCTGAGGTTGGGTTCGGCTTTTCAAAAAATAATTTTCATATTTGTAAAATAATTTTACAATATGATTCTACCAATCATATTGCATGTTTGATTCATAATCAAGATGCAAGTGAAATAAACATGAAACTACTTTAGATCTAATGTGAAATAAACATGAAAAC
>NC_026000.2:34885650-35007004 GCF_000442705.2 Elaeis guineensis | reverse complement strand
GATCCTGTCGAACTTGATGAAAATGATGAGGATCCGATCACCTACATGGATGCAATGCAGAGACCTGACTCTGAGAAATGGCTAGAGGCCATGAAATCTAAAATGGAGTCCATGAAGGTCAATGATGTGTGGACATTGATTGACCCACCCGAAGGAGTAAAATTCATAGGGTGTAAGTGGGTCTTCAAGAGGAAGAGGGGTGCAGAAGGAAAGGTGGAGACCTATAAAGCCCGTCTGGTTGCCAAAAGATATCGTCAACGTTATGGTATAGACTATGACGAGACATTTTCTCCTGTGGCAATGCTCAAATCCATTTGGATTATGCTTGCGATAGCTGTCCATCTGGACTATAAAATTTGGCAGATGGATGTGAAGACAGCTTTCCTAAACGAAAAGCTGGACGAAGAGGTGTATATGATACAACTTGAAGAATTCACATCCACAGATGAGTCTAAGGTGTGCAGGCTACAGAGGTTCATTTATGGACTTAAGCAGGCATCCCGGAGTTGGAACATACGTTTTGATAGGACGATCAAAACGTATGACTTCGTTCAGAATGGAGAAGAGTCCTGTATTTTTAAATGGGCTAATGGTCCAGTAGTGATATTTCTTGTATTGTATGTGGATGACATTCTCTTAATCGAGAATGGTCCCTGCATTACAGGGAATAAAGATTTGACTGTCGTCACAGTTCTCCATGAAGGATCTGGGAGAAGCTTCCTACATCCTAGAGATGAGGATCTATAGGGATAGATCTAAAAGGTTGCTTGGCTTATCCCAGTCCACGTACATTGATACTATGCTGAAGAGGTTCAGCATGGAGAATTCCAAAAAATGCTATCTACCGATAGGCCATAGAATTTCTCTCTCGAAAAGGAATTGTCCAATAACACCTCAAGAGAGAGAGCGTATGGGTAGAATTTCATATGCTTCGACAGTGAGATCTATCATGTCGTCATGACATGTACACGATCAGATGTGGCATACTCATTAGGGGTAGTGAGTAGATACCAATCTGATCCAGGGGAGAATCACTGGAAGGTTGTTAAAACCATCCTGAAGTATTTAAGAAATACAAAGGACCAGTGGCTTGTTTATGGTGAATCGGACTTGAGACTTATAGGGTTTACAGACTCTAGTTTTCAGTCTGATCACGATGACAGTAAGAGTGTGTTGGGATTTATTTTTACCCTTAATGGTGGGGATGTCTGTTGGAAGAGTTCCAAGTAGCACACAGTGACTGATTCAGTTTGCGAGGCAGAGTATGTCGCTGCATCAGATGCTTCCAAAGAAACGGTGTGGCTGAAAAAATTCATCACCGAGCTCGGAGTAGCACCCTCCCTTG
Source organism: Elaeis guineensis (assembly GCF_000442705.2). Lineage (NCBI taxonomy): Eukaryota > Viridiplantae > Streptophyta > Magnoliopsida > Arecales > Arecaceae > Elaeis > Elaeis guineensis. Next base: position 35,005,659 of record NC_026000.2, on the reverse strand, counting down.
TTGGTCCAGTTCTGCTCTACTGTGACAGCTCTGGAGCCATTGCTCAAGCGAAGGAACCGAAGGCACACCAGCAGACGAAGCATATTCTGCGCCGCTACCATCTCATTCAAGAAATCATGGATCGAGGTGACGTCGACCTTCAGAAGATCGACGGGAAGAAAAACCTGGCCGATCCATTCACTAAAGCCATTGCGGTGAAGGAGTTCGACGACTTCAAGTCGAAGATGGGTATTAGATACTGCACTGATTGGCTTTAGGCCAAGTGGAAGATTGTTGGAAATAGTATCCCAAAGTCAATCGTCAGCTTGTTGACGGTTGTGCTCTTTCTTATATTAGTATATGAATTATAAATAAATAAAAATTATTTTGGTATTTTTTCATCACAAATTGTTTCATCTTCTAATGAACTCCTGTATTGTGGTGAAGTCCTTAGGACTATTTAGACTCGACAAAGGAGAATTTGTTGTTTAGTCCTTAAACCTTTTCGCGATCAAATGATACGTTGTTACCAAGGACAACAACGTTTATCAAGCATAGGTCGTTGTGTGCCATATGGGTTGGTTGTCTTCTTAACCAAGGAGTGTGGAGATACTGGTATGGCATACAGGTGAGATGTAAGGGTACATCTGCACTGAACGTGACCGACTCCGGAGCTATTTCTGCTGTCAAGATTTGCTCTGATGGGATGTGAGTATAACTGTCTCTCCGATCTGAGATCGCCACGGTGACTTGCAAGCAACTCATTGCACTTAGGCACTGGACTACCTGAATTTTTAATTCAGTGACGGAAGGCTGCTGGGTGTAGTCAAGTACTTGACTTGTCGGTGCGTGTGTCAAGATGGGATTGACCACTCTAGTTCAGAAGCTATGTACAGTCGTGTTTCAATTTAGCAAAACCTTGGCTAGGGTAGTCCTAATGAGAAGTCACAGGACTGATTGAGTTGAGCACGATTCGGATGATCTAATCAGGGTTGACAGTTTAACCCTGAGTCGTCCTAAACACGGGGGTCAAAAGGATAAATTATACAATAACCATATTCACGTAGGTTCTGAGTGTTGCGATTGTGACTATTCGACCTATCCGGACGTCGGGTACCATTGCTAGATGGTCACTTCGATTAGTACAGGAATTGATTCCTGTGCTACCGGCTTAGGTTCGAACCTGCAGGATCACACACATTAGAGTTCCTATCTGATCTGATGGTTGGTGAAGTATCCTAATGCTCGTGGACTTTGAGTCCTACATGTCTGGAACTCTGTGATCGAGAATCAAGATTCTCTAATCATGAGTTCCACACATTTTGGGTACAGGGGTCAAGAGTCCTACTGGTTTGGGACTTTTTTATCAGGGTTTCATATCGATGGATTCTGATGTCCGATTGCCCATCAGATTTGGATTCAGTATTTATGAGAGGTTTAATTAGTGATTTGATTACTAATTAACTCAATTTGATTGAGTAATTATTTTTGGATTAAGTCAAATTGAATTAGATTCAGTTGGGTTTGACCCAATTAGGTTAAGTGTTGACCTAATCGCCAAGGTGGTTTGGTCCCTGATCTGATCAGGGGTTGGGTTTAGTCAATTCTTGATTTGATTAAGATTTTATTGAGCCTAATTAAGCCTAATTAAGTTGGGTTTAACTTAATCTAATTGTGCCTAACCTATTTTGATTAGGTTGGCTCAATTAGGTTGAAACCACTTTGACCTCATCTCCCTGCGCCACCTCACTTATCTGCACCCATTTGAATTCACGAGAAACAACTTCTCATGAATTTTCTCCCACGCAGAAGCCTTCCCATGCCCTCCCTTATGTGCCATTTATCTGGATAAAGATTGGTTTGTTGGCCATTCAAATTCAAAGGATGTTTGAATTTGAATGGGCAACTAATCCATGCACCACCCACCTTATCTTGTGTGCCATTTAATCTACACGAGAAAGAGTTTCTCGTGTAAATTCTCCATGCACAAAGAACCCACGCCTCCTCTCTTCTCTCGCCCAGAGTGGATAAGGATAGGTTGGTTTGCTTTTGAATTCAAATTCGATTGAATTCAAGTGAGCAACCACCTATCTTTATCCTCTCACGCGGATAAGACGCGTCTTGCACTGTTTTAAAAGAGAAGAGATGGTGGGGCATGCATAGAATTTTTCTGAGAGAGAATAGTGGGTGTGAGGAAGCCTTGTGCATGAGTTGGAAGTTCAAAAACTTTCGAGAGAAAAGAAAAGAAAAAAAAATGGGCGTAGGGTTTTCAGTGAGTACCCTAGGATTTCTGCCGGGGTTCGAGAAGTGAAAAGGTGAGCTACGAGTGTCGTGAGCCCACCAAACTTCAGGGAGAGCTTCATCAACCTCTCAAGCACCTTTGCTGATGATTCAAAGCATCCAAAGAGTCAGCAGACATCGATCAAAGGAGTTCGATCAGCATCGGCCGTCGAAAGGGTTCTATGATGAACTAGCATTCGTGAGGAGCCGATCAGATCGAAAGCTTCGTGTGGATGATCCGCAGAGGCCAGACACACTATGTGGCTGCATTGCAATGATCAGATCTTCTCGACGGTGATCAAACTGCAGCGATCGACTACCTGCATGAAGGTAATGTGTTCTGAACACATAACAGTAAAATATTTACTGTAGAGAATTCAAAATTTCAAATTTAAATACATGCTATATATATCATATTTAGATCCTTATGTAGAATTAATATATATTAATTAATTAGATTAATTAATATTTTTTACTGTAAAATTATAATTTTGAAAAAAATTTTAAAATTACCATTTTACCCCTGCACTGAATTCGCTTCAGAGGTATCATGCATGCACCAGGGAAAACTATGCCAATTAATAGAACCAAATCCCATGGTTTTCTTTAATGGTTTTTTTTTCTTTTTTTTTTTTTTTTGCATTACTAAATAATTTCTCCTAAATCCTACAAAGGGGGAGAGAGGTCTTATTTTGCTCTTTAATTTTTTTTTAGAGAATTTAGCTATAAAATTTTATCTGTTAGAAATGTTAGGTTAATGCATATCTATAAACTTGAGTTTTTTTTCCCTCTCTTTCAAAATTTAGAATTGTTCTCTCATTTTCTTCATTATCTCTACTCTTATCTTCCACCCACACATGAAGCTCCAATTGTTGTCCTTTAGTTTTGATAAACATTCTAGCAAGCCCACTAAAGATGCACTATTTAGTGTATGTTTTAGGGGATCTAAAACTCAAATACTCAAAGTTAGTTGATTATAAAGCATTTTTCCTGAGGGAATGGAGGGGGCTTCACCAAAAGGGATGGATGGCAATATTTGCTCCACTCATAATTGCCTTAAACATCGCAATCTATATGCGTTGGATTGCTAGATTTGATAAATTTCAACCTAAACCCTCAAAGCTGCCCAAATTTCTCTTAAATAAACAAATTTGGATTAATGGGTGCAACTTTGGTTGGGTCAAAAATCCTGACATAACCTCATATAAAATTGTATTTTTGATTCACATAGATTATTTATATATTTAAATATTTAGTCTTGTTAAATCATGCATAAGTGCGCTACTGAAATTGATGAATGATTGTCCAACAAATACTAAACCAACAAAATGTCCCAAACCTTTTTTTCATCCTAGAATTGCTATTCAACCATATTTAACCTAATTAACATAGTGCGGACCAAGCCGATCCAACAGACCCATGCCCATCTACATTTAGCTCAAAATGGGGTTGGCCCGGGTTTAGCGGATAGAGGGAAAAGGTTGGGATTGGGTTTGCTTTCAAGCCGGCCCAGGCTGCTTTTGGATGAGGGATGGAAGTGGGTAAATTTGGCTGTTTTAAACCCAATTGTTATAGATGGGTCAGGTTCAGATTTAGCCTGTAGGCCCAAGAGTCATCACAGTTGTAGGAGCTTGTAAAACCTAGCCTTGGGACCTTAGGATGTGGTATTAGTGCAGTAAGATATGGGCTAGTCAAGATCTAAATTCAGTTATAAAGAAGGATGGATAATTAATTGGTAAGAAGAACTAAAAAAATGAAGAGCAAGTGGATGGGATCGTGTGCTCGAGATTTAATATTTTTTCTCCATTTTAGTTTCTCCTTTTTTACTTTATTTTGACGCCCAACTAGAAAGCTCTTCATCTTGACCCCATCTCTTTTTCTTCTTCTTTTTTTTTTTTTTTTTCTTTGCAAAATATAAGTAAAGCTCTAAGTGAACTGGCAAATTGTGTATGAGTGTATACATGGGAACCGGCTTATTCTATCCAAACAAATTATGAATAAGTTATGTACTACAAGATTTCTTGATTCGATTGGAAATTTGAAATGTGACCAGCCAAATCCATTGACCACGTATGAATCATAGAATCTAATATTCAAATCTAAAGGGACTAAATGAGGTGGATTCTTCTATCATTTTGCTTCCCAGAAAAGGATTTGAGGGAGTAACATACAAACAATATTTAATAATTTCTTTACCAAAAAAATATTTAATAATTTAAGGATAAAATGGTATAGATATTTTGTACTATTAATAAGTTATTGTTTGTTAGAAGCATTCCCTAAATAATCATTTCAACTACGATTAACTAGACTATGGAGACCCATGTAATAGAATTTATTATTTTGTGGGTGCCAATTAGTTTAGTTGGTAAACTTATTAGAGGATTGGTTCCGATTGCCTAGGTTCAAGTCTTGTTGATATCCCCGTATTACCCCCTCCTTTTCTTGAATAAATAAATGTATATTGATTTTTGGTATATCATGTCCAAAATTTTTTAACATTATACATAATACCTTTCCTTATGTTCATTTACAAGTAGACCTAGATAATGTTGATCTGTTTTGAAGAAAGCACCTAGGTTTAGGTTGACTTTTATCAAGATAGTAGATGCCCATTTTTCTCATTGTTTGATGGAACTATTGTAAGTTAGGGGACAAAATTCTCCATGTCCCTTTAGACAAGCCAAGCCAACAAAATGATGAGGTAAAAATATGAAAGGGAACAAATTTTCTTCACCAAATCAAGCTATTCAATTGTCTTTTTCTATTTCGAATCCCAAAATCTTCATTACACCTTGCTTTCCCTCTCCCCTCTCTAAAATTTTTGGGGTTTTGTTCATTGCTCAACCCGTGGCTTTGAAGTCTTAGATGGAGATCCAAGCAACTGCAAGAACACTGATCAAACTCTTGTTTCTTCCGCAAGTTGATACTTCTTGACTGCTCTGATTTGTCTTGCAAAGGTCGGCTTTCCAAATAATAAAAGAGTCTTCTTTTCTATTCCCTTCGACTTGGGGATATGTTTCTATGATCAAGATGGGAAATTTTTGGAATTATGATTGAATTAAGAAATCAAAGGAATCAATTTGTTTGCGTATTGGCAAAGTAAAGTTCAACAAATTCTAGAGAGGGGGAAGGGTTTTGCTCCCGAAAAGAGATGGCTTTTTTTAGTGTTCATGGAACTTGGTTGAGTGTAACCAAAGGCAAGATTGTCAATTACCATCTTTGGTTAATTTTAGTCCTTGAATAATTGGAGAGATGATGAGCTTACGAAAAGAGCTCCTGGCAAACTGAATTAATGTTTTCTGGAACAATTTGCAAATAGAGATAAAGGGAGGTGTTACATATAATTTCAATTAGTTCTTGCAAGTATCATGCAAAAAAAAAAAAAACTATGTATATGTGCATATATATATATATATATATATTATATATATATATATATATATATATATATATATATATATATGTGCACACATTCGTGCACACCTACATACATATCCTATATGTCTATATTGATGTCTACTAAGATTTGGCTGGATTTTGATTAGACGATATGGATTTAATATTGATGTTTTGGACTATTAGATCTGGTCTATTATTTTTAAACTATTCATTCATAAAAGATCATATGATTTAGAGACTCCTAACCAATATATTAAGTGAGATTTCGTTATCCAATCTATATCCGATGAGATGTAATTCACTTGAGCCCAACTAAACTTATTTCTCTCTTTAAATATATATTAAAAAAATAAAAAAAATCAATTAATATACAGCTAAAGGGGAGATTAATATGTAAAAGCAAAGGGATTAGATTTCCTACTCTATTCGGTGGGGTACTCGTACCAAGCTGGCCATATCATTTCAAGAGCCAAGGCACAAAGCCCCAATAGATGTGCTTGGGTCCTACCTTCTTTGCCGGTGATCTGACAGATAAACCTCCCAAAGACGTTAAAAGCTGTGGAAGTGCTTGCCCGCAACTGTACCACTCGAAACTTCCATCCAACCACGTACCCTTTAATTTTAATGCCCCTCATACCTTTATAAAGCCCCTGAAGCCTTTAATTCGCACGCCATGAGCTCGAGTTCCCCTCTATGTTTTGTCATCATAAAGTATCACATGATAAAGCGGGAGGCCATCATCATCTCATGTATCCGTTGGGCAACGGTTTCCAAACCCGCCGATAGAATTTAAAACCTCCGATCCATGGGGAACAGCTAAAGTGTCACCCGCTTCCTTTTCTACTAAAGCAATACCACGTCTTCTATGCTCTCCTCCACTCTCTCTACTAGAGAGAAAAATTGCCATGGGGACTTGTGTTAGCAAGTGCTGCTCCAATCCATCTCTCCCTTTTGATCCAAGTCCCCCACAAGATAAGCTTGTCATTTCTCAATCTCCTTCCACTCCCACCAATCCCCTCCCCAATGATACATCCAATATGCAATCCACCCCTTCCTCTTCTTCCTCCTCTTCCTCTTCTTCTTCATCATCTTCTTCATCGTCTTGCACTAGTAATTCTACCTACTCTCAGTCTTCGTCGAAGGGTAGATCTTTCACAAATGAGTTCTTGTTGTCTTGCGCAAGAGAAAATCCACACATAATCATACTTGATCCCCATAAGCATTGTGCCACAAAGCCTAAACCAAATAGATATCTGGTGAAAACATTACCACAGCCATCCAAATTAGTTCAATGTCCACAAAAACAGTCCACTGCTAGAGCAAACCAGGCACTTCCAACCAAGCGGGGACGTTCTACCTCACCACCAACACCTGTCGGTCGGAAGAGTTCCAAGACAGAGCTTAGCTCGGCGGTCCCTCCCACATACAGAAAATTGAGCACTCCATCCACTCATTGGAGATCGACAAATGTGTTAACTGAACGGCAGAGGTGTGCGGTTGGAATGTCAGGCAATGCAGTCCCTCTTCAGCTTGCTGCAAATAAGGAGAAGCTCCGGTGTTCGAGTCCTTGCAGCTCATCAAACCGGCAAATTTCTGGTGTGGAGAGGAAGAGGGAAGCTTGCATGCACCAGATCCACCAAAGGCAGAGTCAAATGGGTCAGAATGGGAGCAGGGAAGTGTTTTATGAGGAGAGCTCCAGGACTCCTCACATGGAGGACCTAAATAACCCTCTCATGTATATGGATTGCTTTATTTTTCTTTGATGGGGAGTGTTTGACGGTTTGTGAGAATTGGTTTGCTTCTTAAGATTTATATAAATCACCACCATGCAAAATACTTGCACATAGAATTTGTCATGTTTTGAGAAAAGAGTTTGCCATATTTTGTCCTGTATTTTGAGCACCTGAGTGACTTCTGTATGAGAAGTAGAGGGAGGGAAAAAGAATGCTTACCTGTAATATTACTCCTGTATGAAATAGATATAACTTATTTGCTTACATTTTTATACTTGAACTAATGCTGAAGCTATGCAACAAAGTATGGTAAACAAAGCTTCCTAAAATGTGACTAGGACTTTGCCTATTCTCATGCTAAAGACAGTAGCAAAACTTTGTGACATAGACCTGTCTGGTCATATATGTTTCGCTCGATCTTTGTTAATTTGTAGAACAGAAGACGCTGAGAAGTCTTGAGGAAAAATGGTGTGCTTGGTGAGCTCGACTTTGAGAAAGCCTTTGATAAGGTTCCTGAGATTTCGTTATAAATTCCTTACAGAAGAGGGGTTTTGGGTAAAAAATGGATCTATTGGATGACCTGACTCTCAGGAAGAAGTGCAATACCAACGCTACGTGGCCAGCCAAGTAATTGGATAGATTGTAGAAATAGGCCATAGGCTAGGGGACCCTCTTTGCCCCTACCTATATTCATTCTAGCCTTGGATGTGCTAACCAAAATTCTACATAGCCAGAATATTGGGATATCTAAAAGGTTAGGGTCCATATTACAGAAATGGAAATGTTTTAAGCCTGAATGCTGATGATATGTTCTTGTTCAAGGTGGCAGAGAAATTGTAGATCACTGGTCTATAATTAATCCCAATAGGCTTTCCAATGGATGTGGGCTTAAGGTGAATTTCTCAAAGAGCAATATGGTTTACTTTGGACAAGATGAGGAGAAAGGATGATGGTTGGCTTCGACGTTCGGGTGCAATTTCTTCCCCATCTCTATAACCTACCTAGGCCTCCCCCTAACACCATGTACTAAGAAAGGCGGATTAGCAACTCTATTGGAAAATTACTGCAGAGATTATCAGATTGGAAGAATCAGATGTTAATTCAGAAGGAACTTCTTAGTTATTGGTTAGAAATGATCAGGATTGTCGTGCGAGAAACCATATTCTTCTCCTTTCTTCAACTTGGTAAATTGGAAGGTTTGCAGAAGTAGAAAAGGTGGCTTGGGCATGTAATAAACTTAGCAGCCTTAAATCGCACTCTATTGTCAAAATGGGCTTGGAGGCCATGGATGAAACAAATCAAAGCAGCATGTTACTTGTGAAGCAACTTCAGCAGGAGTAAAAAGAAGAGAATGACCACTTGGAGATCAATCTACAAAAACTTGGATCCTTTCTAAACTAGTCTAAGATTCACACCAAGCAGAGCTAAGATTTGGCCTTTTTTCTTTGCTTTGCTTTTCTTTTCTTTCCTTTTTTTTGGTTAGAGATTAGAAGAGGCTAGGCCACCCAATTTATTAAGGGTGTATTGGATGATTGGGCCCAAATTAAATCATATGAGATTCATAGATTGGGCTGGTACAACCTATAAAATTAGGTTAGATAGGTCTATATTCATAACTATCCAGGAGTACTTTTGGAGCCTATAGATAAATATCATAAAAAAATTGATCAACTTTCTCATTGACCAATTTATTTTATTCATATTCTCACATTTTTCAAGATAGATAAGTTACTTTCTCATGGATAGCATTTATCTATCAAATAAGAAAAATTTTACCCACCTAAGGAATGGCTAAATCATTTTTCCATCAACCAAAAAAAATAATATTTTTAATTTATTCTTAATATATCCTGAACTTTATAATAATAATAATATACTATATTATAATATAATATATTATAATAATATAATACTATAATAGTAATATAATAATATAACAAAATATTATATTATATATATAATAATACATAATAATATGATATATTATATTATAATAAAAATAATATTATAAATATTATAATATAATATATCATATTATATTATTATATATAATAATATTTATATAATAAAGGGTATTATAAGAAAAATGGATAGATCTTAGCAATTTATTCAAGAAACTAGTAATACAAAGAACATGGGTAACAAATTTTCAAACCATTTTTCCATACATAAAAGAACATAGGTAAATTATTTTTCTATCTAAATGTTACTTGAAAAATACTTACCAAGAAAAATATAGATTCCTAGATAAATTTCTTATCCTCAAAAGAATGAGCCCTTAGAGCAAGCCGGTCCGAATCTGAAAAAAGTCTATTCCAAGAGTACTCTTGGGTATTTATGAATATAGGTCTGTTGTCCAGATATGGAGCCCAAGAGGGGGGGTGAATTGGATCTTTTTGAAATTTTAAAAATTGAACTACTTAAGCAATGTGCCAAGGTGAAGAGTGAAGTGTATCAACTTACAATAGAAATAAAATCAAACACAAATAAGAAGTAAGCAAGTAATGAGCACAAAGAACAAGATAAGAGAGGCAAGCACAATAAACACAAAGAATTTATAGTGGTTCGGTGCTAACCTTGTACCTACATTCACTCTCCAAGTCTCTACTTGATAATTTAATCTACTAAATGGATAACAATGGATTACACTGCATCGGACATCTCCGACCCTTGCCTTTCAAGCAAGAATACTTGTTTCTCGGTTACAAGCCAATCCTCAATACTCTGATTCAAGATTCAGATCAATCCAAATGAGTTTTGAAAGCTCCCAAAACTCAAACACCCAAAAACTGTTTGAGAAAAATAGAGTATACAAATTTCAACACACAAACCCCTTAAATACACACAATAAAAGTAATAAAAATACAATACTTAAGGGGTGGAAGCCTTTGTTGTTCACTCTCAATGAATTCAATACTTGATTGCTGCTGGAGAGTGGTTGGTGAAGTGCTTAAATGCTTCAATCTCTTTCTTAGGGCTAAAAATAGCTTTTTTCGGATTTAATCTTTGAGCTTGCAAAAACTTTGTGATTTTCCACTTGAATAGAGCATTTATAGTTGCTATTTACCCTTGAGAATGTCTTAAAGTTGGTTTAGAGCTGTTGGAATATGTTTAATGCACATTAAATGCATCAATAATGGACTGAAAACTAGCCGTTACGCAGCTCACCCAGAATGGGGAGTCCAACTAGCATTGGGGCATCCCAAATGGCCAGACAGAAAGTCCTACTTTTTGTTTTGATCTCAAGATCTCAGGGGAGCATCCCATGGGGCGTGCCAATTACTATGAGACATCCCAGGTGGGTTATCCCACAGCGTACCATGACCCAAAATGCCGCATGCCGGCTGCCAACAGAAGGAGATGAGTCAGGTGGGTCATCCCATCATATTCTAACCCAATTTTTCATGCATTTAAGATTTGAAACTTATCAGAACTCATCCAAACACTCTCAAATAAATTCAAATCAGTTTGGACACTCTCAAAATCCTTCAAAACTTCATCAACTTGCTGAAACTTCAACTTTTGGCATATTTGATGAACCTTTTCAAACTTAATCTCTTAGACTACCTAAAACATCATAAAAATAATCTTCAAATATAGAAAACTCATTAGTAGTCTCCTCAAATAGTTTGTGATCATCAAAATCAATTCTTAGAGCAACAATCTCTTCCTTTTTTATGATGACAAAATACTTGAGTGTTCATAAAAAATATCTTTAAGGCTCAAGTAATTTGGGTTTGTGAAGCACTAGAAGAACTATACCAAGAGTTTAATCATAGAAGATCATGATATACAAACTTTAATGAATTAACTCATTTAGCTCAAACAATTTATGAATGAATTAGAGAATTTCTAAAGATTGACCTTATTCAATCAAAATCTTCTTCTTTCTTGTATAGATTAGATTATTTTGATTATTTGAAAATAAATCTCTCCCTTTTCTTATATAAAGAGTGTATATAAAAAAATTCTTTGATTCTAGTATCAAAGTAATAGATATGAGAAGGTATATCTCTTTTCTTTTTCTTATCTTGATATTAAAGTAAGAGTGAGACAATTAGAGTAAGAATCAAAAATGAATGTATCGAGCCAATTTGGTATCAGTGCAAAAATAAGAATAGTAGAGCATTTGAGATAAATAGGTTGATCAGAGCAAGTTTTCAAATGGTATCAAAATGAATATAAAAATAAATATATCAGAGTTTTAAAAAAATTTGTAAATCAGTATCAGAGTTGTTAAAAAGTAGGTGTAACAAATCAAAGCTTTTACAATTTGGTATAAAATACTGTATCAGAGCAAAAATTATTAAAAAACTTAAAAAGAGTAAAGGATTTTCAAAAGATTTTAAGAACTACACTATTTTCATACTTTATCATTATATCATTATTTCTCTCCAAATGCATTATTTTCTCTATTTACCTTTATTTCTCTTTCTTTATCATTATTTTTTATTTTTCTATTATTTCTCTCCCTTTTTGACATCATCAAAAAGAATAAACTAGAGGAGTAGGATGTTTATGGTGTTAAGTCAAGTATCAAGAAAATACAGTATGATACCACATTCATCCGTCCAATAGAAAATGATACTAAGCATTCATTCATCCAAAGAGACATAATAATAAACATTCATATAACTAAAGGGATGTGATAATAAATATTCATCCAAAGAGACATGAGTAGAAAGGAAACAACCTCATTCATATACACGAAAATAGAGATTACAAGAGTCATAAAGAGTATAAAGCTCTCATACATCCGATCAATAAAATATAACTTAGTAATCTAATACAAAATAAAGTCAGAGAGATTGGACATCGAGCACAAGATCCAAATAGATGAAAACATGATCAGCCTCGTCCGCGACCGAAGGGTCTGGACCGAGAGAAAGATATCGGAGGGAGAAAAGCAATAGACTGAACAAAGGCTGGCTCACTAGATGCAGGGGCCTAGACTGAAGCTGAGTCCTGATGGCATCAAGTTGAGATAAGATCCCCCTCACAGTAATTTGGAGCCCATCAAGATCAGCAGATAGAAGGTCTCTGGAGTCTCTGATGTCTATCCGAAGCAACTCCAGAGAGTAACGAAGCTGACTGTGAAGTCTTTCTATCTCTCGAGCCAAGTTATCCATCTATGGTACAGAAGAAGTCGATGTGCCCATGCCAGTAAAGAGAGAAGCTACTATCTGTCTGATCTCTCTCTCCAAATCAAAGATCCTACCACTGAATCTCAGAATGGAGCTCTCCACACCCTGCAATCTGATACTCAAGTCCGATAACAGCTCCATCAATGAAGAAATATGTGAGACAATAGATGAATCCAATGATGGAGTAGAGAAGACAGTGGAAGAAGCTGGCTGATACTGCTGTGGCTGCTGCTGCTGCTATACCTGCTGTAGAATATGCTCCTGGTATAGCTGCAACTGATAAAGCTGCTGCAGAATCTGATCCTGAAACTGCTGCTACTGGAAATGGTGAGACTGAAGAAGTTGATCCTGAAATCGATGCAGCTGAACTGATAAAATCTCTGCCACTCTCTTAGCTAGCTGTCCCATATCAACATCCTCCAAACTGAAAGTAGGCATGGTATGACTAGATGGGGGAATCCTAACCGAGGGTTCTGTCTTATGCTCTGAAATATAGTGAACAACTGGACTCGGCCTGGGCACAGGAGAAGATGGACCCTCCCCCTCAGCATGCTCCTCATCCTCATCACTATCCTCCTCAGCAGCATGACTCTTGGCCCACCGGCCATCCACTCTCACAATTTTCATCCTCTTAAGAAAGTAGTTTTCGTAGGTGTTAGTGTATGATAGCCTACAAACAGTCTCTCCATCAAAACTGACTCCATCCTCTCTAAAGATAACTGTAAGGGCCATACCATAGGGCAAGGGAGCCTTGGACCTACTCAAGGCATCCCTCATAGCATCAATCATCAAAAATAAAAGGTTCAGGGGAGACTTTGAAACAACATGGTGCATGAGACATATGTCTCTCCCCATCATCAAATCATATCTTCCCCCTTTAGGAAAGAAAATCTTGAAAATCATATGGTGGAGTAGTCTCATCTCCAAACTCAAATCTTTAGCTTCAATTTTTTGAAAACCTTCCACATCAACCCTCCCAAGTATGGTCCTAAGTCCAACTTCTTTCTTAGGTAGTTCATCCAAACAACTACCTACACAGGGCATTTGAAGCAATCTACCTAATCTTGGAGCATTTAAAATGATCTGAACACCCTTAACAGTAAATTTTAAAACTCCCTCAGAAAAAAATAGATTGAAATAAAATTTCTTCACCAAATCTATGTAAACTAGTTCGAATAAGCTCAAAAAGAATTTTCAATCTTGCCGAATCATCTTCTCCCCAATAGAAAATCCATCTTGCCTTAAAAACTTGAAATCAACATTCCTATCCAATGCAACATTTTTAGCAGACAAGGAGATCTTACTTGGTGTCACAGGAGGTGAAGCATGGGGTGGCTCTTAAGCAATCTTCTTCCTTCTCTCCTCTACCTCTAGAGATCTCACAGACTTTCTCCTTTGTGGCATCCTCATCTTGGGAGCCATGGTGCAAGAGAAAGGTGGAAAATGATCTTGAGAGTGGAGAAGAGTTGGATTGAACTAAAATCAAGGAGGAGAAGTCGGTTTTCGAGAGATTTCCCACGAATTTGATGGCTAGGATTTGGAAATTTAGGAAAAACCAAAAATGAGCCGTGAGAACAAGAATTTGAGAAGAATGATTTTTGATTTGGAGAGATTTTGAGGTTTTTGAGAGAGCAAGGATGTGAATTCTTGATTGGGACGAGAGGGAGAGAAGAAGGCTTGAAATTTGAGGTATTCCAACTCCCCGTTCTATTGAAAAATGATCGGGTGGGCTCACTTATAAGTGACCAACCCGCATGAATAGGATGTCCCATGGGACGCCCCATTCAGAGCTCTTTCAGGCGATGAAAAAAATAATTTAAATAGAGAAAAAAATTAAAAAATAGTCACATCGAGTTGAGAAGGTCATGAAGGATCTATATAAATTTTGATGTAATTTTTGACAGAAAATTTCAACAGGTAAAAATCTAAGAAGGTATCTGAATAGTATTAAAAAATTTTAAATGATTTAAAAAATCTTTAAAAAATGATAGATGGCTCTCAAAACTTAGGATAATAAAATTAAAATTTTTTAAAAAAATTTTGAGAGCAAAATTGTGATAGAAATTCAAATAGAAGGATCTAAGATGCCCAATTCTCTCCTAATTTCATAAAATTTATTTTCATTAAAATTTTAATAAAAATATCAGCTAATTGATTTTTGGTATTTATGTATTCAGATTATATCATTATTTCGAATATATTTTCTTATAAAATGATGTCTAATTTCAATATGTTTTGATCTAGAGTGTTGAATTAAATTTTTTAATTAAATTGATAGTACTAGTGTTATCACATTTTATGAAAATATTTTTAAGTTTAAATCCAAAATCCATGAGCTGTTGCTTAATCCATAAGATTTGAGCACAGCAACTTTCAACTGTAATGTATTCGGTCTCGACCGTAGACAAGACCACTAAATTTTGTTTCTTACTAAATCAGGAGGTTAAGTTTACTCTTAAAAATTAATAAGTTTCACTAGTACTTTTTCTATCAAGTTTATATCTAGCAAAGTCAGCATCTGAAAAATCTATTAAGTCCATAGATGATTGTTTTGAAAATCAAAGACCTAAGTTTTGTATTCCTTTTAAGTATCTAAATTTTTTTTTAACAATATTTAAGTATGATTCTTTAGGATTTAATTGATATCTAACACACATGTATACACTAAACATTATATCAAATCTACTTGCAGTCAGATATAATAAAGATCTTATCATGCCTCTATAAAATTTTGTATCAACACTTTTATCATGCTCATCCTTTTCTAATTTATAGGAAGGAGTCATAAGGGTACTTACAATTTTTGAGCTCTTCATTCTATATTTCTTTAAAAGCTCTCTTGTGTACTTACTTTGGTTGATGGAGATCTCTTTCTTTATTTGTTTGATTTGAAGTCCGAAGAAGAATGTGAGTTCTCCCATCATGCTCATTTCGAACTCCCTCTGCATAAGCTTGGCAAATTCTTGACACAAATTTTTATTAGTAGATTCAAATATAATGTCATCAACATATATTTGTATGACTAGAATTTTTTTATCTTTTTTTTTTATAAAAAGAGTAGTGTCAATTTTTTCTCTTGAAAAATTATTTTTTAATAAAAACTTACTGAATCTTTCATACCAAGCTCTAAGAGCTTGTTTTAATCCATATAATACTTTATTTAATTTAAAAATATGATCTAAAAATTTATAATTTTTAAAATCAGAGAGTTGTTCAACATAAACCTCTTCAGCAATATAATCATTTAGAAAAGCACTCTTAATATCTATTTGAAACAAATTAAAATTCATAAAGCAAGCAAAAGCAAGTAGCATTCTTATAGCTTCTAGTCTAGCAACAGGAGTAAATATTTCATTAAAATCAATTCTTTCTTGTTGATTACATCCTTTAGCAACTAATCTTGCTTTATTTCTTATAACATTCCCATCTTCATCTAATTTGTTTCTATATACCCATTTGGTTCCTATTATTGGGTGATTTTTAGGTCTTGCAACTAGCATCCATACATTATTTCTTTCAAATTGATTTAATTCATCTTGCATGGTAATTATCCAGTTATTATCTTTTTCAGCTTCATCTATTATTTTAGGTTCTAAGTGAGAAACAAAAGCTACATAATTGCAAACATCTCTAAGTGAAGATCTAGTTCTTACACCTTGTGTCGGATCATCAATTATTAATTCTTTAGGATGATTATGGACATACCTCCATTCCCTTGGAAGATTATCTATGTCTTGAGGTTGCTCTTGAATATTCTGATCATTGATGTTTTCATCCATCTGATCCTTGTTTTGTTGATCTGAGTCATTTGGAGTGAGCTCTTTCATTCCACCTTCTATGATACCTGCATCATCGCACTCTCTCTCTTCTTTGATGGAAGATCATTAGTTTCACCCAAAACAACATGAATAAACTCTTCCACTACTAGTGATCTTTTATTAAATACTCTAAAAGTTTTACTAGAAGTAGAGTAGCCAAGAAAGATAGCTTCATCAGATTTAGTATCAAATTTATCTAAGCTATCTTTGCCATTATTCAAAACAAAACACCGGCAACCAAAAATATGAAAATAGCCTATATTAGGCTTTCTACCCTTCCATAGTTCATAAGGTATTTTTTTAAAAATTGGTCTTATTAAAGCACGGTTTAGAATGTAACAGACTATGTTAATTGCTTATGTCCAAAAGTACTTTGGGAGCTTGCCTTCACATAGTATGGTACATGCCATTTCTTCTAGTATTCTATTTTTTCTTTCAAATACTCTATTTTATTGTAGTGTTCTAGGTACTAAAAAATTATGATCTATGCCTTTTTCATCACAAAATTTTTCAAAGTCCTTATTTTCAAATTTAGTTCCATGATCACTTCGAATAGAAACAATTTGTAAATTTTTTTCATTTGAAACTTTTCGATAAAATTTAAAGAATATAGAAAATGCTTCATCCTTAGAAACTAAAAATAAAATTCAAGTAAAACTTGAAAAATTATCAATGATTACAAAATTATATCTTTTTCCTTCTAGACTAGTTGTCCTTATAGGACCAAATAAATCCATATGCAAGAGTTCTAGAGGTTTAGAAGTTGAAACAATATTTTTAGATTTAAAGAAAATTCTTGTTTGTTTACCTAATTGACATGCATCACATATTTTATCTTTATCAAAACTAATTTTTGGCAAATCAAAAACTAAATCCTTTTTAATGATTTTAGAAAGTATGTACATATTAATATGTGCAAGCCTACGGTGCCAAAACTAACTAGTCTCATTAATTTTAGCATTCATGGCCATAAGACATTGCATGCTTTATAAAGAGAGATTATCCAAATCAATTATGTAAATATTGCCATGCCTATGTCCAATGAACCTAGTGCTAGCATCAGTGGGACTAGTTACAATATATATGGATGATTCAAAAACTACTTTATAACCTTTATCACATAATTGACTAATACTTAACAGGTTATGTTTAAAACCATTTACAAGTAAAATATTTTCAATACAAATGGAGGGAGTGATACTAATATTACCGATATCGATGATTTTTTTTTTTACCATTGTCTTCAAAGATGACCATCCCTCCATTCTTGGCTTCCAGTGTGATGAATTGTGATTCATCACCTGTCATATGTCTTGAGCATCTATTATCAAGATACCACTTTCTTTTTATTGCTTAGGATATAAGACACACCTGCACATATGAGATCAAATTTTAACCTTAGGTACCCAAGCTAACTTGGGTCCTTTGGGGTTAGTCACAATGGTTCCTTTTGGAACCCATATTTTATTAACCTTTCTACCATTAAATTTGTTTGATGAACATATATATGCTTTATGCCCTACCATACCATATCTAAAATAAGTAATATTTGACAGATTTTATGTGGATTCATTGACAAAAATATTTTTGAAGGACTTTTATTTTCTTAGAGTGTTATAGCCAAGTCCTGCTTTATCATAGACAGCCTTTTGACTATTAATAATCATCTGAAGTTTATTTGAACTTAAAGTAAATTTGTCAACTATAGGTTTTAACTTTGATATCTCTTCCTTTAGTTTTTTATTTTCTTTTATAAGAGTTTCATTTTGACTAAAGAGTTCATCTTTTTATTTTATTAGTGATTGTTTCTTTGGATCTAATTCTTCATTTTTCTTATCAATTTCTTCTTTTTTCTTGCTTAAATTATGGTTTCTTGATTTTAGATTTTTATTTTTAATTTCTAATTCTTTTAGATCATTTAAGAGTTCATGAAAGGCTTCTAATAATTTATCATAAGTAAATTCAGATAGAGTTTCAGATGATACCTCATTTTCATGTGCCATAAGGCACAAGTTGGCTTCTTCCTAGATTTCTTCATCAGTGATAGAGTCGTCACTGTCACTCCATATAGCCATCGTGGCCTTCTTCTTCTTGAACTTCTTTTGACCTTTTTTGAGCTGAGGGCATTTTGATCTGAAGTGGCCAGACTTCTTGCACTCATAGCAAATTATGGGCTGCTCCATTTTCTTCTCTTTACTTGGCTCTCCCTTAGCTGGTGGCCTTCTCTTAGTCTCTTATCTTTTTCTTCTCATGAACCGTCTGAATTTTCTAGTGATCAGGGCCAAGTCCTCATCTTCTTCACTGTTGTCTGATTTTTCTGAGTCATCCTCTTCTTGAGCTGTTGACTTGAGGGCTATAGTCCTCTTTCTTCTGGTTTCCTTCTTAATGTGCTACTTCATGGTCAGTTCATGGGTCATGAGGGATCCAAGCTGTTCCTCCAATGGTAGAATATTCAAGTCCTTGGCCTCTTGGATTGTAGTGACTTTCGCTTCCCATGATCTTGGTAATGACCAGAGCACTTTTCTCACAAGATCACTATTAGAGTAACATTTGTCAAGACTTTTTAAGCCATTTATGATGCCAGTGAATCGAGTGAATATTTATGTTATTGATTCTTCTGATTCTATTTTAAATAATTCATAGTTGTGTACAAGCATATTAATTTTGGATTCTTTTACTTGATTTGTGCCTTCGTGTATGACTTCTAGCCTATCTCAAATTTTTTTAGTAGACATGCATGTGAAAATATAATTAAATTCATTAACATCCAAAGCACAATATAAAATATTCATGGCTTTAGTATTGAGCTGAGCCATTTTCTTATCAAAATCATCCCATTCACCTTTCGACTTAGGGATAGACATGCCATCAATCAATTTGGTGGGTATGTGTGATCCATTTATTATGACACTCCACATGTTATAGTCAAGTGCTTGAATAAAAATTCTCATCCGAGCTTTCCAATAGGTGTAGTTTGATCTATTGAAAAGTGAAGGTCGGTTTGTGAATTGTCTTTCGGATAGGGATGTGCCAAATTGGGCTGCCATTGATCTTTAGCTCTTGATGGTTAAATCAAGCAAGAACTAAACCATCGAGCTCTGATACCACTTGTTGCCCAGATATGGAGCCCAAGAGGGAGGGTGAATTGGATCTTTTTAAAATTTTAAAAATTGAACTACTTAAGCAATGTGCCAAGGTGAAGAGTGAAGTGTATCAACTTGCAATAGAAATAAAATCAAACACAAATAAGAAGTACGCAAGTAATGAGCACAAAGAACAAGATAAGAGAGGCAAGAACAATAAATACAAAGAATTTATAGTGGTTCGGTGCCAATCTTGCACCTACATCTACTCTCCAAGTTTCTACTTGAAAATTCAATCCACTAAATGGATAACAATGGATTATACCACGTCGGATACCTCCGACCCTTGCCTTCCAAGCAAGAACACTTATTTTTTGGATACAAACCAATCCTCAACACTTTGATTCAGGGTTTGGATCAATCCAAATGAGTTTTGGAACCCCCCAAAACTCAAACATCCAAAAACTGTTTGAGAAAAATAGAGTATACAAATTTCAGCACACAAATCCCTTAAATACACACAATAAAAGTAATAGAAATATAATACTTAAGGGGTAGAAGCTTTTGCTATTCACTCTCAATGAATTCAATACTTGATTGCTGTTGGAGAGTAGTTGGTGAAGTGCTTAAATGTTTCAATCTCTTTTTTAGGACTAAAAATAGCTTTTCTCGGATTTAATCTTTAAGCTTATAAAAACTTTATAATTTTTCACTTGAATAGAATATTTATAGTTGCTATTTACCCTTAAGAATATCTTAGAGTTGGTTTAGAGTTGTTGAAGTGTGTTTAATGCATATTAAATGCATAAAAAATAGGCTGAAAACTAACCATTATGCAACTCACCCAGAATGAGATGTCCTATGGGGTGTCTCACTGGCACTGGGGCGTCCCAAATGGCCAGACAGAAAGTTCTTCTTTCTGTTTTGATCTCAGGATCTCAGGGGAGCATCCCATAGGACGTCCCAATTACTATAAGGCATCTCAGGTGGGTCATCCCACAGTGTGCCATGATCCAAAATGCTGCGTGCTAGCTACCAACAGAAGGAGATGACCCAGATGGATCATTCCATCATGTTTTAATCTAATTTTTCATATATTTAAGGTTTGAAACTTATCAGAACTCATCCAAATACTCTCAAATGAATTCAAATCAGTTTGGACACTCTCAAAAGCCTTCAAAACTTCACCAACTTGCTGAAACTTCAATTTTTGACATATTTGATGAACTTTTTCAAATCCAATCTCTTGAACTACCTGAAATATCATAAAAATAATCTCTAAACATAAAAAACTCATTAGTAGTCTCCTCAAATAGTTTGTGATCATCAAAATCAATTCTTGGAGCAACAAAGTCTATCTCAACCTATAATCTTATGTTGTTGATTATACTAGTCCAATCTATGAATTGCATAGAATTTTTAGTCCAATCATCTAAACAGACTCTAAAATAAATTATATACAAAGAAGACATGTAGAAAATATACAAGAAAGAGATTGAAATAGAGGAGCAAAATTAGTTAAGGAGCTTTTGTAAAGAAAAATTTTTGAATTCTTCTCCTTCCAACAACACCAAACAATGGTCACAATTAACATAAAGATAACTGGTTGTAGATCTTTAGAGAAGTCATAAAGTCTCCATTCTGAATGTTGTAGTCAAGGATCGGATGGCTTAGAGGCTGGGTCAGTCTTCGCTCCTGCATGCATGAAGTATTGTCTATTTTGGTTTAGGTTATCTTGGGCCACTCAAGTCTCAGCCATTTTGAGCCTCACGATTTTATCTTTTAAAAATAACACCTCATAGGAGAGAGAATATTCTATTTTATATAAGTCAGAGTCTTTCTTGACGCACAATCGATATGAGATTAAAGGTGTCCTCCATCTGCAATAGTAGCCCTCCTAGTCAGGAGGACTGTGTGCATGGGTAGGAGGCACACTTTCTCTAGTGTCATTCTGTTGCGATCAGGGGTCAAATGGCTGAGTTGGTCTCTGCTCTTGCATGCATAAAGTATTATCCACTTCACCTTAGGTTGTCTTGGGCCATTCAAACCTTGGCCATTTTGAGTTTCACAGTTTTGCCCTTTAAAAGATACCTCATGGGGGAAAGAAGGTCTCATTCCATTAAGCCAAAGATTTCTTTGACTCACAACCAATGTGGGATTAGAGGTGCCCTCCTCCTGCAACACTAAGCAAAGATCCAATAGATTCCCAAGCGGGGGAAGGAATTCCTTAACTATGAGAAGTGAAAGGACAAGAAGTGAAAATGTGATCCACTGACAAGCTTTTCTCACAGAATATCTCTTGTATTCAATTTATCCATAAGAGAGAACAAAGGAAAACGTCTGACTTTTGATGGGCCCTTGATTTTCCAAACTAATTTTGCAAGAGCCCATTTGTCACCTCATGTATTAAGGAACCAATATAAGGAGGCAGTAGAAAAGATACCGGATTCATCCAACTTGAAAGCCAACTTGTCTGGATCCAAATTAAGGCTAACAAAGTTTTTCCTCTGCCTAAAGTGGCATGCTAGAATAACATTTTAGATTCTAGGTCAAAGAACTAGAATTATAAAAACTAGCCACATTTATGTAGTGCAATAACAAGAAAGATAAATGTGAAGACCATGCAGGCATGCGTATAGTCCCACATCAACTATTCAATAGATAGATCCTGGATACTTATAGAGGACTAAGGAACTCAGATATAATTTTTTGACTAGTCATTTTGGGTGAGGTCCTAAGCTGTTGCAAATGGTATCAAAGCCAACTTCACTTATAACCTATATAGACTAGAGGACACTACAATATGGACCCACTTGAGTTGACAATAGATTAATCATGGTGTTTATACTTGGATTATTCATAATACTTGTGAATAGATTTGGACCCTTAGTAAGGTGAGAATGCTAAAATTAAAATATTGGGAGTATGTGAAAATCGTGTGGGCATATGTTTTGTAATGACCAATGATCTCTTTCAAAAAAGCTAATCAAAAAATATTATTTGAGTTTTTTGGCTCTATATAAATATCCAAGATCTTCTTAATAAATAAACGATGTGAGACTAAATATGTGTCCTCACGGATCATCATATACTCTCTTTGTTTAGGTCTGGATATTCTTACCAGACTAAAGGTCCAAATTCATGCAAGTGCATTCATAAACACCATGATTAGCTTGTGGTCAGTCCCAATAAACTTATGCTATAGTATCCACCAGTCCATATGGGTTATGTGCTTGGTCAATTCTAATACCATATCATAATCCAAGATCTCATCTAAAAAGACTAGTCAAAAGGTATTATTTAGATTCTTTAGTCCTGTATAAGTACTTAAAAATCTTTCTAGCAAATGACTTATATAGGACTAAATACATGCCTGCATAGATCCTTATATACTACCTCATTGAAGTTTTAATATCTTCATCAGACTAAGGATTCACATCAATGTAAATCCATTTATAAATACCATAATCCACCTATGGTCAATCCTAATGAACTCATGCTGTAGTGTCCCTTAGTCCATATGGGCTCTAAGTTGGGTTGGCTCTAATACCACTTATAACAATCTAGAATCTCATCTAAAAAGGCTAACTAGTAGGTATTACTTGGGTTTCCCAACCTCATATATATACCCAAGATCTTCATAGCAAATAATTGATGTGGGACTAAACAGATGCCTGCATGGGTCCTCACATGTTTAGACACACATCATCTATATAATGGGTAGATCTTAGGTACTTGTACAAGATCAAAAAATATAAATAATACCTTCTAGTTGGCCTTCTTGGGTGAGATCTTAGGTTTCTACAATGAAGGTTTGGAAAAATATTTCTAATAGAGACCTCATGAAGATTACTTTCTTTCAAAAATAGAATATTCAGGCCATCACACATGTAATATTTTATTCCCTTCTAGAAGAGTGGAAAGGAGTCAAATACATCCACCAAAGATCGGAACAATTCCTCTTAGGTTTTCAATAAGAGGACAGCATCACCTTTTTGAAATAGAACCAAGAGATGATTCCCCTAGGGCTCTATTTTAAGGAATCCCCAACACCATTTAGCAATGTGGTACTCTTAGATAACCAAGAGAGACCTATATGGATATGATCAAAAATAAAGTTTAATCGGTCATATGCTTCCATAATTTCCTAAACTGGGGTGGTGTGATATTCCGCACCTATGTATAAAGCCATGGCTCTCAAAAAGATTAAGATCTTCAATTGGTTGGCAACAATAATAAGCTCAATAATGGTGAATTTCTAATAAAGGGATGATGTGCCATATTCCATTGTCCTCCTTGTAAGACAGGCTTTAAAATCCCAAATCATCTTTTTTAGAGCATGTTCGTAAGCACTTAACAGCCATGGCAAGTGCTTTGAGAATATGTTGGTGAAGAGGTTTATCACTTACGACATTATGCAAGGAATGGAGACTCAACAGAAAGTTATCAACCTTTGGCACTACATGAGATTCACTAGTCTTAGCCATATCTTGGTCGATCTGGATGCAAAAGAACAATAGAATCTTTTCAAACAAGGAGGCAAAGGCCAAGTAGTTTTTCAAATTAATTAAAAGCCATCCATAACTTTCTCAGCTAGGAGCCACTCTTTTAGGCAGCTACCCAATTTCAATTAATCATCCATTCCAACAACCAGGTGATGTGATTACCATTTTGTAATAAGGTTAGTCCCTTCTCCAACTTCTTGGAGCTTTAGATTTTTAATGAAGATAGGTGGAGTTGTTGCTCCTAGTTCAAAAAAAAAAAACTCATCAAGGCTTCTTCGATGATGCCTTCCACTAGTGAGGCATTTTTTTTCGATCAGATGGGGACCTGATCCGACCTGATCCGAATAAAGCAAATTTTACCCAACCCGATAAGAGGTGAGGCAGGTTTGAGTTCTAAAAAAAAATATCTGACCCGATCCGTACAATGATATGCCCCTCCCCAAATCCACCCTAATAATATCTCTCTCCCTTGTTTAAATAAAACTTAAAATTCTCTCTCTCTCTCTCTCATTTACATAAAATCCAAATTTCAATCCCCCTACCCTCACCCCCACTTGGCCACCCTAACACCCAAGTAGGGCTGCGGCGGCCTGATGGCCAATGGGTCCCCACCCCCGCCCCCCCCATCCCTAGTAGCAACCAAATAGGTCCCCACTCCCCCCTCCCCCTAACAGCAATCTAGTGGGGGCTTGGTGGTAGATAAGGAGGATGCCGATGGTGGGGAAGAAGTGATGATGCTGATGAAAGCTTGCTGGTGCCAATGGGGACTTGGTGGTAGACGAAGAGGGTGTCCGCAGTATAGGATGGAGTTCGGGATGGGTATCTTGGAGGAGGGGACAGCTAGGGTTCCAACAAAATCCTAGCCATCATCTAAGCATCCCTATTTGGCTGCTCCAAGTCTGCCACCTTATTGGGACTTCGAAGGAGGGAAAAAATAGAGGGAAAATGGGTGAAAACATAGGAAGAATCAATGAAAACAAAAGAAAGATGGAAAAAGTTTGAGGGTAAGATCTTTCGCTGCATAGATAGTCATTTTTTTTTGTTTCTTTATCTTTTTTTTTCATTATCTTTTTCAAAGATTTTTGGGAAACGAGAGCACTTGAGAGAGATTTGAGGGGTTTCCTAGGTTCCAATTAGGTTTTTTTCTCAAGTATATGGGATTCTGTGCGAGTTGTGGTGGTGTGAGCTAGTTCCTTGAGGTTTTGAAAGCTTAATCTTGGTAGAAGCATGATATTTTGTAGGGTCAAGGATTTTTGATCTAAAGGATTCTTCTTTGGCTACAAAATTTTCAAATTATGGGGCTTTGTTCTCATGATAACGATGTAAGGGGCTACCTGACAGAGGTCGCCGGTGGATGGTATTTTCGATAGAGGCATGATAGAAGTGAATGGGGGGCCACTATACATTTTTTTTTAAAACTGTGTAGGGATTTTAGATATATCTGATCCAACCTGACCCATCCTTGGTGCCCGACCCGAGATGAGTACGGAAGGGATATGGATATGGGTTTTTTTCTGATGGGGTAGGTATGGATATCAGTCAATCCCCTACTTTCCACTATCTCATCAAGTAGAGATATAGAAAAATAAAAACAAATAAATGCATGTCTATATTCCCTGGGGGCATGGGTTAGATCCACTGAATAACCATTAGAGTACAAGATGGAATAAAAGGAAAGTGCTTCCATGGATATGGCCATATTTGAGCACAACTAACACTGATTCCTCCAAATTAGAATATTTTTATGGCACAGGATAGTAGAACCAAATAAATGCATGTTTATCTTGCCAAGGAGAGGGATTTAGATCCATGGAATACTCAAAAGACTCAAGAAGCTAGAATAAAAGGAAAGAGCTTTAAAGTGAAGAAAATAGGTCCGTTTCAGGAATAGATCATCAGAGAATATCTAAAAATTTTTCTATAACAATCTAATAAATATTTTATATTTTACCTGATTCACAATAGAATAGGGATCAAATTTTCAAAGAATTCTGAATTCAAAGCCTCCAAAGGTTTGAAAGTACAAACCCTCTACTTCACACGCATATCAAGCTTTGCAGAAAAATAAGATGAGTTGTCGGATTATTGTACCTTCACAAGACAGCAAAGGAGGAGAGAGAGAGGATCCTTGGTGTAATGCCTCACACCCAAACTTGGGATGCCTAAGCCTCTTCACGCCGTGGAGAAGGTGGGATGCCCAAAGTTGCATGCCAAGGGAGAAGGGACCAGTTCTTTCTCTTGCATGCCTCCTCTCTCTTTCTTTCTTACCTTAGCACATAATCTAATTATTATGCTTTGATAGTTAGAAGTCCTCCCTATTTATAGATAATTTTTTATGATCCAATAGACTAGGAGTCCTAATTCAAATCAGCTTTGAATTAATCCTTCTCTTATCTAATTAGGAATCCTATTTGAGATAGAATAGGCACCTAACTAGGCGCCCTCATGCATCCATGCCTACACCCAAGTGTGGGCCAGCAATAACCAGCACCCCCACCCCCTTGGATCAGCCATGAGGAGAAAGAGTCACAGCAAAAGTGGATTCTAAGGATCTAATCCAAAAATAGGTCAATTTGAATCTAATTCGAACCTGATTCAAATCAATTTTGAATAGGCTATCAATCCAAAACTATTTAGAATTTAGAACCTAGTCTAACTTAAATTTTCAATCTAATTAAGCCTAATTAAATCAGATCTAATCTAAAATTAATTAAGATTTAAATCCAATCTCTCATAGACTTCTTGGATCATAGATCAAATCTTGTTCATCTCTGAAATTGAATCTGAACCTCATGTCTAGCGCTAGCTAGATATAGTCAACTGATTATTCCCATATGACTCATAACTTAATTCTTAATCAAATTAATCTATTTGTTCAATCAAGTTACATACTTTTAAATTTAATATATAGACTTAGATCAATTCTTTCCTACATCTTTTGACTTTATGCGTAACTCCATATGTTTGAACACTAAGTCGATAGCACAGAAATCATTTTCTGTACTAATTGAAATTATCATCTAGCAATGATTTTCAACGTTTGGATAGGTTGAATATTTATAAGATAATATTTAAGAACCTACGCATATGGTTACCGTATAATTCAACCCTTTGATCCTGAATGCTCTAGGATGGTGTAGGGTTAAACTGTCAACCCTGAAGGATCATCCTTATTGTATTTCAACCTTTCAAATCCATCACATGGATTACCCTGGCTAAGGTTTTACTAAATTGAAATATAGTGATGCATTAGCTCCTATAATCTGGAGGGGTCAATTTCATCTTGATCCACACACAGACTTTACAAGTACTTGACTATACCCAGTAGCCTTCCGTCACTACATTAAAAATGTAGATAGTCCGGCACCAAAGCACAGTGAGTTACTTGCAAGTCACTATGATGATCTCAGGTTGGAGGAATACTTATGCCCATATGCTTCGCAAGCTGCTCTTGATAGTAGAGCACTCCGTATGTGAGTTACTTGTTCCGTGATGATGTACTCCTACATCTTACCTATATGCCATACCAGTATCTCCACACTCCTTGGTTAAGAGGACAACTGACCTATATGGCATACAACGACCTCCACTCAATAAACATCATCATCCTTTAATGACGTATCATTTGATCGTGAATATATTTAAGAACTATACGATAAATCTTCCTTCATCGATTACTTTATAGGTCTAAAGACTTCATCACAATATTAGAGTTCTAGCAAGGAAGATGTAATTTTGTGATGAATAATGTCAAAATAATTTTTATTCATTGATAAATAATTTATATATATATTACAAAATAAGCACAATCATCCAAACGATTGGCTTTTAGAATATATTTTCTAACAACTCTCACTTAAACTAAAGTCAATCGAGATAATATTTTATACCCATCTTCTATTTATGATCATCGAACTATTTGATCTCGAGAGCTTTAGTGAAGGGATCAGCTATGTTCTCCTTTTCGTTGATCTTCTGAAGCTCGATGTCATCTCGATCCACGATCTCACGTACAAGATGATAGTGATACAAAATATACTTGGTATGCTGGTGTGACTTTGATTCTTTTTCTTGTGCTATGGCTCCAGTGCTGTCACAATACAACAAAACAAGGCCATTAACAAAGGGTGTAACTCCAAACTCGATGATAAATTTTTGTAACCACATCGCCTCCTTTGCAGCATCGAATGCAGCAATGTATTTTGCTTCGCATACAAAATCGAACACAGTATGTTGCTTGAAACTCTTCTAGTATATTGCTCCTCCATTTAAGGTAAATACGTAGCCTGACACACTTCTGCTATAATTATGATCTGACTGAAAATTAAAATCAGTGTATCTTATAAGTTTCAAGTTAGTGTCTTAACAGATAAGCTATTGGTCTTTAGTATTTTTTAAATACTTAAGCATTATCTTTACAACCTTCCAATGATTTTCATCCGAATCAGACTAATACTTACTCACTACTCCTAGTGAATAGGCCACATCTACTCTCGTACACGTCATGACGTACATGATAGATCTCACTGCTGAAGCATATGAGACCCTACTCATATGTTCTCTCTCTTGAGGGGTTGTTGGACAATTTTTTTTGGAAAAAGTAATCCCATGGTTTTTCGAAAGATAGTCTTTTTTAGAATTCTTCATATTGAATCGTTTCAACATGGTATCGATGTACATGGATTGAGACAATTCAAGCAACCTTCTAGATCTATGTCTATAGATCTTCATTCTTAGGATGTAGGATGCTTCTGTCAAATCTTTCATGGAGAACTATGATGAGAGCCATAACTTTACACTTTGCAAAGCTGGGATACCATTTCCTATTAATAGTATGTCATCTACATACAGTACAAGGAAGATGACTACAGAATTGTTAGTCCATTTGTAAATGCAAAGCTCTTCTCTGTTTCTAACGAAGCCATATATTTTAATCATCTTATTAAAATACATATTCCAACTCCTAGATGCCTGCTTCAGTCAATAGATTGACCTATTTAGTTTGCACACCATAGATTCATCTGTGGACATGAATTTTTCAAGTTGTATCATATACACCTCTTCTTCCAGCTTCTCATTAAGAAAAGCTATTTTGACATATATTTGTCAGATCTCATAATCTAAGTATGCTGCTATTGCAAGCATAATCTGGATGGACTTGAGCATTATCACAGGTGAGAATATCTCATCATAGTCAATACCATAATGTTGATGGTAACCCTTGGCAACTAAATGGGCTTTATAGATTTCAACCTTCTCATCCACTCCTCTTTCTCTTTTGAAAATTCACTTGCACCCTATGAATTTTATCCCTTCGGGTGGATCAACTAGTGTCCATACACTATTGATTTTCATAGACTCCATCTCGAATTTTATGGCCTCAAGCCATTTTTGGGTGTCGGCTTT
Source organism: Elaeis guineensis (assembly GCF_000442705.2). Lineage (NCBI taxonomy): Eukaryota > Viridiplantae > Streptophyta > Magnoliopsida > Arecales > Arecaceae > Elaeis > Elaeis guineensis. Next base: position 34,976,309 of record NC_026000.2, on the reverse strand, counting down.
TGCATAACTTCCATATAGATGATCGGATCCTCATCATTCTTATCTAGTTTGATAGGATCACCATCTCGGATCAAGAAAATGTAGTATCTGTCCGGTTGATGTAGTACTCTACCAGATCTTCTTAATGGTGCCTCTACAGACTTTGGATTCGATTCTCTAATCAAATCCGATTTTGTGTGTGCCGATTCTTCTACCTCATGAACTTTATCAAGTTTAATTTTGCTGACATTAGTTCCTTCTCTAAAGAACTCTTTTACCAAAAAAATTATCCTATTGTTGATGAACACCTTTTGTTCTTCAGCAAGGTAGTAGGACCCTTTAATTTTCTTTGGATACCCTATGAATAAGCATTTATAAGACTTTGGTCCAAGCTTATCTATCTTCAAATACTTGACATAAGCTAAACACCCCCAAACTCTAAGGTGTGAGAGTACCGACCTACGCTCTATCCATATCTCATATAAAGTTTTATCGACAAACTTGCTCGGAACCTTGTTAAGAATATAACAGACAGTTTCAAGAGCATATTCTTAAAAGAAGATTGGCAGATTTGCAAACCCCATCATGGACCGAATCATGTCTAACAAGATTTGATTCCTCTCTTCAAACACCCCATTATATTGTGGTATTCTAGGAGGGATCTATTGTGAGAGAATCTCATTCTTCTCAAGATATGTCAGAAAATTACTGGTGAGGTATTCACCTCCTCGATCTAACCAAAGAGTTTTAATACTCTTTTCGATCTTTTTATTTTACTTCACTACAAAATTATTTGAATATTTTAAATAATTCAAATTTATGCTTCATAAGGTAGATATACCGATATCTCGATAGATCGTCTATAAATGTAATAAAGTAATAGTATCTTTCTCTCGTAGCTATGTTCATAGGTCCATATACATCACTATATATTAGACCTAAAACATCGCTGGTGCATTCACTTTTTCTCTTAAAAGGTGACTTGGTCATCTTACTAAATAGACAGGATTCACAGGTCAGTAATGATTCATGATCATTAATTTCAAGGATACCCTCCTTGATTAACCTGTCTATCCTATTCTTCTTCACATGACCTAACCTACAATGCCAAAGATAGAAATTACTGATATTATCTATCCTAAGATGTTTGTTCGATGTGTACATTATATCAACAGACTGTGATAATATATATATATCATATTTTAATTGTCTACATATAATTGTAGTATCATTCACAATGATATCACAAAAATCATCTTTTATTAAAAATTTAAAATCAAATTTAGACAAAAAACCTACAGAGATGACATTCATCAAAAAGGAAGGATAATAATGACACTCATCTAATATAACACTATTAAACTCAAAAATAAGCTATAGAATTGGAACAAGGCTTTCATCTCCAACGTTTAGGAACCGCAAATCTTCTCTAAATTTTATAGTGACCTGCAGTCCCTACAGTGAATTACAAATATTAATTGAACTTTCGGTATCCAATATCTAGGTAGTAGTATCACAAATAGAGAAATTACAAGGAGTCATCATATAAGTACCTTGTGAAGCAACTGATTGCTTGTTTCTCTTGTTCTTTGGCCTGTTTGGGTCAAGGGAAGCCATGTATGCTGGATAATTTTTTTTTCAATGACCCAACTTCTTACAAAAGAAATATTCTACCTAGCTCTTGTTGACTTTTAACTTTTTACTCTGCTTTAGCTTGGGATCGACGACATGATTTTTCTACACCTTCTTCTTCTTCTTTCCACTCTTAGAGAATCGACGACTTGCAGACGAACCTCCCACTACATGCACCGGCTCCTTCTGGAGCTGATGGTCCTTCTCGAATGTCTGCAATAATCCTAACAAACTATAGTAGTTCATTGTAGGCTTGATCATTCTATAATGACTCAAGAAGGATAGGTAGGATTTCGGTAGCGAGTTCAAGATAGCATCCTTGCCCAACTGTTCATGTAACGAAAAGCCAAGTTTGCTTAAGTGTTTAATCTACTCGATTATATACAATATATGATCAGTGACTAACACCCCCTCTTGCATACGAGCATTGAACACAGTGCAAGAGTTTTATGTCTCTCCACATCCTCAGGGGTGCCAAAGGATATTCAATATTTGAATCATATCCTCTGGTTGCTGATCCTCAAACTTACAGCTACGTTCATCATTCATGGCTACCCTCATAATGCAACGCACCATCGTACAGTAACTGAGCCACTTCAAGTAAGTATCTCTCGCAACACAAGATGCATTGGCAGCAGGTTCTTCAGGTGGTGGATCCGAAAGCACGTATAGGATCCTATCGTGCTCCAGGATGATCTTCAACTTCTAATACCAGCTATCAAAGTTAGATTCGATAAGCTTATCGCTATCCAACAGTGAACAGAGCAATAGTGTGTTGGCCATAGCTGAAAAAAAAAATATAAACCTATTAGTATATGAATTATTTTAATCTTAAAGATATGAACTTTAATCTAAAGGTTGTTCCACTATTTTATACGAGTTGGTAGTCTCTATCTCCAATTTGAGAAATTATATTAATTCTTTAGTGGGCACTAGAATCCACACAGACTGCATTCGAGCCTGAGTGTAGCTCGGCCAATCCTAATACATCAATGGGTAGGTTCATAACTAATTATTTCTCTAAATAACTTCTAGCAATTAAGTTTTATCTCAGACATCTCTTCAGTAGGCATGTGGCACCTCCACTGAAAATCTTGATTAAATCCAACCATTAACATGACTACATCAAGCGCATCCAACAAACGAATATCTAGGTCTAAGTATGGCTCAGCCAACTTGAGCATTGATCTGAAGGGCACAACAAGATGGTCATATGATAAATGATAATTTCAATACCCAATAGATACCAGGCGTGTGGTGCCTCTAATGCCTATTTAGAATATTGGACTCATTATCACGCACCTTAATAGGAGGTTATGAACTAGTTATCCCCATAACTGTATCATTTTAAGAACCTAATAATTTAGAGAATTTGATTTAATAATTTGAGAATAAAAGAAGAAGTTGATCTGCAAGTTGTAAATCCTCCCACTGACTTCATCAAGTCATGAAGAGGACTTTATACAAGCTGATCTAAAGATACCTAAAGTAGTCATACTGATTTATGTTAATGGAATGGGTTAGCTCGAATCGATTAGTAGCCTAATCAAAACATAATCTATCATGTTGGCTAAGTGAGATCGGTAGGAGGAATATGCCATTAACTCGCTATAGATGCCATCTAGATGAGTTGCTCTCAATTAATGATCACCGATTAAAACTGTCAAACTTATCTTAGACACTAATTGGTTAATTAGTTTTGATTTGATCTACCATAAGATTCAGGCTCAACCATTGAGCCATGATTGTTAGATATGTGCCCTAGATGCCAGATTGGCTGACACATTCCTATACAAATCTAAGGGCAAATTTATAATTTTGATTATAAATCAATAAATGGGTTATTCTTCTATCACATTACGTACATTGTGTCTATGATACATCCTTTGAGTTAGTAGGGATGTCAATTCATATTTTCGAGAGTTGAAAATTTAAGGCATGAATTTACATAACTAACTCATAAACAACTCCTGACCATAGGATCATCACGAGGATGGTGATCGATCCAAAAGGTTGGTGTATGATCGCTTTTCTTAAGGAAGATGTGTCTTGAGTCTACGATGTGGAGACATCAAAATGAGAGTACAGGTATTCGTTGAGAATGAGAGTACTGAGCGTGACCATATCGAGCAGTCATAAAGAAGTCTACCTTCTCGTCGATGACTAGCTCGATGCTGCAGTTGTGTGTCTAGTTCTTTGACTTGAGGTGCATCGACAGTTTATCTTGAGTGTGTTGTAGTTTGACTACACCATAGCTCGATCTTCTAGCTATTCAGAACCCTGAGGTGTATGTTGGCTATAGCATATTCATTGTAGGAACCAGATCGCATCAAGATGGGATCTATCACCTCGGTAGATGAGAGGAGTAGTCCTATGATGATCGAAAGATCGAGTCCTTAAGCCCATGACCATGGCTGAGTGAAATAATAGAAAAGAGTTTTCCATTGGAGTTTCACAACGGACTCGGATCGATCGATTGATTCATATGACTGATCTTGGGTTTGACGAGTTCACCTTAACCCTAATTCAGTTGGGACTCATGATAGAGGAACTCAATCACACAGGTAGCTACATCGAGAGGTTCATCTTCAGTTCTGATGGGTTGCCACCATATACTGTTAGGTGTCACTGGTGGATTTTGAGAGCAATTAGAATGATCTTGATGATCGATCATTCTAATTATCTAAATCAGAAGAGTTCTGGTCCATCGAAAGGAGTTTCGATGATGTCGATGATGAGATTACTACATGTCTCATTACCATACAGAATTGAACCTAATTGGGTCACACTAACAAGGGTTAAGATCTGGATGTCATCAATTGGGCTAGCCCAATTGATTTGGATTAGATCCAATTAGGTTCAAAAAAATCATGCTAGCACATGATTAAGCCTAATTTTCTCCTCGTGTAATCCTTTCTATCTCGATTGAGCCAAATATGATTTGACTCACCCAGAGAATCTTGAAAAAAATTTCTCAGTCTAAATGAAGCTTATCCAACTCAGAAAAGACTTGTCTTAATTTATGAGATGAATTTAAGACAAGCACCTGCTAATTCCTGTCACCTACCAATTTCATTTTAGGACATCAGTCAAAAGTTGATATATGGGTCTTAAATTGAAGGCCACTTAGCAAGAGCTCGTTGGAAGATTTTTGTGGAGTATCCACATACCAAATCAGCATCAAATTAGGCACCATAATCAAATTATGGTGTGAGCCCAATTGGATAAAGAGGGCGCCCCAAGTGGATAAGGATGAAAGTTGATTTGATCAACATGGACTCTTTGGCGCCAACATGATTGTGCTTATCCAATGTTGGTGCCAACTCTTGGAGAGAGGCTTGGGTTCTTATCTGATGTGATCAGATGATATCACTGCATCAATCAAAAATTTTTTGGATTAAATAAAATTTTTTGATTGGTCGAATGATGTGGCACTGCGCAGCGCAGCAAGGTCTATATAAACACTATCTGCCCTAGAGTTTCTTGTGATTGTGCCAAACCCATCAAAGCTACCATCCCCCCTCCTCTTCTCTACATCCCATCTGAAGTCCTCCCTCCCCTCTTCATGCCCAAGGAGTTGGGTGTCCATCTGGTGCAAGATCAAGGTGTGGTGATGCCTTGAACAGGAAGGCAGCAGGAGTTCTTCGACAAGCTGCTGCTCTAACTTCAGGAAGACTTTTGAAGATCTTTCTAATCAGATTTAGTTCTAATTTTTGGAGCAAAGATTCATGAGAAGAAGATGATCTAGATCCTACCTAAGTAGATACTGGTAGAGGCTAGGCGATTGCGTGGCTAAATCAGAACCTCAGGCTTGCTGCGATCATCTACAGGGTAATCAGATTACCCTTAAGGTATTTCATATTTTCTCATACTTTTAGATTTATTTTAGAATTAATATTAGATAATAAAATTAGATCTAAAAATTTAGATCTAAAATAAATATAGAATAATTTTTTTTAAAAAATTATTCCATCCCAGATTTGATGAAATATGGAAGATCCTACAAGAAAAAAGGCAGTTTTTCCTTCAACTGGTATCAGAGCCAGGTTAATGGCTCAGTTTCAGATCTAATTTAGATCTGATTTTAATTTTAATTTATCTGATATTAAAAAATTTTAGATGTCATATTGATAAACACTTAATTTAAGTCATTTAAAGCAGAAAATTATATTTAATTTATTTTATTTATTAAGAATTTGATGCTTCTTTTTATGTTTTACAGGAAAGATGATCGCTGATACAAAGAGTCCGATTCATAGATCAAAAAGACTCAAGTTTGAAGAAATTTGGACTTAAAATAAAATTAAAATAAAATAAAGATGCATCCGGTATTATAGAAAATAAAAATACTATGCAAGGAATCCAAAAAGGATGTAGATGTCATTGTGAAGAAACAAAAGTTTCTTTTTGGAAATGGAATAAAAAAGGGTAGCGTGAAGTTGTTCCTGGGCGCGCGCGTGAGCGTGTGGACGCGGGGCAGACGCGATGCGAACGTGGTGTGGGCGCGAGCGCGGGCATGGGTGCGGCATCGTGCGGGTGTGGGCGCACGGCAGACGGGTTCGCAGGGAGTTTTTGATGGCGGTCGAACAGATGCTTATTAAAAGAAAAAAATTAATATTTAAAAATATTTTAAGAGGAAAGATTTGTATTTTCTTTAGTCCCACATCGGAAAATCATGTAAAACTCCTCCCTCCTAACACCTATAAAAAGACTTTTGTACTCCCATTGGAGAGAGAGCCCAGAAATTCTTTTAGAGCCTTGCATAGAGGAATAGAAAGGGACTACTTCATGAGCAGCTAGGCTAGCAGTCTCGGGAGTGGAGAAGAAATTTTATAACGACACAGAGATGGTTTATTGTTCTAAACTTTTTTTGTATTTCTTTATATGCAATAAAGATTATGCTTTTTATTTAAATCATCATGAGTTCTTTATTTGCTCTTTTTTATATGCTTTTATTTATGCTTTATTGTTAGATTAATATTAGAAATAACTTTTACTTTTCGGAGATGCACCGTGATCTACGGGTACAGGGCGTGCTGAGGAAAGAAGAGTTGTTTATCTAGTACTTTCTGGAGATGCACCGTGATCTACGGATACGGAGCGTACCGAGAAAGATAGGTATTTTTTCTAAGATTAATCTCATCTATTTAATTAAAAAAAAAGAGAGATACAACTCTACTAGTGCAAAATTAATTCAAAACTTCTGAGCTCTTTATTTTTTAATTACATCAATTTTAAGATAATTTACTTTCTAAATCGAAAACAACATTTCTTTCTTTCATTTTGTAATCTCAACTTAGCCCAAGGTCCCTGAGGATACGATCTCGACTCATCCTACCTACGTAGTGAGTAGAGTTATTTTTGGTGCTATCAACGACTATGCATCACATATCAGATGTGATAGGATCTGAAATGAAAATATTTAAAATTAAATCTGAGAAGATCTAACATGCATAAGATGCATGACTAGACTAGGAATAGTTTGATCTATGAATAGTCTTGTAAGTTTATATTTTAATGAAATTAAAATATAATTTAGATCTAATTTAATCTCTGATTTTGATGATATAGATATTATATATTCAGATCAAAAATAAAAAATAAAAATTTGGATAATACATAAGATTGATCTGTTGCATGCCTAGACTAGTTATAGAATTATTCTAGTAACTGTCTAGAATAAATTTTATGTTGAATAGTTTAATTTAAATTTATTTTTTAGATGTTACATGTGATGTATTAAATCTGAAAGCATGTTAATTAGATCAATTTTTGATACATGAGATGTATGCAAAGCATGTATTAGTTAGATCCAAAATTGTATATGTGATATGTAAATTTAGATCTAACTAGTTTTGTAGTTAAATTTATATTTCTGATTAAGGTGTTCCTCATGGCCGTCCGGTCATAAGAACAAAGTAGGGTTTAAAGGTCCTCTCCTCCCATTCAATGGGTGTTCTTATAATGTGTAGGGGTGCTGCGCATTTATCCTTAATCAGAAATCAAAACTTATTTTTTTACAAAACCCTAGATCCTGAAACCCTATGATTTATTTTATATATTTTATTTATGAACCTAAGACTTAATTAATGAATTAAGCTTATAAAATTAAATTAGGTCTAAAATTAAAAATTTCAGATCTAACTCATTTTCATAAAATTGGGTTCGGGCTTGGGTAGCTCAATTAGGTCTAGCGGTTGATCAAACCGAATCAACAGTTAGTTAAGTGGGATCATGAAAGCTAATAATTGACCAGCCTAATAGAATTATGTCTGGGTCAAGGTCGAATCACATTTAGATGTGACTCGATCAAGTTAAGACCTAATTTGGCTTAGTGGTTAGAGCCTGGATTGTAGGCTAACCCAATTAGTTCTGGTTTCACAATTTGGTGTCTAAGGTAAGTAGGGCAGATGCAACCGACTGATTTTTAATTGGGAGCTATTCGACTCGAATGCATTCTTGTCGAGTTAATGACATATCCCTTCCATCGGTCTCACTTACCTGGCCATATGTGTCGATCCAGTTCTGATTTGAGGTGACTAACAATTCGAGCTAACCCATACCACTAGGTTAGTCATAATTGTTATAACTATGTCAAGCCAAGTTTAATGAGACCTAAATCAAATCTCCCTAAGAAAATATTAAGTCTAAGATCTTCTACCATTGTGGATGTGCGGGCCCTTCCCGAGGTTGATTGTTCTCGATTGGATACAGTGGTTCAGTTACACCAGGAAGATGCAACCATATCCATTAGGCATTGGATGCTTCAAATTAGAGGATGGGTTGGGCTCAATATTTCGGATACGATGAGGGACCCAATCAGGAATCTAGTTTGTGCAAATGATGGGTTTGACTTAATTAAAGATTGGAGCAGCATTCCAAGCACGGTGAGCTTCATGAATTAGAGACCAAGTTTTGGGTGCACCATGATTAGAGAATCATTGGACAAGAGTTATCCACTCATCGATTGATTCATCATCAATAACTGTTAGGTGAGGTGGTGAGCCAGTCGGTGAGACCATACCACCCACTAGAAATCACTAATCACAGAGATTTTCACATCTCTACCTAGGGAGTGTAGGGATCTGAGAAAATAGTGGGAGCCTAATTTGTTTAAAAATAAAATCTCTAAATAAATTAGTTAAGTCTGATTACAAAATCTAACTAAAAATTTTTGACTCTCTACAGGAAATATGTTTGCGTCCAACCCCCTGACCAAAATACTAGACACTCACAGATTGACTGGATCCAATTTTAAGGATTGGTTAAGGAACTACAGAATTATTCTGGGTTTCAAAAAATTGACCCATGTCTTGAACCAGGACCCACCTGTCATGCCAGCACATCCGACTGCTGAACAGAGAGCGTCTCTGAAAAAGTGAATGGATGATGATAACAAAGCAAGGTACTACATGTTGGGTGCAATGTCTAATGACTTGCAGCACCAACATGAGAATATTATGACTACCCACCAAATGTTGGCTCATCTACAAGAGTTGTTTGGTGAACAAAGTCGCGCAGCCAAGTATCAAGTCTGTCAAAGACTTTTTAAGGCTAAAATGCATGATGGGCAGTCAGTCCAAGATTATTGTTTGACAATGATCAAGGATCTTGAGGAGCTTGAGAAGCTTGGTGTCATCTTAGACAAGGATTTTTAGACTGATATGATCCTTCAGTCCTTGTCGGATGCATATGGTCAGATCATCATGAACTTTCATATGCATAAGATGCGGTGTACCTTGGCTGAGTTAATGAATATGCTGGTTACGGCTAGACTTTCTATGAAGGGTTCAAAAGGCTCAGTTTTTACTGTGGAGCGGACTTCTTCTAAGAGAAAGTCTTTTGGAAAGAAAAAGAAGTCTGCGAAGAAGCAGAAGGTGGATGGGAAGAAGAAGAAGATAGAACCGAAGAAGAAGGCTGCTGAAAAGGAAAAATATTTCCACCGTCAATCAGACGGCCAATGGAAGCGAAACTGTCCTCAGTACCTGGCCACCCTGAAGAACAAGAAGGATGGTCCTTCTGGAGGTATGCTCATTTTAGAATCTAATCTTATGATTTTTTCTGCATCCAGTTGGGTGCTTGACTCTGGTTCTAGTGCTCATTTGTGCACTTCTATGCAGGATCTTGAGGAGAGCAGGAGGCTGAGGAATGGGGAGATGATCCTACGCATCGGGAATGGAGCAAGAGTTGCTGCTGTGGTCGTAGGAACCTACCCTCTACGATTACCGTTAGGATTAGATTTAGTTCTTAGAGATTATTATTATGTGCCTGCAGCAAGCAGGAATTTGATTTCTGTTTCATGTTTAACACAAGAAGGCTATGTGATTAGCTTTCATAAGGACCATTGTAACATATTTTATGAAAATAATAAAGTTGCAAATGATTTTCTTATTAACGGTCTCTATCAGCTACATATTGATGTATCTGTATTTAATATCGAGCAAAATGTGAATACCATAGGAATTAAAAGGCCTAAAGATAGTCTAAATGATAGGTATCTGTGGCATCTAAGGCTAGGTCATATAGCGAAAGACAGGGTTAACAAATTAGAGAAATCTGGACTGTTGAGTCCATTGACTTCCGAGTCATATCCAGTTTGTGAATCATGCCTTCAAGGCAAAATGACCAAACTCCCTTTTGTAGGACATGGGGAAAGGGCCACAGACCTACTTGTCCTAGTACATACGGATGTGTGCGGCCCATTTGATGTGCCGGCTAGAGGCAACTATGTCTACTTCATTATCTTTACCAATGATATGTCTAGGTACGGATATGTATTTCTAATGAAATACTGATGTCTTTGAAAGGTTCAAAGAATTCAAACATGAAGTAGAAAAATAAATAGGAAAGTCCATTAAGGTTCTTCGATCAGATCGAGGAGGTGAATACCTTAGTCGAAAGTTCCAAGATATCTTAAAGACAATGGTATAGTCTCTAAATGGACTCCACCTGGAACGCTACAACTCAATGAAGTTTCAGAATGGAGAAATCGAACCCTATTAAATATGGTCCGTTCCATGATGAGCTTCACGAACCTCCCTGAGTTTCTTTGGGGACATTGTCTCATGACAGCAATATATTATTGAATAGGGTTCCATCTAAAACCATTCCTACCACACCATATGAGATATGGCATGGTAAGAAGCCAAGTCTGAATCATCTCAGAATTTGAGGTTATCCGATTCATGTCAAGAGACAACAGGCGGACAAGTTAGAGTTCAGATCTTTTAGAGCTCGATTCATAGGATATCCTAAAGAGTCATTAGGATACTATTTCTATAATCCGAAAGACCACAATGTGATTGTGAGTCGAAATACTATTTTTTTTGAAAAATAGTTTATTCAAGATGGTGGCATCGGAAGAATAATTAAACTCAAGGAGAATGTCTCCCAAGAGCAACGAGCTAAAGAACCTGAGGAACCAAATCAATCAGAACTAGTCCTAACACAATCTCTTCCACCTCGTAGATTGACTAGAGTTTTTCGTCCTCCTGAAAGGTACTTAGGTACTATACAAGAGGATATAGAGAAAATATTTCTCACAGGAAATGGGGCTCATGGTGATGATCCCAAGACCTATGATGAGGCGATATCAGATATCGACTCCGAGAAATAGTTAGAGGCAATGAGATCTGAAATTGACTCAATGCACTTAAACCAAGTCTGGACCTTGGTAGATCTACCTGAAAGTATTGTACCTATTGGGTATAAATAGATCTTCAAGAGAAAGATAGATGCAGATGAAAATGTAGAGACATTCAAGACTAGGCTCGTAGCGAAAGGTTATAGTCAGCGTGAAGACATTGACTATCAGGATACCTTCTCGCCCATAGCCATGCTAAAATTCATCCGCACATTGCTTGCTGTTGCAGCCTATTTCAATTATGAAATATGACAGATGGACGTGAAAACGGCGTTCTTAAATGGACATCTTGAGGAAGATATCTATATGGAACAGCCACTTGGTTTCACATCCAGTGATGATGATCACAAAGTCTGCAAGCTGCAAAGATCTATTTATGGACTTAAGCAAGCATCTCAGAGCTGGAATACTTGTTTCAATGATGTGATTAAAATATTTGGTTTTATCAAGAATGAGGAGGAATCATGTGTGTTCAAAAAGGTCAGTGGGAGCACAGTTATCCTCCTCGTATTGTACGTGGATGACATCCTCCTAATTGGGAATGACATTCCCATGTTGACCTCAGTCAAAGTATGGTTGTTTAAGGAGTTCTCTATGAAAGATCTAGGAGAGGCATCCTTTATACTGGGTATTAAGGTCTATAGAGATAGACTAAATAGGATGCTGGGACTTTCACAGAAGATGTACATAGAGGAGATGCTAAAAAGGTTTAGCATGGAAAACTTCAAAAGAGGTTTAGTACCTTTTAGACATGGCATTCATCTCTCCAAGAAGATGTGCCCTAGCACACCTGAGGAGATTGAACGCATGAGCAAAATTCTTTATGCTGCAGCAATAGGGAGCCTCATGTATGCCATGCTATGTACACGACCTGATATAGCCCATGCTGTGAGTGTCATAAGCAGATATCAGTCGAATCCAGATGAAGAGCACTGGACTTCTGTGAAATGTATCCTTAAGTACTTGAGAAGGACTAAGGATATATTTCTAGTCTTTGGGAATGGAAAACTCCAGATTCAGGGATATACAGACTCAGACTTTATGTCTGACATAGATGATCGAAAGTTGACATCTGAGAGTCTGTTCATTTGCAATAGTGGTACAGTTAGCTGGAAGAGTTCCAAGCAGACGGTGATTGCAGATTCCACCATGGAGGGAGAGTATATTGCTGCATCGAAAGCTACGAAGGAGGTATTCTGGTATAAGAAATTTGCCGTGGAGCTTGGAGTGATGTCATCAGATGCCATCCCTCTTTACTGCGATAATAATGGCACCATAGCCCTAGCTAAGGAGCCAAGGTCTCACTAGAAGTCCAAGCATATCGAGCGGCAATTCCATCTGATCTGTGATTACTTCGAAAAGGGTTATGTCAAGGTTAAGAGAGTCAACTCCACAGACAATGTGGCAGATCCACTGACAAAGACATTGGGCCAGCAGAAGATCGAAGTCCATCTTGAGAAGATGGGACTTAGATATGTAGCCAATTGGCATTAGGTCAAGTGAGAGTTTGTTAGATGTGTGCCCTAGATGCCAGATTAGCTGACACATTTCTGTACAAATCTAAGGACAAATTTATAATTTTGATTATAAATCAATAAATAGATTATTCTTCTATCACATTGTGTACATTATGTCTGTGGTACATCTTTTGAGTTAGTAGGGATGTCAATTCATATTTTCAAGAGTTGAAAATTTAAGGCATGAATTTACATAACTAACTCATAAACAGCTCCTGACCATAGGATCATCACGAGGATGGTGATCGATCTGAAAGGTTGGTGTACGATTGCTTCCTTAGGGTAGATGTATCTTAAGTCTATGGTGTGGAGACACTGAAGTGAGAGTACAGATATTTATTGAGAATGAGAGTACTGAGCGTGACCATATCGAGCAGTCATAAGGAAGTCTACCTTCTCGTCGATGACTAGCTCGATGCTGCAGTTGTATGTCTAGTTCTTTGACCTGAGATGTATCGATAGTTCACCTTGAGTGTGTTATAGTTTGACTACACCATAACTCGATCTCTTAGTCATTCGGAATCCTGAGGTGTATGTTGGCTGTAGCATATTCATTGTAGGAACCAGATCGCACCAAGATGGGATCTATCAACCTCAGTAGATGAGAGGAGTAGTCTTATGATGATCGAAAGATCGAGTCCTTAAGCCCATGGCCATGACAGAGTGAAATAATAAAAAAGAGTTTTTCATTGGGGTTTTATAATGGACTCGAATCGATCGATTGATTCATATGACTGATGTTGGGTTTGACGAGTTCACCTTAATCCTAATTCAGTCGAGACTCATGATAGAGGAACTCAATCACACAGGTAGCTGCATCGAGAGGTTCATCTTCAGTTCTGATAGGTTGCCACCATATACTGCTAGGTGTCACTGGTTGATTTTGAGAGCAATTAGAATGATCTTGATGATCAATCATTCTAATTGTCTGAATCAGAAGAGTTCTGGTCTATCGAAAGGAGTTTCGATGATGTCGATGATGAGATCACGACATATCTTATTACCATACAGAATTGAACCTAACTGGGTCACACTAACAAGGGTTAGGATCTGGATGTCATCAATTGGGCTAGTCCAATTGATTTGGATTAGATCCAATTAGGTTCAAGAAAATCGTACTAGCACACAATTGAGCTTAATTTTCTCCTCGTGTAATCTTTTCTATCTCGATTGAGCCAAATGTGATTTGACTCACCCAGAGAATCTTGAGAAGATTTTTTTCAATCTAAATAAAGCTTGTCCAGCTCAGAAAAGGCTTGTCTTAATTCATGAGATGAATTTAAGACAAGCACCTGCTAATTCCTGTCACCTGTCAATTTCATTTTAGGACATCAGTCAAAAGTTGACATATGGGTCTTAAATTGAAGGCCACTTAGCAAGAGCTCATTGAAAGATTTTTGTGGAGTGTCCACATGCCAAATCAGCATCAAATTAGGTGCCATAATCAAATTATGGCGTGAGCCCAATTGGATAAAGAGGGCGCCCCAAGTGGATAAGGATGGAAGTTGATTTGATCAACATGGACTCTTTGGCGCCAACATGATTGTGCTTATCCAATGTTGGTGCCAACTCTTGGAGAGAGTCTTGGGTTTTTATTTGATGTGATCAAATGACATCACTCCATCAATCAAAATTTTTTTGGATTAAATAAAATTTTTTGATTGGTCGAATGATGTGGCACTGCGCAGCGCAGCAGGGTCTATATAAACCCTGTCTGCGCCTAGGGTTTCTTATGATTGCACCAAACCCATCAAAGCTGCCACCCCCCCTCCTCTTCTCCATGTCCCATCTGAAGTTCTCCCTCCCCTCTTCATGCCCAAGGAGTTGGGCATCCATCTGGTGCAAGATCAAGGTGTGGTGATGCCTTGAACAGGAAGGCTGCAGGAGTTCTTCGACAAGCTGCTGCTCCAACTTCAGGAAGACTTTTGAAGATCTTTCTAATCAGATTTAGTTTTGATTTTTGGAGCAAAGATTCATGAGGAGAAGATGATCCAAGTCCTACCTGAGTGGATACTGGTAGAGGTCAGACGATTAGTGGCTAAATCAGAACCTCAGGCTTGCTGCGATCATCTACAGGATAATCAGATTACCCTTGAGGTATTTCATATTTCCTCATGCTTTTAGATTTATTTTAGAATTAATATCAGATAATAAAATTAGATCTAGAGATTTAAATATAAAATAAATATAGAATAATTTTTTTTTTAAATTATTTCACCCCAGATTTGATGAAATCTGAAAGATCCTACAAGAAAAAAGATGATTTTTCCTTCAACGATCATGATCCATTTCATAAGATCAAAAATATGGACTTGATTAAGCTTCAACTATTAAAGTTGATTTAGAAAAAGTTTGACCTAATCTAATTTAACTCTCGATTAGATTTAATCAATTTTTTTATTTAGTCCATATATGTTTCTAACCCTAGGTCTAACTCATTAGAAGGACCTGATTTATGCTAATCTATTGCCTAGTGATTTATGTGGTATCTTAAAATTCTTCAATTCTCAAATCTAGATCATTTTGAAACTTAATTCTAAATTAAGTGTATGAAATATGTGTTTCAGTTTGTAGAACTATTCTACTAAGATTTTAAGTGAAGCATACCATATATTTCATATCATGAAAACTAATTTTCATATCTATGTTTTACAATTAAACATACATAAGTATGATCTAAACTACATATATATATATCACATGCATCATGATAATTTTTATATCTCTTCTAATTACATCTTATGTAACATGCAATTCAAATTTTAAAATAATTTTTATATCTGAATTTATTGTAATGAGTTATATATCACTTTAGATCTATTCTAAATTTATTTATGATCAAAATAATTTATAAAAATCTGTTTGTTGTTCTTCTTCATAATACTGGATCATAGTGGCATCCCTACACATCATAAAAAAATCTGTCAAATGGATAAGAGAGGGACATGAATTCTTTTTTCCTCTTATGTCCGGACGATCTTATGATCTCATCAATCTAAGTACTAGACTACTAAGATCTAAAATCTAATTTCAAATAAAATCACATCTACATATAATTTATCAAAACAAAGCATGCTTGAACATGACTTTGATCATATCAACCATGTTCTTCTTCTAATCTAATCAGATTTAATGTATCATATACATCATATCATATCATATCTGAAACTTAATTTATACAGAATATAAAATATTAAACTCAGATCTAAAATCACATAAAAAAATATTTAGATGCACATATGAACACATAAATATTAAATTTCTGGTTGGATCTGTTTTAATGTTGTGTAGATTTTTAATAGAAATCAGATGTAAAATTCTGTCAAAATATATTCAATTCAGATCTAAAATAAATCTAACTTCTAATCTAAAAAAATAATAAAAAAATTATTAAAATTAATTTAAAATATATTTTAAAAAAAGTTATTATTCTAACAAAAATCTGTAATAATAAAATTTTGTTACAACAGATTTATAACAAATCTTAACCAACCATTGATTAGGATCATGTAATCTAATCATAATCAGATTATAAATTTTATTTAAATAGATCTAAATTAGATTTAATATCTAACATAAAATTTAATTACATACAATATGTAAATCAATCAGAAAAAATTAGTTATGCATCCATATATCAAAGCTTAGCTCTAATACCAGATTGAAGAAAATAGGTCCGTTTCAAGAATGAATCGTCAGAAAATATCTAAAAATTTTTCTATAATAATCTAACAAAGATTTTTTTTTTAATTTACAGTGGAATAGAGATCAAATCTTCAAAAGATTCTGAATCCAAAGCCTTGCAAAGGTTTGAACGTACAAATCCTCTATTTCGCACGTACGTCAGGCTTCACAAGAAAACAGGATGAGTTGTCGGATTGCTATACCTTCACAAGATAGCAAAGGAGGGGAGGAAGAGGATCCTTGGTGTGATGCCTCACACCCAAATTTGGGACACCTAGGCCTCTTCACACCATGGAGAAGGTGGGATGCCCAAAGTTGCACACCAAGGGAGGAGGGACCAGTTCCCTCTCTTGCATGCCTCCTCTCTCTCTTTTTTCATCTTAGCATACAATCTAATTATTATGCTTTGATAGTTAGAAGTCCTTTCTATTTATAGATGATTTTTCATGACCCAATAGACTAGGAATCCTAATTCAAATCAGCTTTGAATTAATCCTTCTCTTATCTAATTAGAAATTCTATTTGAGATAGGATAGATGCCTAACTAGGCGCCCTCATGCACCCGCACCCACACCTACACCCAAGTGTGGGGTAGCAACAACCAGCACCCCCTCCCCATTTGGTCAGCCATGAGGAGAGAGAGTTTCAGCAAAAGCAAACTCTAAGGATCTAATCCAAAAATGGATCAATTCGAATCCAATTCAAACCTGATTCGAAAATTTTGAATAGACTATCAATTCCAACTATTTAGGATTTAAAACTAAGTCTAACTTGAATTTTTAATTCAATTAAATTTAATTAAATTAGATTTAATTTAAAATTAATTAGTACTTAAATCCAATCTCTTATAGACTCCTTGGATCATAGATCAAATCTTGTTCATTTTTGAAATTGAATCTAAACCTCATGTCTAGTGCTAGCTAGACATAGTCAACTGATTAATCCCATATGACCCATAACTTAATTCTTAATCAAGTTAATCTATTTGTTCAATCAAGTCACATATTTTCAAATTGATTATATAGATTTAGATCAATTCTTTCCTACGTTGCTTGACTTTGTGATTGACTTTGTGTATGACTCTATAGGTTCGAACACTAAGTCGGTAGTACAAGAATCATTTTTTGTACTAATTGAAGTTACCATCTAGCAATAATTTTTTATATCTGAATAGGTCGAATATTTACAAGATAATATTCAAAAATCTATGCATATGGTTACCACATAATTAATCTCTTTAATCCTGAATGCTCTAAAATAGTCTAGGGATAATCTGTCAACCCTGAAGGATCATCCTCATTGTATTCCAACCTTTCAAATCTATTACATGAATTATTCTAACCAAAATTTTACTAAATTAAAATATAGTGATGCATCAGTTTCTATAATCTGAAGGGGTCAATTTCATGTGGATCCACACACAAGCTTCGCAAGTACTTGACTGTACCCAGTAGCTTTCCATCGTTGCATTAGAAATATAGATAGTCCGATACTAAAGTATAGTGAGTTACTTACAAGTTAGGTGATCTCATGTCGAAGGGACAGTTATGCCCATATGCTTCGCAAGCTGCTCTTGACCGTAGAGCACTCCATAGGTGAGTCACTTATTCAGTGACAATGTACTCCTATATCTCACTTGTATACCATACCAGTGTCTTCACACTCCTTGGTTAAGAGGACAACCAACCTATATGGCACACAATGATCTTCACTTGATAAACATCATCATCCTTTAATAATGCATCATTTGATCACAAACAGGTTTAAGAACTATATGATAAATCTTTCTTCATCGTTTACTTTATAGTTCTAAGGACTTCATCATAATACAAGAGTTCTAGCAAGAAAGATATAACTTTATGATGAATGATACCAAAATAATTTATATTTATTAATAAATAATTCATATGCATATTACAAAATAGGCACAATCATCCAAACGATTGGCTTTAGGACACATTTTCTAACATAAAGACTATTATCATATTTAAATGATGTTAATTCTTTCAATGGAGAATCATGTTTTGGATATAGAAGATAAAAAGAAATAAATACATATCTGTCCTACATGTAGCCGCTTGGTTACTGTACACTAGAGTCTTTAAGGAGCCGATAGCGGACCTGAATAGCACAGTTGCCAACAAGGCTATCCACAAAACTTAATTAGCCACTAAATATTTTATCCTATCTAGGGTGCTAATTGGCTTGGTTGATAAGGTCACTAAGTGCTGATATTTGTGACTTGGATTCAAATCTTGCACTCGACAACTTTAGTCAAGCATCCTCGCATTATAGTTATCAAGTAATATCCAATCATGTTGCATTGAAGATATAGAATTATTACCACAAAGCTCCGAAGAGGTGTTGATGTATTTGGAATTGGATGCCATTCGAGATTTGCAAGATCAAGGAGTGCCTACAAAGGAAGTCCAAACTCATCGAAAGTGTCCCAATAGGGGATGCTCCAATGCTTAAGTTTGTCGGGGCTTTAGGAATAGTAGAGAGAAAAGAAAGTGAGAGTTGAGAGAGTTGAGAGAGCAGAGAGAGTTTCCTTTCCTCCTCCCTTAGGGCTTGCTCCTATCTCGAGTTGCTTGTGTTTGCTTTTTCTTCCTTACCTGAGGATCTCGTTTGTATCTTTTTTGTATGGAGGTTGAGCTCGTAGGTCATTAGCTAAAATTTATGAGTTTGTTAGGCCTAGCTCTATAGATCGTTGGGCTACATTCTGGCCTTTTATTGAGAGAGGAATCTCTTCCACTTTCTCTGAATCAAGGTTGTGAGTCATGGATGTCAAGTGCAAGCTTCACCCATGTGGCTGTCTGAACTGGTGGTCCTGGGTCCACACCTGATGTGGCCTCACCATGTTATCTTGGGTGCACCTCAATGGAGGATTGGTCCTAATTGGTGAGTCTCTCTCGTAATACTTATCCCTCACTTCTAAGTTTGAAATGACTTTTGAACTTTGAGCAAAGGAAGTAGTTGCCTTAATAGTTTAACTGCCGATCTGGTTCCCTCTTGGATGCATTCGCATTACTGCTCTGAGGAAAATGTTTTGGGTATTAATGATGCATCATTTCATGACTCATACTATCTTTCTTAGGGAATGAGCTTGAGGGATCGCAAGACGATGCTTTCAAGAGAAGAAATCTGGAGATTGCCCCTGAACCCACTGATGTGCAAATCTTAAAATTTGTAAATAAAATCGCAAGTGCACAGTGTGCAGAGTAGCACGACCAGCGAGTACGGATCGATCCCACAGAGACTTGGTTTAAAAATGATTTTTAAATCTATGCTCAAGCGAGCTTTAACGAAAATCGAAAATCCAAAGTTGTTTGCTAAAGACAATAAGACTAAGGATCTAAGATTTTTTTTGAATCCACTAGATCTAGATTAGGGAATTCTACCTAGAATTTTTCTTATTGATCCTAACGACTACTCCTCTTGTCTTTTCCAAGCATAGATTATGAAGGGACTAAGGCCCAATGATAACCCATCAAGATTCTTTACAGGTGAGTAGTAACTAGGATCCCTTAGGGTTTTCTCCTCCTATGCACTGAATCAAGCATGAACTATGAAGGGACTCTGACCCAACTATAGTTCATCAAAAATTCTTGGCAAAAGAGGAAGAAAAAGAAACCCTAAGAAAAAGAAAGAACCCTATGTAAAATCCCTACTCATGATCTAGCTTCATCGCAAACCCTAGAAGGGATGCTTAGCTAGACATGATCTAAATCTACTTGCAAAATTTAAATACAGAAAAATAAACTATCCTAATTTCATAATTTAAACTAACCTAATTGCATAAAATTAAATTGCATAAATTAAACTATCCTAATTGCAAGAAAAATAAATTGCATAATGTAAAGAGATAAAATTGCATAAAAATAAGATTTTATATAAAAAAAATTTATTACAAAAACTTCAAAGCTCGAGGCTTGAGAAGAAAGCTAAAAACCCCACTATCTAGGGTTACAAGCTTGATCGGAAGGCCAGAATCCTTAAAATAAGGGCCTTTGGGGGCTTTTTATAGGCATTTGGGGGTTATAAGGTTTTCAAAACTTTAGATGTGGGACTAAGAGGTTTTAGAGGGCTGTTAGGGGGGTTTAGGAGCTCAAATCTCACTCAAAAAGCATTTAAATCCATCAAGAAATCCTAAAAATTATTTCAGCCGTCCGATCTTCATCTAAAGGACCCAATTCATCTAATAAATCAAGCCGAAAGCGATTCTGGGCCGTCGGATCACGATCTGGGTGAAGCGCTGCCGTTGGATCGCGCTGCAGAGATGGGATCAGGTCAGATGCGTCGCGGACCATCCGATCAAGATGCTGGAAGATTTCGTCCGTTGGATCACGCTGCAGAAGGATCCCATGTTGTCCTAGTGTTTATTGATTCTTGCAATTGCCTTGATTACGGTTGGATCTTGACCGGCTGCGATGGTGGCCATCCGATGGTGCAAAAATGTGGAGCGTTGGATCTTGATCAAAGAAGATCGGACCATCGAGTGATGTGAAGTTACCAGGTTGCCCTTCGGACCTTCTTCTCTCTCCTCATGAGCCCTGGACCGCGCGCGTGGATCGGGCTCGCGATGCGTTGCGGTGAGCCGAGACTCACTGATTGGCTGGTTTATGGTGCGCCGATGGGTCCATGGTCCAGGCACCTGTTGCTGTGGATCAGGCGGCTAATTAGATCACCAAATCAGTTGATTTTTGACCAATTTTGACCTGATTTGACTCAGGTTTGACCCAATTGAGTCTTCTTTCTTCATTCTTCAATTCCTGGGTCAATTTAACTCCGTTTTACATAAAATTTATGCCGTTGGAATCCTCTTTCCTTGTTCTTTCTATTGATGGCCTTTTCTTCTGCAAAATATAATAACAAGTATCAATTTTTTAATAAAGTTAGATAATTTAGATATTAATTGATACTTTTTATGTCAATTTGTGATATAAATCACACCCCCCCAACTTAATCATTGCTAGTCCCTTAGCAATGTACCAAAATAAGATCATATTCCAAAAAGATTCTTCCTTTACAAATTAATTTAAGATCGAAATTCAAGAAGTTTTCTAGTATTACTAAGTAATGAGCTTCGAATTAGAATCGGTAGTCAGTCTACTTAGGAGCTTTCTTAGAGTACACTTAAAGTTTTATAGCACTTGTGTGAGTGATAACTAACTTAGTATTTCAGTATTAACTTGTACAGGCCAATTGTATCATTTTTCATAACTTAGTTCGATTAATTTTCTATACACCCCAGATTAAACAAAGAACTAAGGTAGCTTTCACACTATTTTTTTTTTTTTTTTTTGCTGAGCATCCTGGCCTTCCCACCACCGTTTGATGCGAATCTCAATACTTGACTTAGGTGAAGAGACCCGGTTACTAGGCTTAGGGCAATCCACATTTACTCTGTATTTTGCATTTTATTTCAGGCAGGTAGCTCTTTCCTTAAATTCAAATTTTTTCAATTGGGGTGTAGAAAAAATTATCTAATTTAAATAATACTCAAATCCTTAATTGGCCTTACAATTAACACCTACTTTACCTTGTTAGTGTGCATGTGCAATTGGAAGTGCTAATAGTCTTTAAATGACCTAGGCTACCAAGAGTCTAACCAGCTAATCTTCTCCATGACTCACTACATTTATTAGCAAATACTTTCTAACTTACTCTTATTTTTTTTCTAGATTAATTTATTTCAAAAAAAAAAAAAAAATTTAATATATTAAATGCAAGAAATAACTCATAGTGGAAGGAAAAGGAAATGATAACATCTGATTTTGTTCAAGCTCTCCCCCCAACTTGACCGACATTGTCCCCAATGGAGTTTATCTAATTTATTTGTCCTAAGCAAATTGAAAACAAAGAAAGCATTAGAAATTAAATAAGCTGGGTTGCCTCCCAGAAGCGTTAAGTTTTATGTCTTCAGCCAGATCAAACCTCGAAGCAATTTAATCAGAATAAATTGGTTCATAAAGAACCATGGCATCTTCAACAGTCTCGACAGGTAATTCCAAGAATGGTTTTAATCGTTGACCATTAACTTTAAAGATAACACCATTACTTGGGTTTTCTATCTCAACAGCTCCGTGTGAAAAGACTTCCTTTACTAAAAATGGTCCTGTCCATCTAGACCTAAGCTTTCCTGAAGACAGATGTAATCTAGAGTTATATAAGAGCACCTTTTATCCGATATTGAAAGTTTTTCTCATAATTGATTGATCATAAAATGCTTTGGTTCGTTCCTTGTATATCCTTACATTTTCATAGTCTTCATTTCTAAGTTCTTCTAATTCATTCAACTGAAGCTTCCTATGGTTTCCAGCGTCATTCAAATTTGTATTTAGTTGTTTGATGGCCCACATGGCTTTGTGTTCTATCTCAATAGGCAAGTGACATGGTTTACCAAACACAATCCTATAAGGAGACATTCCTAGATTGGTCTTGAAAGTGGTTCGGTATGCCCAAAGTGCATCAATTAATTTCAAAGACCAATCCTTTCTATTGGCACTAACAGTTTTTTTCGAGATCTGTTTGATTTGTCGGTTTGACACTTCAACTTTCCCACTAGTTTGAGGATGATATGGTGTGGCCAATTTGTGGGTGACATTATACTTTTTCATCAATGTTGCAAAAGGTCGGTTACAAAAATGGGTTCCCCGATCACTAATGATTGCCCTAAGAATACCGAAATGGGAGAGAATATTTTCTTTAAGAAACTTAATGACCATTTTGCTATCGGGTGTTCTACATGCAATTGCTTCTACCCATTTTGAAACATAATCAACGGCTACTAGAATATATTCATTTCCAAAGGAATTTGGAAATGGTCCCATGAAATCGATCCTCCAAACATCAAAAACTTCAACTACCAAGATTGGGTTGAGTGGAATCATGTGTCGCTTGGTGATTCGACCCATTTTCTGACATTAAGCATAATTTTTATAATATTCATGAGCATCCTTAAACAAATTGGGCCAATAAAAACTACATTGGAGAACCTTAGCAGCAGTTTTCTTAGACGCGAAGTGACCCCCACATGCTTGATCATGATAAAAAGATAAAATATTCATGACTTCGTTATCTGGGATACACCTTCTAATAATTTGATCAGGACATTGTTTAAAAAGATAAGGATCATCCCAAATGAAATACTTCACTTGGGCAAAGAATTTATATTTATCCTGCTTAGTCCAATGAGAAGGTATCTTACCTATGGCTAAATAATTTACAATATCAGCAAACCAAGGTTCAGTAGACACAGACATGAGTTGCTCATCTGGGAAAGATTCATTGATGGGTGGTTCACTAGATGGTGCGACTGGAATTCGGGACAAATGATCTGCTACAATGTTCTCAGTGCCTTTCTTGTCCCTAATTTCTAGGTCAAATTCTTGAAGGAGCAAAATCCATCTGATTAAGCGTGCCTTGGCATCCTTCTTTGCTAGGAAATATCTAATGGCTGAGTGATCGGTGTAAACAATGGTGTGGGTCCCAACCAAATAAGATCTAAATTTTTCTAAAGCAAAGACAACGGCAAGGAACTCCTTCTCAGTTGTGGTGTAGTTAAGCTGCGCATCATTTAAGATTTTACTTGCATAATATATCACTCTAGGCAGCTTATTTATCCGTTAACCTAAGATTGCACCCACAACATGATCGGACGCATCACACATTAATTCAAATGGTTCAGACCAGACAGGAGGATGAATGATTGGAGCTGATACAAGTACTTTTTTTAGAAATTCAAAAGATTCCAAGCACTCATAAGTAAATTCAAATTTGGTATCCTTTGCCAAACGATTAGTCAGTGGACGTGCTACTTTGCTAAAGTTGGCAATAAACCTTCTATAGAATCCAGCATGACCTAAAAATGAACGTATTTCTTTCACAGATTTAGGTGGTGGAAGATTTGCAATTAGATCTATTTTAGCCTTGTCTACTTCAATCCCCTTTTTAGAAATGACATGGCCAAGAACTATTCCCTGTTTGACCATAAACTGACATTTTTCTCAGTTGAGAACTAAGTACTTCTCTTTACATCGTTCTAGAACTAATTGCAGGTGATTCAGACACTCGGAGAAGGTTAGGCCAAAAATAGAAAAGTCATCCATAAAAATTTTTAGAAATCGTTCTATCATATCTGAAAACATGCTGATCATGCATCTCTGAAAGGTTGTCGGTGCATTACATAGTCCAAAGGGCATTCGTCTATAGGCAAAAGTACCAAATGGACAGGTGAATGTAGTCTTTTCTTGATCTTCAGCGGCTATGGGGATCTGGTTGTAACCGGAGTATCCATCAAGAAAATAGTAAAACTCTTGTCCGGCTAGTCTTTCTAACATTTGATCAATAAATGACAAAGGAAAGTGATCTTTCCTTGTCGCAGCATTCAACTTTCTATAGTCTATACAGACCCTCCATCCCGTTTGGGTCCTAGTTGGGATAAGTTCATTTGCATCATTTTGGACCACTGTTACCCCAGATTTCTTGGGTACTACTTGAACTGGGCTTACCCAAGAGCTATCAGAAATAGGATAAATTATTTCACTATCTAGGAGTTTCAGAATCTCCTTTTTAACTACATCCTTCATAACTGGATTAAGCCTTCTTTGGGCTTCTCTTGTTGGTTTAGCCTCTTCCTCTAAGTATATTCTATGTTGAACTATAGAAGGGCTTATTCCTTTGATATCTGCTATGGTCCAACCTATTGCTTCTTGATTTGCTTTTAGAACTGACACTAACTCCTCCTCTTGCTTGGGATCTAGGTCTGATGCAATAATTACAGGCAAAGTTTCTTTGGGTCCTAGATATGCATACTTGAGATGTTCTGGGAGGGGTTTCAGTTCTAAAATGGGTGCTTCCTCTATCGATGGTTTAGGTGATGATTTCACCATCTCAATGATTGGTTCAGTAGGAAGTATCGATTCCTGATTAATCTGATTTTCTTTAAGTATTTCATTGACATCCTCAGACTCATGGATTAACTAGGGGTTAGACTCTAGGTCGACTTCATCATCACTAATGTCAATGGATTCATAAATACCATCTTGGACTACATTGACATCAGCATGAGAAGAGGATTCCTGTTCTAAGTTAAAAACATTAAGCTCAATGGTCATATTCCCAAAGGATAACTTCATTAGACCTTTCGACAATTGATTTCAGCATTGGCCGTAGCTAAGAATGGTCTTCCTAAAATGACAGGTATATGTCCTTTAGGATTCACAACTGGCTCAGTCTCTAAAATAATAAAATCTATAGGAAAAATAAAATTTTCAACCTTTATCAGAACATCCTCGACCAATCCCTTAGGGATCCTGAGAGATCTATCGGCTAACTGTAATGTGATCCCAGTAGGTTGAAGTTTTTCTAATCCTAGTTGCTCATACACCGAATATGGAAGGATATTCACACTAGCTCCTAGATCTAGCAAGGCTTTTTTTATATTGGTTTCTCCAATAACACAAGAAATTGTTGGAGCTCCAGGGTCCTTATATTTAATTGGCACATGGCTAGATAGGTATGAACTGACACTTACAGCCAAAAATACTTTCTTTGGTACATTAGTGGTCCTTTTCCTAGTGCAAAGATCTTTTAAAAATTTGGCATAAGTTAGAACCTGATGGATTATATCTAAAAGAGGAATATTAATTTGGACTTGTTTAAATACCTCTAAAATTTTGTTTAAATGTTCAGATTTATTGGATTTCAGTCTGTTTGGAAAAGAAGCTCTAGGACTTTTAAGTACTGGACTAGGTGAATTTTCAGTTTCTGATGCTTGAGGTTGAAAGGTAGTAGTTTTAGAAGGTGACTCGGCAGATGAGTCCTCTATATCATCAAGTGCAACTACCTTATTGTCTATTTGTTTTTCCGATCTTAAGGTATGAATGGCATTTACACCATTAACTTGGTTTCCTTGTTGGGGTCGTGGACCATTTTGGTTCCTAGGATTTGGCTCAGGTTGGCTAGGTAACCTACCATGTTCTCGTTCACTAATGGTCGAAGCCAGCTGACTTACTTGCATTTCCAGACGGGCTATAGCTTGGGTGTTATTATTTATGAATTGACCCATGGTTTGCATAAAGCTGGTATGTGTCTTCATCATGGCTTCTAGGTTTTTCTCTAAAGAGATAATTTTTTTGTCATTATCATGGAAGCCTGGTGGGTTGTTCATCACTGGGTTGGACCTTAGATTTTACTGATTGAAATTTGGATTGCCTATATTAGGATTCTGAGACCATGAGAAATTCGGGTGATTCCTCCAACCTGGGTTATATGTGGGTGCGTAAGGATTGTTCAATGGTCCTTGATAGGTGGCATTCACCTGTGCACACTCATTCGAGTAGGAACATTCTTCTAAGACATGGTCTAGTGCGTTGCACCCTTTACACATGGGTGCAGATATTTGATTTACATTGGCTGGTCTCTGTAATTCTAAGGCTTCCAATCTATATGTTAAGGTTACAATCTTGGCCTCTGATGCTAGGGTTGGTTGAATTTGATGCATTCCTCCTCTTGAAAGTGTAGCTTTATCAGGTTCCCTAGTTGTTTCCCACTGTAAATTTTTCTCGGCTAGGTCTTCTAAGAATTGCCAAGCTTCAGTAGTTTCTTTGTCCATAAATTGGCCTTGGCACATGGACTCTAGCATGGTTCTTGAGTTTGAATCTAACCCCTCATAGATGATCTGGCATAGTCTCCAAGTTTCTATTCCATGGTGTGGGCATTGGGTCAAAAGATTCTTGAAACAATCAAAGTACTTCCAAAATGATTCACCAGCTAGTTGGTAAAATTAATTTATTTCATTCCTAATCTTAGCTATTTTATGATGGGGGAATACTTTTTCAAAAATATTCTCACAAAGCCCTCCCAGGTGGTGACAGAATGGTTTGGCAGACTATAAGGCCACTTCTTAGCATTATCCTTAAGGGCAAAGTTGATTAATCTAAGTTTGACCTCATCCTCTGTTAATTGCAGTTTCATGGTTGCACATACCTCCTCAAATTTTCTAATAAATATATAAGCATCCTCTAATCCTGTGAATTTTGGAAGCATATTTATGATTTGAGGTTTGATTTCAAAATTGTTAGCTGTAGGTTGTGGCAACCTGATACAAGATGGTTGGATGGAGCCAACTGGATAACACAAATCCTTAAGGGTCATGGGTTGGATTGGTTCAGCCATTGGAACAACAGGAATTGACTCAATTCTAACTAGACGACCCGACACTCTTCTCCACACACGAGGTGTACGGTTCTCAATGTTTATACAATTTTTTTTTATAAAAATTTTTATGTATAAGAAAAAGAAAGAAAAGAGAAAAAGTTCTAAAGAAAAGATCCTAAGGAGTCCTAAATCTAAAGAAAAGTAACCAAATTAATTTAAATTTTAATAATTTTTTTTTTTATTTTTCAAACAAGTAAAACAATAAATTAAACTCAATCTATCCTAGGGTTAACCTAAATCTAGACAGCTCCTAACTGTTCCAAGATGACCCTTCAAGCCTTCCAAGTGGAGATTGATCAACTAGTTAGCCAGGTAAGTATAAGAGGTGGGAGGTTCACTCATCGTTGCCTTTCTAGATACCAAACGAGTTGGCCAGGCCAGCAACTGAACCAATTTAACAAACCACCCTCAAGGACTTGCCTAGACACCAACTAATCAAACAACTCAAACTTGGTAGAACTCTTAGGGTTCCTTGTCCTATTGAGCTCGAATTCTTTAAGGTTGACGTCTAATTGATTTTAAGATTAAAGGTCTAGGTAATGCAATATGATGGAGATGGTTTTTGGGCTAAAGAAGGGTAATGAAATCCCCATCTTATCTTGTTAATGGGTTGATGCCCTTAGATTAATTATGAAAATGCAAATGCAAATAAACAAGATGACCAAGAATGTAAAAAATTTTAATTTAGAATTTTTTTTTTATTTTGATATTTTACTTCACGATTATGAAATGTCTTTTGTTTTGTTTTTTTTTTTTTTTTGTGATTAAGTAAATTCAAATGATTAGGTCTAAAAGGAAAAGTAATTAACTAAAAATAATAAAAGAGAAATTAGAAGCGTACCTGAGTTTTCCAGCAATCACCAACTAAATTTAAAAACCTAAAGGAAAAAGAAAGAGAGTTATAAAGCACGAAGAACAAATATTTGAAAATAATTTAAAACGCCAAATCCCCGACAACGGCGTCAAAAACTTGATGTGCAAATCTTAAAATTTGTAAATAAAACCGCAAGCGCACAGTGTGCAGAGTAGCACGACCAGCGAGTATGGGTCGATCCCACAGAGATTTGGTTTAAAAATGATTTTCAAATCTATGCTCAAGCGAGCTTTAACAAAAATCGAAAATCGAAAGTTGTTTGCTAAAGACAATAAGACTAAGGATCTAAGGTTTTTTTTGAATCCACTAGATCTAGATTAGGAATTCTACCTAGAATTTTTTTTATTGATCTTAACGACTACTCCTCTTGTCTTTTCCAAGCATAGATTATGAAGGGACTAAGGCCCAACGATAACCCATCAAGATTCTTTACAGGGGAGTAGTAACTAGGATCCCTTAGGATTTTCTCCTCCTAAGTACTGAATCAAGCATGAACTATGAAGGGACTCTGACCCAACTGTAGTTCATCAAAAATTCTTGGCAAAAGAGGAAGAAAAAGAAACCCTAAGAAAAAGAAAGAACCCTATGTAAAACTCCTACTCATGATCTAGCTTCATCGCAAACCCTAGAAGGGATGCTTAGCTAGACATGATCTAAATCTACTTGCAAAATTTAAATACAAAAAAATAAACTACCCTAATTTCATAATTTAAACTAACCTAATTGCATAAAATTAAATTGCATAAATTAAACTATCCTAATTGCAAGAAAAATAAATTGCATAATGTAAAGAGATAAAATTACATAAAAATAAGATTTTATATAAAAAAAAATTATTACAAAAACCTCAAAGCTCGAGGCTTGAGAAGAAAGCTAAAAACCCCACTATCTAGGGTTACAAGCTTGATCGAAAGGCCAGAATCCTTAAAACAAGGGCCTTTGGGGGCTTTTTATAGGCATTTGGGGGTTATAAGGTTTTCAAAACTTTAGATGTGGGACTAAGAGGTTTTAGAGGGCTGTTGGAGGGGTTTAGGGGCTCAAATCTCACTCAAAAAGTACTTAAATCTATCAAGAAACCCTAGAAATTGTTTCAGCCATCCGATCTTCATCTAAAGGACCCAATTCATCTAATAAATCAAGCCGGAAGTGATTCTGAGCCGTCGGATCACGATCTGGGTGAAGCGCTGCCGTTGGATCACGCTGTAGAGATGGGATCAGGTCGGATGCATCGCGGACCGTCCGATCAAGGTGCTAGAAGATTTCGTCCATTGGATCGCACTGCAGAAGGATCCCGTGTTGTCCTAGTGTTTATTGATTCTTGCAATTGCCTTGATTATCGTTGGATCTTGACTGACTGTGATGGTGGCCATCCGATGGCACAAAAATGTGGAGCGTTGGATCTTGATCAGAGAAGATCAGACCATCGAGTGATGTGAAGTTACCAGGTTGCCCTTCAGACCTTCTTCTCTCTCCTCATGAGCCTTGGACCGCACGCGTGGATCGGGCTCGCGATGCGTTGCGATGAGTCGAGACTCGCTGATTGGCTGGTTTATGGTGCGCCGATGGGTCCATGGTCCAGGCGCCTGTTGCTGTGGACCAGGCAGCTAACCAGATCACCAAATCAGTTGATTTTTGATCAATTTTGACCTGATTTGACTCGGATTTGATCCAATTGTGTCTTCTTTCTTCATTCTTCAATTCTTGGATCAATTTAACTTCGTTTTGCGTAAAATTTACACCGTTGGAATCCTCTTTCCTTGTTCTTTCTATTGATGACCTTTTCTTCTGCAAAATATAATAATAAGTATCAATTTCTTAATAAAGTTAGATAATTTAGATATTAATTGATACTTTTTATGTCAATTTGTGACATAAATCACCCACCTAGACCCGCCATGAGGCAAGTCATGGCAAGTTCTAAGGTTTGCTTTGCGAGTTGTCTCATGCTGCTCGATCAGATAAGGGTGTGATGAAGAGCTACTGGATCCGTCGCTTCAGGATTGGCCAAATAGCAAGATCTGACGATTTCATGATTGGATCTGCACCATCGATGGTCTGTATAAATAGATTACCCATCCAGTGGGATTTTCTATCATCCAACTACTGGTTGCTCTTTTATCGTTGTAGCCTTCAGAGGTAGTTTCTCCTTTTCTTGTATTGTAATCATGAAGCCATTGCTATCATCTATTAAGTTGGCAGTAAAGAAGAAAATGAGCTCCTCAAGTGGAGAGTCTTCATCCAAGAGAGAGAGGAGTATCCAATTGGAGCCTTTTACCCCTAACCTATCACAATCCCTGGTAGGGACCGGGGGCAAGCCGATTAAAATCAGGCCACAGCAGATGGTTGCATCAGTTGCGTTAGAGTCAATTCAGGCTCTCTCTGTATCGAGCTGGGCCCTACCACTCTCTAAAGAGTTAGCAAGGCTTAGGATGGACCCTTCTTTGCCTGAGGGCAGAAGAGGGTTCATCGAGGCTGTAGTAAAGGTTCTCATCGAGGTCAGGTACAAATGCAATGCTGAGTATAAGGCTTTGACAGATTTGGAGATGAGCTCATTTAGGTATCTTCAACTATCTTCATCTAGAGGTTTCAGAATTACAAGGCACTCCTGAAATGGATGGTCCCAAAGCTGGACCTGAGACGCCTCCATCTCAGTAATAGTGATGAAGAAGTCAAGGTGTTTTCCTCAGAAGATAACCAAATCTTCTCCCTTTTCTTTCTCTTCTTTTTAGGGTCTTCTCTTTGGCGCAATCCTGTAAATAAACTTTTGATTTATGAAAAATATATTTTCATTATATTTACCTTTCATATGAAGCCTTCGCTTCTTTCTGATGTTTGTGTCGATTGGCTCTTTGCCTCGACCAAGGGCTCAAATGGTTTGGATGGATCGACAAGGTTGGTTTCCATGCTCGAGCCAAAATCTCCTTGAACCTTATTCGAAGCACTCACTTTGCCAGTATGTGGTGAATGAAGCTTTGAAGATTGTGGGCTTGTTTGCACGCCAAGCATTGGGTGTTGATTGGTGCCATTCATCTTCCTCGAATCAAAGAAGATGATTTATCTCAGGGGTTGTGCAGCAAAGAGCCATACTATTCGAAGATTTGTTGGGGCTCACATTTAATGCTAATACCTACTTTTTAGAAAGCACAGTCTCTGAGGCCTTTCGAGTGGCGACATTTATCGCACGATCAGTGGGGGATTTGAATGCACTTGGGCCTACCCCCTCTATAAGTAGGGGTTCTACTGCTTGGAATTGGTATTGCCTTAGTCATCTTCCATAATGTCATGGTGGTGCTGCCTTATCTAGTGTTGAAGGATCGTCGGTGCTCTTCTCCATCTTAGGAGATCTTCTTTCTCCCTCGATCACTTGCAGGATGCTTCTAGGGAATGCTTCAGCAAGCATCTCGCTTTGGCATGAGAGGTGTTGAAAAGTACTCTCACTCTGGCTGTAGGGCTACAATGGTGGCTGTTTGAGAGCATCTAATGCATTATCTTGCATGGAAAGATCTTGGGCTTTTTTAGAGGACGTGTCTCTCATCTTCTCCAATGTAGCCTTCTGGCCCTCCTTCAAAGAATATTCAGGAGGTGGAAGGGTTTCCATAGAGAAAATGACCATTCCATCCCCAATATCCTTTTACGAATGTCGGTGCTCATCATAACTGAGGAGTTCTGTGCTCTTCATTAAGGGTCACATCGGCTAGGGCTTGGCTTATGCTCCGAGGGCATCGACTAGACTCGAGCTATGTATTTCTTTTTCTTTGTTGTAACAAGCTTTGCTCAATTGAAACTAATGTGTCATGAGTTCTTCAAAATATACATGAACCTTTTGAATGAAGTACTCCTTTTATTGAAGTTTTCTTTGATGTGTCGTCCGATGCTTCTTCTTCTTTCTTCAGGGGGTCTTTGGATGAGTTAACCCTTTTTTGATTGTCGTTGTTGACTTCTGCTAGCAGTATGGGGTCCTTCGTTAACTCCTATTGATTTCAGTAGGCTATGTGACTTCAGTGCGTCGTGTCGGCTTCATTGAGCCATAGTTGACTATAGTAGGTCAAGTTGGCTACAATGGATCATATCGACTACAGTAGGTCATATTAGCAATAGTGAGCCATAGCTGGCTACAATAGGTCAGATTGGCTATAATGGACCATGTTGACTACAATGGGCCATTGCTGACTACAGTGGATCAGGTTGGCTACAGTGGACCATGTCGGCTACAATAGACTAAGGCTAGCTACAGCGGGCCATATCGGTTATATGGACCATATTAGCTTGCAGTGGATTGTGGCTGGCTACAGTAGGCTAGGTTGACTTCAGTGGGTCATGTCGGCTATAGTGGGTTGTGTAGGTCTCAGTGGGCCAAGGCAGACTCCAATGGGCTAGGTTAACTTTAGTGGGTCATACCGGCTACAATGAGCCGTATCAACTTTAGTGGGCCATGGTTAGCTTCAGTGGGCCAAGTTGACTTTAGTGGATCTTGACTGGTTTTAGGGGCCATGTCAACTACAATGGACCATGGCTAGCTTCAGTGGGCCATATTGGTTTCAATAGGTAGCTACAATGGATCATGGCTGACTTCAGCGGATCATATAAGCTTCAGTGGGTCGTGTCGGCTTCAGTAGGCTAGGTTAGCTACAATGGACCATGATTAACTTTAGTGGGCCATGGTTGACTTTAGTCGGTTGCAGTGGATCGTAGTTCAATTTCAGCTGGCCATGTCAGCTATAGTGGACCATCTCAATTTCAGTGGGCCATGTTGATTACAATAATCATGCGGGATCTTTGAAGGGTTAGCCCCTGCACCTCCATCATTATGGCATTCGCTTCAATTTGCCCATGGGCAAGGAGCATTACATTTTCTTGTGAGGTAAGGCATTGGCTTGGTGTCCTTAGGTCTTTGCATCTGTAGGATCTCCAGATGTCGGAATGCCTCAGAGAGCTTTTTGCCCTTTCTTGGATGTCGGGTCATCTTCAGTCCTCGAGCCTCGAGATGTCCATGCATGAGATCCATCAGAAGGACCCAATTTCTTCGGTTGGGTTGTCGTAAGCCTTATAAACTTTTTGTGGTTGCCTCGAAGGCACCATCATGGGATCGAGCCTCATTTGACTTTGCTTCAGCTCTATCTCCGCCTTCCATGAGTTGGTCAGAAAATTAACCTTTCAAAGAGTATTATAAAATAAAATGTTAGTTAAATCTTCATTATAAACTGAAGTTGTATTTACATTATGGCTAGCTAACAATACCCCCCAGACACCATCTCCTTTTCCTCCTTAATTTGGTCTCCTGCCCTCCACACTACCAGCTGGGGTGGAGATGGTATTGATGACATCAACAGTTGGTCAGTTGTCATTGTTCTCCTCGTCGGACAATTAGTTTCACCACTCTCAAGCATACTTACTGAAGTAGCCTCTCCGGATCAAGGCCTTGATCTCATCCTTGAGCTGGTGGCATTTCTTGTTGTTATGGCAGCAGTCATGATGAAAGCAGCAGTACTTTCTCTTACTTCTCCTGTTTAGAGGGGACTTCATCAGCTCAGGCCACCACAAATATCTTTGACCCTTGATCTCCATTAGAATTTGGGATCGAGAGGCAGACAAAGAAGTGTAACTATCAAACTGCCAAGGCGGACTCTTCAATCAATAGCTCTTTTGTGGTCGAGAAGATTCTCTTTCGGCTTGCCGCTTGAGGATCTTCTCGAACTCTCTTCTTGTCAGAGATCCTCTTTCTTTCCACCTGCTCACACAGCTCCTGAGCTTCTTCTACCTGAGCATACATTCGAGCTCAGGCCAATAGGTCAACATAGTCCCTCGAAACTCCTTGTTGAGGGAGAAGACAAGGTGCTCATTCTGTAGCCCTCACTTAAGTGCTAACAGTGCTACTAACTCGTCGAGGCTTCACACCTCGAGCATGGTGGCACTGAAGCATGCAATATAGTTGCGCAGTGACTCACCCTCCTCTTGCTGGAGAGAGAAGAGGCTATCAGAGTTCCTCGATTAAGGTCGGCAACTACTAAAGTGAGTAATGAACAGTCCGTCAAGCTACTCAACAAATAAATAGATCCTTATTGGAATCCAGAATACCATGCCCATGCCGACTTTCTGAGGATGTCAGAAAAGCAATGCAAAGGAGGGCATTTGAGGTGCCCTGCACCATCATAAGGGTTCTATAACCCTACAAGTGATCAAGAGGATCCAGAGAACTATCATATGGCTCTAGCTATGGTACCTTAAACTGATTTGAGATCGATTCATCTAGAATAGTCTGAAAGAATGGTGATTGAGAGTTGAAGTCGAGGTCATCGTTGCTTCGATGAGGCCCATTCTAGACTTCACCAAGGCGGCATTCGATGTCTTGAACTCTCCTTTTGAGTTTCTCCTCTCACCGAGACCTTCTGGGTCCAGAGAAGCAGGCCAGGACCAAATCATTAGTGGAGGAGAAGCTTCTTAAGCATACCTCCTCCCTCAAGATTCAATGGGAGAAGGAATGAACTGTGATAGTGGGGAAGCTATTGAAATTCTTAAGGTGCGCATAAATGTGGATTTCAAAAACTTATTTTTGAAATAACATAGTGAAATAGAAGATTAAAACTCTTTTTAATTTAGAACATATATGCATAATAATAAAGCACATAGAATCTAGTCCACATATAGAAATTAACACATACTGATTTTATGCTAAAATTAAATATGTGATTGGATCACATACCTATTTCGCTAATCCTTTATTCGAATCTGGATCTAAAAGAAGATGGGTTCTCCCTTAGCCACACAAACATCTGACCTCCATGGATATCTACTCAGGATCAGTCTGGATTGATCTTCTTTGGTGTAGATCTTTTTCCTCTAAGAATGATCTCCCTACGAATCTAAACCTGTTGGGTATAAAATATCCCCCAGCCAAAGTTCATGACAGGAGTGACCCTCCGGGGATCCAACCGACTTCCGACCTCCGACGACGTCTCTTCAAACCTCTCGGGCGGCCGAGCCCCCGCAACACTCTCAAGTTTTGCTGACAGATAAGCCCCCACCAGCGTCGACCGGATTCTTCGCGACGGATGGACTCCACCCAAATTTTCACGATGATCGACCATCTTCTAGACTTCGCCCGGACTCCTACGGGAGCCGGACCTCATCCCCAACTTCGGTTGCAGGAAGACTCTGCCCGGACTCCTACGGGAGTCGGACCTCGTCCCCGACTCCGACTGTAGGCAGACTTCGTCTGGACTCCTACGGGAGCCGGACTCTGTCCATGACTCCAATTGCAGGTAGACTTCGTCCGGACTCCTACGGGAGCCGGACTTCGCCCCCAACTTTAATTGCAGGTAGACTTCGCCCAGACTCCTACGGGAGCCAGATCTCGCCTCCGACTCCGGTTGCAGGAAGACTTCTGCAGGAAGACTTCGTCCGGACTCCCATGGGAGTCGGACATCATTCCCGACTTCAGCCGCAAGAAGACTTCGTCTGGACTCCTACGGGAGCCGGACTTCATCTCCAACCTCAACTGCTGGAAGGCTTCGCCCGGACTCCTACGGGAGCTGGGCTCCGTCCCCGACCTCAACTGCTGGCAGACTTCGTCCGGACTCCTACGGGAGCCGGACTCTGCCCACGACTCCAATTGCAGGTAGACTTCGTCCAGACTCCTAAGGGAGCCAGACTTCGCCCCTGACTTTAATTGTAGGTAGACTTCGCCCGAACTTCCACGGGAGCCAGATCTCATCTCCGACTCCGATCGCAGGAAGACTTCGTTCGGACTCCTACGGGAGCCGAACTCCATCCCCGACCTCAACTACTGGTAAACTTTGTCCGGACTCCTAAGGGAGCCGGACTTCGCCCCCGACTTTGATCACAGGTAGACTCCGTCCGGACTCCTACGAGAGCCAGACTTCATCCCCGACTTCAACCGCAGGAGGACTTCGCTCGAACTCCTACGGGAGCCAGACTCCGAGCTCCTATTGCAAGCGACCCGCTCTGAGTTTTCGCTGCAAACGATCTACTCCAAATCTCTATCACGAGCGGCCATGGCCGAGACTCCTTGACAAATGATCCCCATCCGAGCTTCTACGGAGATCGGACTCCAACCGAGACCTGGACCCCCTGGCAGGCTGCAGTAACGGCCATGACTCTGCTCCACTTCCTGCAACAGATTTTGTGCGGCTCCATCACTCCCTGGCAGGCCGCAGTAACGGCCACGACTCTGCTCCACTTCCTGCGATGGATTTCACGTGGCTCCATTACTCCCTGGCAGACCACAATAATGGCCATGATTCTGCTCCACTTCCTGCGACGGATACCACGCGGTTCCTTCACCCTCTGGCAAGTCGCGATGATGGACGCCGCTCCACTCCCTGCAACTGACTCCACGTGGCATGTCCTGGTGATGGCCACGATCTCACTCCACTACTCTTCGCAACAAACTCCTCCTGACTCTGGGCAGCCCACTGCCAGACAGTTACAGACATCGCTATCAGTCTGTTGCCCCCTCCGCCTATAAAAGGGGACCCCAGATACGTTATTCTCTAAGCTCTATTTTCTATCCCAAAACTCTGCTAAAA
Organism: Elaeis guineensis; assembly: GCF_000442705.2. NCBI lineage: Eukaryota > Viridiplantae > Streptophyta > Magnoliopsida > Arecales > Arecaceae > Elaeis > Elaeis guineensis. The sequence goes on along the minus strand of NC_026000.2, from coordinate 34,939,211 downwards.
TTTTCGTTCGAGCACTCCATTCTTGTTAAGGCAGAGAACTGACTTGAGCGTCGGAAGATCTTGCCAGAGCAACCCCAACTCTGGTTTAGACTTCTTTTGCAGGTCCCGACGGCGACCGCGACTCCCTCGACTCCAGCTTCTCCGACACAGGAGGATTTTTGCACCAATAGGATTGGTGCTAGAGGAAGGGGTGTGTCTTCGCAGCACCCTTGTTCTTAAAGGAGCGCTCAACAAGACCGCCTCCGGTCATCTTTTCCGACATCCACTCCTCCTTCCCCCACTTGATCTTCGCCCGATGCCTCCCCGTAAAGCATCCACATGGCGATCCACGGCCTCCACGGTCAGATCTTAGGCTCCGACCTCACCTCCTGTCTCCCAGCCTCTACCCCCTCCTCCGGTAGCGGCGGTTGGCACGGAGCAATTCGACCTACTGGTGCAACAGGTCAGAGGCCTCACTGAAGCTGTGCAGGCCATACAACAGCAGCAGCAGCCGCAGGCATCAGTGCGATCAGAAAGAGCATCGTCAGAACTCCAAAATTCGATGGTGGGATGGGCCACTTGGGCCAGCCGCCCTGTCTTTCTCAGAAAGATGAATCCAAGGGTGGAGAGCCCTCTATCGAACCATGATTCCACCTCCAGAAGATCTCTGCCTCCATTCTGCTAGAAGACCCTCGAGACCCGTAGTCGAGAGGATTTCCTGGATCGGAGACTCCAGGAGATGAACCGGTGGATCGAAGAACTCCGCCACGCTCCCCCAGCTTATGGTGAGGACATTTGTACTGACCCTCTTTTTTCTCAGATGATCATGCAGGAACCAATCTCGTCGAACTTCAAGCTCCCTCAGTTCGAAAGCTACGACGGAACTTCAGACCCAGTTGACCACCTGGAGGCCTTCCGGACAATGATGCTGCTTCATGGCATGCCTGACGCCATTCTATGCCGAGCCTTCCTATCCACCTTGAAGGGAGCGATGAGAAACTGGTACTCAGCACTGAAGTCGGGTACCATCTTTTCCTTCGATCAGATGAGCCACCAGTTTGTGGCTCATTTTGTTAGCAGCCGGCATCCCCAGAAGGGTTCGGACTCCCTCATCAACATCAAGCAGAGGGAGGGAGAGTCCATTCGGGCCTACATCAACCGTTTCAACATCACCACGTTGGAGGTCCGGAACTTAGACCAATCGGTAGTGATGGCCGCCCTGAAAGGCAGCCTTCAGAAGAACGACCTTTTATTCTCCCTGGAAAAGAAGTACCCCAGAGATTTTGCTGACCTGTTGGCTCGGGCCGAAGGGTACGCCCGAGCGGAAGAAGTCTTCAAAAAGAAGGATGAGGAGACCGTGAGAGAGCGGCAGGCGGGAGACTCGAGTAAGCCCACAGTCGAAAAAGGGGCGAGAGAAGCTCGGCCACATTCTCAAACTCCTCCCGGGCACAAGCATGTCCAGACTCCTCCTCGAGCACGCAGGCAGGGAAGCCCAGAGTGCCGAGCTCGGCAGGGCTCTCCCCCAGGAAGGTTCCATAACTATGCCCCCCTCAACGCATCAAAAACCCAGATGCTGATGGAGGTCAGAGAGCAGCTCCCAAGGCCAGAGAGGATGCGCACGCACCCTGAAAAGTGCAACCCCAACAAGTTCTGCCTCTACCATCGTGACCACGGCCACGATACAGAGGAGTGCATTCAGCTCCGAGACAAGATCGAGGAGCTCATCAGACGAGGTCAGCTCGATAGGTTCATTCGACACCAACCTGAGGGCAGAGAGGATCGACAAAGGGCCCTGCCGCAACCTGAACAGCCGAGGAGGGAAGAGCAGCCCGAAGATCGGCCTCCAATCGGGATCATCAACTCCATCATCGGAGGACCTCAAGGAAGAGCAGACCTTCCACGACCATGGGACTTGAAAAATTTGTAAATGTATTACTAACAACTTTGCTTTGAATCAAAATTCCTTTCGACTTTGCATGTCTTTCCCTTTTGGCATGGACTTGTTATGACTGGGAATAACCCCTTCAAACAATCAAAATAAGGTCATGTTAGGAACAGGAGGAGAACCTCATCCTAACATGAGCAAAATGAAAGTCTGATTATTTTAAGATCGGATCGGAGGACAGGCCCATATAACGGCCCTTAGGTGCCCCCATGGCCATGTTAGGAACAGGAGGAGAACCTCGTCCTGACATGAGCAAAATAAAAATCTGATTATTTTAAGATCGGATCGGGGGAGAGGCCCATATAACGGCCCTTAGGTGCCCCCATGTCCATGTTAGGAACAGGAGGAGAACCTCATCCTAACATGAGCAAAATGAAAGTCTGGTTCTTTTAGACCGGATGGGGAGAGAGGCCTTACAATGCCCTTATGTGCCCCCACAGCCATGTTGGGAACAGGAGGAGAACCTCGTCCTGACATGAGCAAAGTCAAAGGCCCAGTTTTTTTAAATCGAATGGGGGGAGAGGCCTTACAACGCCCTTATATGCCCCCACAGCCATGTTGGAAACAGGAGGAGAACCTCGTCCTAACATGAGCAAAGTTAAAGGCCCAGTACTTTTAGACTGGATGGGGGGAGAGGCCTTACAACGCCCTTATGTGCCCCCACAGCCATGTTGGAAACAGGAGGAGAACCTTGTCCTGACATGAGCAAAGTCAAAGGCCCGGTTCTTTTAGATCGGATGGGGGGAGAGGCCTAACAACGTCCTTATGTGCCCCCACAGTCATGTTGGGAATAGGAGGAGAACCTCGTCCTGACATGAGCAAAGTCAAAGGCCCGATTCTTTTAGACCGGATGGGGGGAGAGGCCCTTGCAACGGCCCTTATGTACCCCCACAGCCCCGTTGGAAACAGGAGGAGAACCTCATCCTAACCTAAGCTGAGATCGACTACGTCAAGAACAGAAGGAGAACCTCATCCTGACGATGATAAAAACTCGATCGTCCGACAAGATCGGATAAAGGGAAAAGTCCCCTCAATGGCACCTCCACACTTCTACGCGACCCCACAAAAAGCAAGGGGAGGACCCTCACTCAAAAAAGAGAAAAAAAAGAAGGAAAAGCGATAAGAAAAGTAAAACAACACGATAACGACTGGGCACCTCCAAACTACGTCGACGTTGAACAAGTCAAAAGGCAAAAGAAGTTCGGCAGACGATAATTTAATACAATGCATGGACGAGGTTACACAAAATCTCCTTTTCATTTCATTCACGAAATATACACTACAAAGCCCAGAAGGCTAAAGGAAGAAAAGCAAAACAACAAGAATAAAATAAAACAACAAAAGAAAAAATATATACATGGAAAGATGGAAGGCAAAAAGAGCCCTAGGGAAGCTCTGCTCCTTCCGACCTCGAATTATCGGCTTCACTCCTTATCAAGGACTGCTTCAGATTTTCAACTTCTTCTTCTAGCTCTCCCTTTTTCAGCAGCATGTCCTGGAACATCTGATGAAGTCGCTGCCTTTCGTTCTCCGCCTCTCGATGCCTCTTTCTCAGGACCTCAGATTCTGCCTCCACATCTTTGACCGCCCGCTGCTCGTACACCAGCTGGATCTTCAATTGCTGCAGCTCGGCCCTCCCCTCCCCAAGAGCGACAGATAGTTCTTCTACGGTCCTTCTCAGGGATTGGAGTTCGTCGGAATCTCGAGCAGAAGCAAACTGAGCCCCCTCCGCTAGCTGCCTTTGAAGGCGGGCAACTTCGTCGGTCGCCATCCTGAGCCTCCCCTTGTATTCGTCCACCTACCTGCGCCAGCCGGTCCGGTATGCATCATAGCTCACCTTGGCATCCTGAAGCTGCCGCTGAAGGTCGGAGACCTTCTTCGACCATTCCCGATCACTGTCGGCCCGAGTCAAAAGCCAGGATGAGATTCCTTCCAACTGGTCGATCCTCTCCTGTGCAACCGACATCTCCACTCTGAGAGAACTGATCTTGGCAGCATGAGCCCACGATCGGTCGCTGGCGCACTTCCTATGTTCCTCAAGCTCCCTCTCGAAGTTCACCTTTCTCCGGTGTACTCCATGATCCCCTTCACATGGAGGTTTCGGAAGTGGGTGGCCTCTGCGGTGGCTTTAGAGTGACCCTCCCTCAACCTGCGAAGCTCGCCTTCCATCTTCTTCAACCTTTTTGTCAAATGAAGAACTTTCTTCTTCAGGCGCTGGATCGTGGACTTCAGCGGAATCCCCTGGGGCAGGGGAAGCGCTTCGGCAAGACACTGCCATCGGAAGATAAAAGCGTCAAGGCGCATCTCATTGTAGAAAGAAAAACAAAAAGGAGGAAGGAAGAGTGGAGAAGAGTGGAAAAGCCGTCCACAAGGAGAAACTCAACTTTATTGATTAAATATTTCTTAAAGATAAAAAGGAAAAGAAAAATTACAGTAAAAGAAAAATACAAGGTTGGAGGTCTCAGACCTCTGAAGTAGGAGTTGGGGAGCTCGGTATCCCTGGAAGGGAGGCTGCGACAGCAGTAGCAGCAGGAGAGGGACCGGCCTCATCTTCAGACTCCTCGCCCAAGAAGCTGAGATCGAGCTCGAAAAATTTTTTGGCCACCTTCTCCTGGTAGAGCTCGAATCCCTTGATGAATGCTTCTTGGCCGAACCTGACGTTCAGATCCCTCATCTCCGCAGAGGCCTTGAACTCCTCCACCGCAAGAACCCTGGCCTCTGAGACCAAAATCGGGATCTGCTCTGCCAAATTTGCGACCTCGGCCTCTGCCTTCCTCACCGTCTCCTCCAAGGTCTGCTTCTCTTCCTCCCGGGCCTGCTTTTCTTTCTCCAGAGCCTCTTGGAGGGTAACTACTTCGGCTGCCTTTTCTTTGAGGCGAGCGACTTCGGCCCGACGATGCTCCTCCGCCAGGATGGCGTCCCTCCTCACCCGGTTCGCCGCCTCAATATTGGCAAGGAGCTGGTGCCCAATCTGCAAGGGTGGCTAGGGGATCAGAACAAGGGTCGAAAAGCCAATTAAATGAAGATTTATTTACCTTGAGAAAGGACCCTAGGGAGTCCCAAACCCGCTGCTCAGGATCGGCGCGATCAATCCTCTCGATGACTTCGGGCAGAATGCAGCCGTCGATCAACCGCTTGATCAAGTCCTTGTCATTGAAGGGATTCTCCAGCTCTTCTTCAGAACTGTGGGATTCTTCGATGGTGACCCGACGGCCACTTATCCTACGGGCCACCGACTTCCTTCTCCTCCCCCTCTCGACCCCGGGCGCCTCCGCGGGACGGACCCCCGAAACAGGAGCCTCAGTTAGGGGACTCCTTGAAGAGGCCCGGGGAGCCGGGGGTTCGGCGTCCGAGGGAACCTCGACCGTGGGAGCCGCTTGGGCAGGCGCGGTCGAGCTCGTCTCCTCTGTTCTGGCCTTCTTTGCTGATCCGGAGGCCGCGGCACCTTTTCTTTTGTCGATCTTGAGGCCCCTGGCGAGCATCCGTGCTGCTTCGGCGTCCATTCCTAAAAAAAAAAATAAAAAAAAAATAAAGAGAAGAAAAGAAGAGAAAAAGAAGAAGGACGGGAGAAAAGAAAAGGAAAGAAAAGATGGAATACTCGCAGGATCCTGGGGACTCAAGCCGATGTTGAACAAAAACTGCTCCTTCAGAAGGTTGGGAAGGGAAGGAGCGGAATAGCCAAGAAGCTTTCGGAAGGCTTGAAGGTCGTCCTCCCCCAGGCTGGGAGCCCGACGGACAGAGTCCCTCAGAGAGCCCCAAGGGGGCAAGCCCAGCCTCAAAGTCGGGCAGTGGACGAAGAGGTACTTCCCCTTCCAGTTGTGGATTGAAGAGGGAGCACCTTTTAGAAACCCCTTCTTGCCAAACTGGGGAGAGAAATACCACCGGTCCTTTGCCGAGGGATGACGCTTGAAGGTGTAGAAATGCCTAAACAAAGAGAGGGATGGCTGAACTTCGACTACGTGGCAAAGGGAGAGAAACCCTATCAAAAACCTAAAGGAATTCGGCGCAACTGAAGCTAAAGAAATATCTAAGAAGCGGAAGAGGGCGACGACGAAGAACGGAAGCGACAGCCGGAGCCCGACACGGAAGGCCTCCTGATACAGGTAGAAACGATCGGGTGGGAGAGTGCTAGCCCGGTCGGAGGGACCAGGAAGCTCCAGATCATACTCCGGAGGAACTCCATACTGAACCCTTATCAGTAGGAGTTCATCCGGAGTCAGAGAGCAGGGAATGGCATCCGACGTAAAAATCGGATGAGGCCCAACGCCAGATGTGGGTTCGTCTACAGTGTGGGGGTCCTGGGGGGCTGACGTGGATGAACTCCTGGAACCACTAGAGGCGGAAGTGCCGGAAGATATTTCAAATGAAGACCCTAAAGATCTCAGATAAATCAGGCGGGACAAGGGGTGAGGGGTTGCGGGAGACCAAATCAGAGGAATGTGACAGAAAAAAAATGGAGGAGAAAAGCCCCTAAATGGCAAGAAGAAAAATGAAGGTTCCGGGACTAACCTAGATCGCTCTGAAGGATGCAGAGGGGCGAGGACAGGGGTGACTCGAAGGATGCCTAGGGCCAAGGAAGACGCCAAGGAGGGTCAGGACTCTTGAAGAGAAGGCGAACACCGACAGAACTTTCAGGCAGAATAAGGCCCCTAAAGGCGAAAGGGCGGGTTTAAATAGACCCTGAGATCCGGTGCCATAATGATCGCGAATCCCCCCAGGCCGACCCACGCTCGCCATGTGTCCCACTCACCACGGCAGGCGGCTAAAAGTGGCTGACAGCTGACAGAGCCATTACTGCATCGTACCTAGGCCAACGTACCAGCGAGAATTTCGAAAGGTCCCTTCGAATCGCTTCGATTCGAAAAGACTCCAGCACGCACGCATTTAATGCCAAAATATCTAGGGGCGATCGTGCACAGGATTCAAAGGGACAACTTCGACTGCAAAAATTTTTCTGTACTTCCTTCATTCAAAATTCGAACTCGAAAGTAGGGAGACTGATGTTGGGTATAAAATACCCTCAGCCGAAGTTCATGACAGGAGTGACCCTCCGGGGATCCAACCGACTTCCGACCTCCGACAACGTCTCTTCAAACCTCCCGGACGGTCGAGCCCCCACAACACTCCCAAGTTTTGCTGACGGATAAGCCCCCACCAGTGTTGATCAGATTCTTCACGACGGACAGACTCCACCCAAATTTCCACGATGATCGACCATTTTCTAGACTTCGCCCAGACTCCTATGGGAGCCGGACCTCATCCCCAACTCCGGTTGCAGGAAGACTCCGCCTGGACTCCTACGGGAGCCGGACATCATCCCCGACTCCAGCTGCAGGCAGACTTCGTCCGGACTCCTACGGGAGCCGGACTCTGCCCACGACTCCAATTGCAGATAGACTTCGTTCGGACTCCTACGGGAGCCGGACTTCGCCCCTAACTTTAATTGCAGGTAGACTTCGCCCAGACTCCTACGGGAGTCAGATCTCGCCTCCGACTCTGACTGCAGAAGACTTCTGCAGGAAGACTTCGTCCGGACTCCCACGGGAGCCGGACTTCGTCCCTGACTTCAGCCGCAAGAAGACTTCGTCCGGACTCCTACGAGAGCTGGACTTCATCCCCAACCTCAACTGCTGGAAGGCTTCGCCCGGACTCCTATGGGAGCCGGGCTCCGTCCCCGACCTCAACTGCTGGCAGACTTCGTCCAGACTCCTACGAGAGCCGGACTCTGCCCACGACTCCAATTGCAGGTAGACTTCGTCCGGACTCCTAAGGGAGCTAGACTTCGCCCCTGACTTTAATTGCAGGTAGACTTCGCCCGAACTCCCACGGGAGCCAGATCTCGTCTCCGACTCCAGCCGCAGGAAGACTTCGTCCGGACTCCTACGGGAGCCGGACTCCGTCCCTGACCTCAACTGCTGGTAAACTTCGTCCGGACTCCTAAGGGAGCCGAACTTCGCCTCCGACTTTGATCGCAGGTAGACTCCGTCCGGACTCCTACGGGAGCCGGACTTCATCTCCGACTTCAACCGCAGGAGGACTTCGCCCGGACTCCTACAGGAGCCGGACTCCGAGCCCCTATTGCAAGCGACCCGCTCCGAGTTTCTACTACAAATGATCTACTCCAAATCTCTATCACGAGCGGCCTTGACTGAGACTCCTCGATAAATGATCCCCATCCGGGCTTCTACGGGGACCAAACTCCAACCGAGACCTGGACCCCCTGGCAGGCTGCAGTAATAGCCACGACTCTGCTCCACTTCCTGCAACAGATTCCGTGCGGCAACATCACTCCCTGGCAGGCCGCAGTAACGGCCACGACTCTGCTCCACTTCCTGCGATGGATTCTGCGTGGCTCCATTACTCTCTGGCAGACCACAATAATGGCCACGATTCTGCTCCACTTCCTGCGATGGATACCACGCGGTTCCTCCACCCTCTGGCAAGTCACGACGATGGACGCCGCTCCACTCCTCGCAACAGACTCCACGTGGCATGTCCCGGTGATGGCCATGATCCCACTCCACTACTCTTCACAACAAACTCCTCCTGACTTTGGGCAGCCCACTGCCAGACGGTTACAGACATCGCTATCAGTCTGTTGCCCCCTCCGCCTATAAAAGGGGGACCCCAGATACGTTATTCTCTAAGCTCTATTTTCTATCTCAAAACTCTGCTAAAATTTTCGTTCGAGCACTCCATTCTTGTTGAGGCAGAGAACTGACTTGAGCGTCGGAGGGTCTTGCCGGAGCAACCCCAACTCTGATTTAGACTTCTTTTGCAGGTCCCGACGGTGACCGCGACTCCCTCGACTCCAGCTTCTCCGACGCAGGCAAATTTTTGCACCAATAAAACCCAACTTAGATCTTTTGATCAACTCTTGATCTCTCCTTGATCTTACTTTCCTCCTCTTCTTCTTGATCTTTCTTTTCTTGATCCTTGAAGCAACCAAGACCAACAATCAGCAAGAAAGAGGAGATGCCCAAGCTAGTTAGGCATTGGATGATGGTGGACGTCCAAGCTTCTTAGATGTGTGAACCAAAGGGAGAAGAGAGGAGGGTATGGGACTATTTGGGAGGCTTGGAGCTTTCTAAAAATCTGATGTAAAACACTTAGAGGAGGGCCTCCTAAATAGAGGAGCAATTGAAGTCCTAACCAAAATCAAATCAGCCACTTAATACAAGTCCTAATCACATTAGGACTCCTTGTTTCCCTTATGCATTGACCATGCCCAAGTGAACCAAGAGGGCACCAACCCTTGACGCTTGGTGCCCTCTAGGGCTCTTTCTCACATGCCAACCAAAGGAGGAGGTGCGTCCCTCCCTTGTCTTTCATGCCTCCATCAAGTGGGCATGCCCACACTTGATCAAATCAAGTGGTGCCCCATCCAATTAAATCAAGGAATCGACTAGGGGATTGGATTTTTAGTTTACATGATCCAAAACTCTAAGTAGCCAACATTTGGAGCCCAATGAATTTAATTTATTTAGATTTTTAACAGATAATTAACTCGAATTAATTCTTATCAAATAAATAATTCAAGTCTAAAGAAGAATTTGGTTTAATCTTATCTTAGCAAGGTCATCCTGAACCCAATAAGATTTTTCCAAATCCAATTAAAACTTCATAAGTCCAATTGCTTAATCCAGATCAAATCTCTTTATTGTGTGATCCCATAGGTTCAATTCTGTCTGGTAGTAAGATATATCATAATCTTTATCATAGTATCGTTGAAACTCTTTTCAATGGGTCAGAATGATTGCACTCTAACTCAACAAGGATCGTCGATCCTGAACAACCCTAGTGAGCTCTCACAATCCATCAGTGACACCTAGCAGTATGTAATGACAACCTAGTAAAATTGAAAAAGAACCTCAAGGTATAGTTTTCATGTGATTTGATATCTCTATCATGAGTCCCGACTAGATGGTAGGTCATCGATAAATCATCAAACCTCATCATCAGTCATATGATAAACTCGATTAGCTCAAGTCTAATTATGATTCTTATGAAAAAAAATTTTCATCAATCACACTATTATGGCTACAGACTTACGAACTTAGCCCCTTAAATCTTGTAAGACCACTCCTTTCAATCAAGATTGATAAATTTCTTCTAGATGCACATCCTGCTTTTATAGTGGATCAACTATCACCAACATATACCACAAAAACTCAAAAAGGTCATATTTCTATGCAGTCAGACTTCAGCAGCCTCACTATGAGCAATATACCATCACAGGTTAAAGAACCATTCACACAACTACAACATCGAGATGATCACTGATGATTGAATAGAAATCTATGTGATCCCTCATATGGTTACACTTAGTACTAGTTATTCTCTAACAACTATCCGTACTTGCCGCTCAGTGTCTCTATACTATAGACTGAAGACTCATCTATCCCAAAAAAAGTGATCTGTACGTCGGTCTATCTGGATTGATCATCATCTTCATGGTGATACTGTGATCGAGAGTAATTTAGGAGTTACTTATATATGCCTCTAATTCTCAACATCTTGAGAATATGTATCGTAAGCATTAATTTCATGGATAATTCAAGAACACATCACACTTGAATAAAAATAAAACTTATCCTTTTATTGATCAAATCAATATTTTAAATATAAATTTGATCCTAGAGTATTACAATGTGTCAGCCATATTGACTTTTAGGACATACATCCAACAATCTTCACTTGGACTGAAGCCAATTGGCCACTAATCTAAGTCCCATCTTCTTAAAGTAGACTTCTATCTTTAGCTAGCTTAATTATTTTATCAGTGGGTCTGCCACATTATCTGCAGAGTCTACTCTTCGTACCTCAACATATTTCTTTTCAAGATAGTCACATATAATGTGGAACTACCGCTCGATGTACTTTAATTTTTTATGAGACTTGGACTCCTTAGCAAGTGCTATGGCTCCATTGTTATTGCAATATAGTGGTATATCATCCGATTTCATTACATCAAGTTCTGTGATGAACTTTTTAAACCAGAAGTCTTCTTTTGTAGCATCCAAAGTAGTGACATATTTTGCTTCTATCGTCGAATCTGCTATGATGGATTGCTTGAAATTCTTCCAGCTGACTACACTACCATTACATATGAACACATATCTTGACATAAATATTCTATCATCAGGATCAGATATAAAGTCTAAATCTGTAAAATCCTCAATTCACAATTCAGATCCTCCTTCAAAGATCAAGAATAAATCTTTAGTTTTTCTCAAGTACTTAAGGATGTTCTTCACAGCTATCTAGTACTTCTTGTTTAGATTCGACTGATATCTACTTGTGACACTCACAATAAAGACAATATCATATTAAGTACACAGCATGTTGCCCAGCTATGCAACCCAAGAGGGGGGGTGAATTGGGTTTCTAAAAAAATTTAGGCTTAACTAATGACTTATGAGAAATGTTTGACAAAGCTAAATAGATAGAGTGAGTAGAATTAATTCAAGGCTAATAGCAAGAGCAAGAATGCAAGAAAATAATGAAGAGATAAAGAAGAGCAATTAGACACACACCAAACAAAAGGATTTACAGTGGTTCGGTGCCAACCTTGCACCTACATCCACTCCCCAAGCTCCTACTTGGGAATTCCAATCCACTAATCTTGTATTCAACCCGAATACAAACGTCGAAAACTCTGACTCTAGCTATCTCAAGCTAGACCACTTATTTTTCGGGTACAAGCCAACCCTATACACTCCGATTCAAGGTTCGGATCAACCTTCCCTTGTTTTGGAACCCCTCCAAAATAAAACCAATCACTCAAACTGAGTATAACAATTTATAGTACAATTAAGCACAAAGAAAGCTCCTTCAATGAGCGAATATAACTTTAAATACACTTTACTTAAGAGAAGAAGACCATTTTTGGATTTCCTCAAGGAGGATGGAGACTTGATTGTACACTTGAGGAGTTGGTGAGCTTGGATTGAAGGCTTCTTGAAAGCTTTGAATGAGCTCTTGCTTAGGGCTGAAAAGTTGGCTTGAAATCCCTTTTTCAAAATCTCTCTACTTTGATGCTCTCTTTTTCTTCTTTTGTTCTTCTTTTGTTCTCCTTGTTGATTTTCACATTTTTGTCTCTTTTATAGCTTTAAGAAATAGTGAAAAATATTCTAGACTGAAAAAGAGCCGTTAGACCACAATAAATGAGCATTAAAAGCACTTAAAACGGGTTAAAAACTAGCCGTTGCAGAAAAATCCCGTCACAGGAGTCGACTCATGAGTTGACTCATACCTGGGGGTCGACTCATGGGTCGACCTCTGTGGAAAAACAACAGAAAACAACCAGAAGATAAGGTTCTATGATTTTTGGCCTAAAAACAGTAGGGGTCGACTCATGGGTCGACTAATGCCTTGGGGGTCGACTCATGGGTCGACCACAGGTTGTGTCAAGCCAAAAAATCTGTGTGCCAAATAGCTTATTGTGCCATGAGTTGACTCACGGGTCGACTCACGATTTTCAAACATGCATAACTTTCAAAATACAAATCCAAAATCAATAAAATTTTTACCATTGGATCACAAATCTTTTGTTCTATCATTTGATACTATCAAATCAGGGTTTTGGTAAAATTATAATTTTGCCCCTGAAGAGCAATAAGTCTTTTTCAAGTGAAAATCATTGGTACCCCTTCAACTGCTTTGTAATCATCAAAATCAATCTAAGGAGCAACAATCTCTCCCTTTTTGATGATGACAAAATACTTGAACAAAAGCATTCATGTGAATCAATGATCATGGATTTCAAAAGAATGAAATGCATTATAGGCAGTTTGAAGATAAACAGGAGATTTACTACCAACTTATAAGTGCATTTGCTTGAAAAGAAGATTGATTCTTTTGGCATGTGATACATGTGCCCATTTGCATAAATAATTTGCCTATTGCTTAATGATTTAAAAATTTGCTCATTTGATTATGTGATTTTGGTATCAGAGTAGAAAATTTATTTTTATTTTCAGAGCAAAGTAGAATTTACCTTATGATTTGAGAATTGCGTGTTTGAAAATATCTCATTTGTTCATTTGCTTATTTTTCAAATTTCTTAGCATCTTGAAAATTTGCTTATTCTCATTTGATTATTTAGTTTTAGTATCAGAGCAAGTTTAACAATTAAGTGTATTATTGCATGTCTAAGAATTAATTGTAAAGTATATCAGAGCATGTCAAATTTTAAGATGTATCAGAGCATATCTAATTTTAAAGCATATCAGAGCATGTCTAAGAAGTAATTTTAAAGGTTGCTTATTTGCTTTGCTTAGCTATTGGTATCAGAGCAATTCATTCATTTTGTTAGCAATATTGTTAATAAGTTTTGTATTTATCTCTCTTATTTATCTCTCTTTTGATACTTTTGCTTAGCAATTCACTCATTGTATTTTTAAGTCATTTAATAATCTTACTTTTGATACTTTTCTTTAATTTCTCCCCCTTTTTGACATCATCAAACATTGTTAACTCCCCCTCTTTTCTGAATACATTCTCTCTTTAGTGTTTCTTCAAACTTTTTGTGCTAATCATTAATGTTTACTCCCCCTGAATACAGCAATCATAAAACAAAATATGCCATTGAGTACCATAGATATGAATTAGCAACATTAATGATACCAAAGAGAAGATATATAATCAAGAGATGATTGATACCATTACAAAGAGTAGATATATAATTAAAAGATGATTAAAACCATAGTTGTTTCAATACATATTTCATAATATAAAAGTCAACTAGTTAACATCATTACATGGCCCAAGAGACAGATCCTAGAAAGAACAACAGACATGACTAGCAACAAGGATCTAGTAGAACACATGACTCTATGGATCAGAATCAGATGCATCAGAGATGGGGTGGGGAGATGATGGATCACGACCAAGAGCTCATCCTCTACCCCGTCTGCCTCTGCCATGAGTGGAGGTGCTGGCACGAGTAGGTGGGCGAGAAGATCCTGAAGGCTGAGAACGTTCAGAGGTCAAAAACTGGACTGCAAGAGAGAGCCTGATGGAATCAAGAACGTTCAGAGCTCTCGAAATAGACTAAAGCAGTACAGTGAATTGAGTAGAAGCATGCTCACTAGAGCCTCTGATTTCTCTCCTCAAGAACTCATAACCACCCTCCAATGCACCTCTGAGCCTGCCAGCCTCCGCAGTAAGGTCTGTGACCTCAATAGTGCTCTCCTGTGGCTGAGGATGGGCCAAAGCTAAGACTTGCCCCTGCAAGTCAAGAACTCTCCTAGTCAGTCTCAAAATACAATCTTCGAGCTGCGGAATCCGAACAGACTGATCTGAGATCAACTGAAATACAGTGGAGATATGGGAGATCAAAGTCTGATCAGATGTATCCAATGATGTGGATCCCAGTGCAAATGCAGAAGTGCTCCACTGACGAGAAAGCAAGGAAACCACACGCTGAGAAATCTGCTCGATCTGATCCTCGGCCAATCTGAACTCTGAAGGAGGTCCTCTGCTATCTGACTGCTGAACTGATGTGTACCTCCTGGTGGACTCTGAAGGGCCAGCATCTGGATCTGAAACAAACTGGATATCTGGAGATGCTGTCCTGAAGTCATGGAGAGATGATGAGGGACCTTCTTCCTCAGCTCTGTCCTCAACTCTGTCCTTAGCTCTCTCCTCAGCTCTTTCTTCTGTACCCTTGATCCAACCACCATCAATCTTAGTGAATCCCATGCGGTGTAGAGTGTGTTGGTTGATGGTGTCTGCGTGGGAAAGCTTAGCAGATGCCTCCCCCTCAAAACTGACTCCAAACCTCCTGAAAACCAGTGTGAGGGCCATACCAAAAGGCAGATGTGCCTTGGATCTGTTCAGTGTCTCTCTCATGGCCTCAATCATTAAAGCAAGGAGGTTTAGAGGGGTTTGAGTGATCATATGAAATATTATACAAATATCTCGGCCAGAAAGGAGGTCATGCCTACCACTCCTTGGGAAGAAAAGCTTTGTCACTAATTGATGTAGGATTCTTATTTCAATTGATAAGATTTTGGCTTCTAATTTATTCAGACTTCCCGAGTAGATTCCTCCTAAAATTACATTGATCCCCTCTTCCTTCACTGGGAGTTCCATGTTATCCCTCACAGGGCAAATGTAGAATCTCTCCCAAAATAATAGGATCCAGACAGATATCAATTCCTTAACAGTAGAGGTTACTGTTCCATTGCCATAGTGCAGATTTAGATAAAACTCTCTAACCAAGTCTACATAAGTAACTTCCTTGAGAGAACAGTAAAATTCCCAACCTTGGTTTTTGATCTTTGTCCCAAAGGAGAAACTTCTTTTTCAAAGAATCTAAAATCCACATTCTTGCCGGTTTCTACCTTTCTGTCAGAGAGAGGGATTTTGCTAGGGCTAAGAGGAGACTGAGAGGGACCTTGTGCAGATGCTGAAGCTGGAATGGGTGCAGAGGAAGTCTGAGAAGCTTGCTTTTTTTTGCGGACGCCTTCTTCCAGTGCACGGACTGATTTCCTTCTTTGAGGGAGTTTCATCTTTGGGGCCATTCTTCACCACAAGAGCCGGCAGAGAGACTCGGAAGATCAAATGGGTGAGGAGAAGGAGGGTTACTAGAGAGTGGAAAGGGATTTTGGCTGAGAGGAAAGATGATTTAGAGAAGAACGGTGGAAGCTAGGGCACGCTCCAACCGCTTCAATCAAGGGAGAAAGATGCGAGAAGCTCCTTTCTCAAGAGGTGATTTGAGGTGGAGATGTGAAGGGAGAATGATCTTTGGGCTAAATCCTTGGTTTTGGAGAGAACGAAGATGAGGACGACGAGTGTTGGAGGGAGGAAGACGAAGAAGAAGAATGAGTCAGCTCATGAACGGGCTTCAAGTTAAAAAGAAAAGAGCCCGTGGGAAGTTGGCAAAGAATTTCAAGTATGCCATTGGTCGACCCTAGGGGGTCGACTCATGAATCACAAAAATTCAGAAAAAATATGAATAAATTTCAAAAAAATTTAAAATTTTGGGAGAAAAAATTTTGCTCAATGACAAGTTGTGAGAATGATAATCTTGAGCTTTTAGGTTCAAGAGAGAAGATGAAAATTGAGCTCTAAGAAATTTTGACATTGATTTCTTGAAATTGGAGAAACATTTAGGCTAAAGGATCAAGAATTCCTAGATTTCTCCTAATTTCACAGAATCTATCCTCACTAAGGGCCTTTGTAAAGATATCAGCTAATTGATTTTCAGTGCAAACATATTCAAGAATTATATTTTTGTTTTGAATATGTTCTCTTATAAAATGATGTCTTATTTCAATATGTTTAGACCTTGAATGTTGAATTGAATTTTTAGTTAGATTTATGGTGCTAGTGTTATCACATCTTATGGGTGTTTCATTAAGTTTGATACCAAAATCTTTGAGTTGTTGCTTAATCCACAAGATTTGAGCACAACAACTTTCGGCTGCAATGTATTCGGCCTCAGCCGTAGACAGTGCTATCGAATTTTGTTTCTTGCTAAACCAGGAGATTAGGTTAACTCCAAGAAATTGGCAAGTTCCACTAGTGCTTTTTCTGTCTAATCTACATCCAGCAAAATCAGCATTTGAATATCCTAATAAATCAATTAGTGAGTCTTTAGAGTACCATAATCCTAGAGTTTGAGTACCATTTAAATATCTAAGGATTCTTTTAACAGTATTCAAGTGAGACACTTTAGGATTAGATTGAAATCTAGCACACAAACAAACACTAAACATGATATCAGGCCTACTTGCAGTTAAATATAATAGAGAGCCAATCATACCTCTATAATACTTTAAGTCCACACATTTACCTTCATCATCCTTGTCAAGCTTACATGAGGGGCTCATGGGTGTGCCAATTGGTTTGGAGTTCTCCATTCCAAATCTTTTGAGTAATTCCTTGGTGTACTTGCTTTGGATGATGGAGATTTCCTCTTTTGTTTGTTTGATTTGGAATCCGAGGAAGAAAGTAAGTTCTCCCATCATGCTCATCTCGAACTCCCCCTGCATGAGCTTAGCAAAGTCTTGACAAAGAGATTCATTAGTAGACCCAAAAATAATGTCATCAATATAAATTTGGATAATTAACATATCATTTTGATTTCTTTTAATAAAGAGGGTTGTGTCTACATTACCTCTTGAAAAACTATTATTTAGTAAGAATTTGCTTAGCCTATCATACCAAGCCCTAGGTGCTTATTTTAATCCATATAGAGCTTTATTTAATTTAAAAACATGATTAGAAAAGCATGATTTTTAAATCCTGGGGGTTGTTCTACATAGACTTCTTCAGCAATATAACCATTCAAAAATACACTTTTGACATCCATTTGAAATAATTTGAATTTCATAAAGCAAGCATATGCAAGTAGAAGTCTAATGGCCTCTAATCTAGCAACAGGTGCAAAGGTCTCATCAAAATCAATTTCTTCTTCTTGATTATAACCTTTAGCAACCAATCTTGCTTTATTTCTTATTACATTTTCATGTTCATCTAATTTATTCCTAAAGACCCATTTTGTGCCAATTATTGAATAATTTTTAGGTCTTGATACTAAAGTCCAAACATTATTTTTTTCAAATTGATTAAGTTCCTCTTGCATTGCATTAATCCAGTTATAATCATTTTCAGCTTTTTCAATAGTTTTTGGTTCAAGATGAGATACAAAAGCACAATGATTAAATACATCTCTAAGTGAAGAACGAGTTTTTACCCCATGCATAGGATCACCAATAATTAGCTCCTTAGGGTGATTGTGAACATACCTCCATTCTTTGGGTAGGTCATTGTACCTTGAGGTTGTTCTTGATGTTCTTTACTTTCCTCATTTTGTTTGTCTTCATGTTCCTTATCCTCTTGAATTGTCGAATCTTTCAGAGTGATTTCCTTCATTCCTTCTATAAGAGGATCTGCATCATCAACACTATCATTCTTCCTTGAAGAAAAATCGTTAGATTCATCAAAGACAACATGTATGGACTCCTCTACTACTAAGGTTCTTTTGTTAAAAACTCTAAAAGCTTTACTAGTGAAGGAGTAACCAAGAAAGATTGCTTCATCTGATTTTGCATCAAATTTTTTAAGTCTTTCTTTATCATTATTTAATACAAAACATCGGCAACCAAAAATATGAAAATATGCAATATTAGGTTTTCTTTCTTTCCAAAGCTCATAGGGGGTTTTCTTTAAAATTTGTCTAATCAAAGCACGATTTAAAATGTAACATGCTGTGTTAATTGCTTCCGCCCAAAAATATCTTGGAAGGTTGCTTTCATAAAGCATGGTACGGGCCATTTCTTCTAAGGTTCTGTTTTTCCTTTCTACTATCCCATTTTGTTGGGGTGTCCTAGGAGCAGAGAAGTTATGGCCAATTCTCTTTTCATCACAAAAGTTTTCAAAGTCTTGATTTTCAAATTCAGTTCCATGATCGCTTCGAATATTTTGAATTGAAAGTCCTTTCTCATTAGTGACTTTTCGATAAAATTTAGTGAAAATATGAAAAGTTTCATCTTTGTGTGCTAAAAAGAAAACCTAAGTAAAATTAGAGTAATCATCTATAATTACAAAACATATCATTTTCCTCCTAGACTAGTGGTTCTAGTAGGTCCAAATAAGTCCATATGCAAGAGCTCTAAAGGTCTAGAGGTTGAAACAATATTTTTGGATTTAGATGAAACTCTTGTTTGTTTACCTAGTTGACATGCATCACAAATTCTATCCTTTTCAAAATTCAGTTTTGGCAAACCAAGAACTAATTCTTTCTTAATTAATTTTGAAAGAGAATGCATGCTAATGTGTGCAAGTCTGCGATGCCAAAGCCAACTAGTCTCATTAACTTTAGCATTCAAGGATACTAGGCATTGCACGTTTATTTTGGCTAAATCATTCAAATCTACCATATAAACATTACCATATCTATGTCCAATAAATTTAATACCATCATTAATAGGACTAGTTACGATGCAAACAGATGATTCAAAAATAACCTTATATCCTTTATCACAAAATTGACTAATGCTTAGTAAATTATGCTTTAAACCATCAACTAACAAAATATTTTTAATGTATTTGGAGGGAGTGATACCAATGTTACCTATACCGATGATCTTCCCTTTGCCATTGTCTCCAAAGGTGACCATCCCTCCATCCTTAGCATCAAGAGTGATGAATTGGGATTCATCACCAGTCATGTGTCTCGAGCATCCACTGTCAAGATACCATTTTCTGTTTCCTCCTTGGGATGCTAAACACACCTGCAAGCAAAAGTCAAGTTTTTATTTTAGGTACCCAAACTTTCTTGGATCCTTTTTTGTTAGTCATAATGGTTCCTTTTGGAACCCATATTTTTTTTATAGTTGAGTTTGCAAACTTGTTAGAGAAGCAAGTGTATGACTTATGTCCTACTCTACCACATTTGAAGCAAGTAATATTAGAAGACTTGTTACTTAAAGAGTTTACATAAATATTTTTCAGATATTTTTATTTCTTCAAGGGGTTATAGCCAAGTCCGACCTTATCATACACGGCTTTTTGATTATCAAGAATCATATTGAGTTTATTTGAACTCAAGGTGAACTTTTCCACTATTGATTTTAGCTTGGCAATTTCATCCTTTAAGCTTTGATTTTCTTGAAGCAGGGTGGATTTCTCAATTGAAATATTTTCAGTTTATTTCAATAAAGATTGATTTTTTAATTTTAGCTCTTTGTTCTTCATCCCTAGTTTCTTTAATTCATCAACTAAATCATAGAAAGCTTCATGTAATTCTTCAAATGTAAAGTCACTAGGAGTTTCAGAAATTATCTCATTTTCATGTGCCATAAGGCACAGGTTGGCTTGTTCGATTGAGTTTTTCTCGTCGGAGCTTGAGTCATCGCTCGCACTCCAAGTGGCCATCATGGCCTTCTTCTTGTACTTCTTGGGACCTTTCTTCAGCTGAGGGCATTCGGATTTGAAGTGTCCCGGCTTCTTGCATTTGTAACTGATAAGGGGTTGGTCTTTCTCTTTTTCTTTGCTCTATTCTCCTTTTGTGAATGGCCTCTTCCTCATCCCCTGTTTCCTTTTTCTCAAAAATTTCTTGAATCTTCGGGTAATGAGTGCCATCTCTTCATCCTGTTCTTCATCTTCAGTGTCATCAGTTTCTTCATCTGGTGGAGCTGTGGATTTGAGGGCAATGGTTCTTTTCTTTTTGACTTCTTCCTCTTGATGTTGCTTCATGCTCAGCTCATGAGTCATCAATGATCCTAGAAGCTCTTCCAAGGGTAGAATGTTCAAGTCCTTAGCTTCTTGAATGGCAGTCACTTTGGCTTCCTAAGTTCTTGGTAAAGACCTGAGAATCTTTCTTACAAGCTCACTGTTAGTATAGGACTTGCCAAGACTCTTTAAACTATTAATAATATCAGTAAAGTGAGTAAATATTCCAGTTATAGACTCATCATGCTCATTTTAAATAATTCATATTTATGCACAAGCATGTTGATTTTAGACTCCTTTACTTGATTGGTTTCCTCATGGGTTACTTCTAACCTATCCCATATTTCTTTAGCAGATGAGCAAGTAGAAATGTGATTAAATTTGTTAGCATCAAGAGCACAATAAAGAACATTCATTGCTTTAGCATTTAATTGAGCCATCTTTTTATCAACCTCATCCCATTCTTTCTCGAGTTTGGTTGATTCCTCACCATCTATAATTTTAGTGGGTGTGTGAGGACCGTTCACTATGATACTCCATATATCATAGTCGAGTGCTTGAATGAATATTTTCATCCGAGCTTTTCAATAGGTGTAATTAGACCCATTGAAAAGAGAAGGTCGGTTGGTGGATTGCCCCTTGGCTAGAGAAGTGCCAACATGGGTTGCCATAGATCTTTGGCTCTTTGATTATTTAGATCAAAGAAGGGCTAGAGCGCCGGGCTCTGATACCACTTGTTGCCCAGCTATGCAACCCAAGAGGAGGGGTGAATTGGGTTTCTAAAAAATTTTAGGCTTAACTAATGACTTATGAGAAATGTATGACAAAGCTAAATAGATAGAGTGAGTAGAATTAATTCAAGGCTAATAGCAAGAGCAAGAATGCAAGAAAATAATGAAGAAATAAAGAAGAGCAATTAGACACATACCAAACAAAAGGATTTATAGTGGTTCGGTGCCAACCTTGCACCTACATCCACTCCCCAAGCTCCTACTTGGGAATTCTAATCCACTAATCTTGTATTCAACCCGAATACAAACATTGAAAACTCCGACTCTAGCTATCCCAAGCTAGACCACTTGTTTCCGGGTACAAGCCAACCCTATACACTCCGATTCAAGGTTCGGATCAACCTTTCCTTATTTTGGAACCCCTCCAAAACAAAACCAATCACTCAAACTGAGTATAACAATTTATAGTACAATTAAGCACAAAGAAAGCTCCTTCAATGAGCGAATATAACTTTAAATACACTTTACTTAAGAGAAGAAGACCCTTTTTGGATTTCCTCAAGGAGGATGGAGACTTGATTGTACACTTGAGGAGTTGGTGAGCTTGGATTGAAGGCTTCTTGAAAGCTTTGAATGAGCTCTTGCTTAGGGCTGAAAAGTTGGCTTGAAATCTCTTTTTCAAAATCTCTCTACTTGGATGCTCTCTTTTTCTTCTTTTGTTCTTCTTTTGTTCTCCTTGTTGATTTCCACGTTTTTGTCCCTTTTATAGCTTTAAGAAATAGTGAAAAATATTCTAGGCTGAAAAAGAGCCGTTAGACCACAATAAATGAGCATTAAAAGCACTTAAAACGGGTTAAAAACTAGCCGTTGCGGAAAAATCCCATCACAGGGGTCGACTCATGAGTCGACTCATGCCTGGGGGTCGACTCATGGGTCGACCTCTGTGGAAAAACAACAGAAAATAACCAGAAGATAAGGTTCTGTGATTTTTGGTCTAAAAACAGCAGGGGTCGACTCATGGGTCGACTCATGCCTTGGGGATCGACTCATGGGTCGACTCACAGGTTGTGCCAAGCCAAAAAATCTGTGTACCAAACAGCTCATTGTGCCATGAGTTGACTCACGGGTCGACTCACGATTTTCAAACATGCATAACTTTCAAAATATAAATCCAAAATCAATAAAATTTTTACCATTGGATCACAAATCTTTTGTTCTATCATTTGATACTATCAAATCAGGGTTTTGGTAAAATTATAATTTTGCCCCTGAAGAGCAATAAGTCTTTTTCAAGTAAAAATCATTGGTACCCCTTCAACTGCTTTGTAATCATCAAAATCAATCTAAGGAGCAACACAGCATGACATACATAAAGCTTTCTATGACTAAAATATAAGGAATTCTACTCATGCACCAAACTTTCTCAAATGTAGTCGGACACATCATCTTAAAAAGATGAATACCATGCCTAAAGGATATAAGTCTCCTTTTAGAGTTTTTCATACTGAACCTTTTCAACACTTTCTCTATGTACAGCTTTTGTGACAACCTAATATTCTTTTAGATCTATCCCTATAGATCTTTATTTCAAGAATATAAGATGCTTTTCTTAGGTCTTTCATGGAGAATTTCTTGAACAACCATCTTTTGACCAAGGTCAGTATGAAAAAATCATTTCCGATAAGGAAGATATCATCTACGTACCATATGAGAAATATTATTGTGCTCCCATTGATCCTTTTGCATACGTAGGATTCTTTCTCATTTTTGATGAAACCAAATGATTTGATTGCATCATCAAAATAAAGATTCCAACTCTAAAAAGCTTGCTTTAATCCGTACATGGATCTTTGCAGCTTGCAGACTCGATGATCGCCATCATTGGATGTGAAACTCAAAGGCTGCTCTATATAGATATCATCCTCAAGATATCCATTTATGAAAGTAGTTTTCACATCTACCTGTCAGATTTCATAATCATAATAAGCTGTAATAATAAGTAGAGTGTGGATGGATTTCAGCATGGCTATAGGCAAGAAAGTTTTCTGATAATCAATACCTTCGCACTGACTATAACTTTTTACCACAAGCCTAGCTTATAGGTCTCTATCTTATCATTTGGATCTTTTTTTTTTTTGTAGATTCATTTACATCAAATGGGTACTATACCCTCAGGTGGATCCATTAAGGTCCATACTTGGTTCGAGTGCATCAAGTCATTCTGACTTCATTATATTTAACCATTGCTCAGAATCGATGTCGAACATTATCTCGTCAAAGATATTCGGATCATCTCCATGACCCTTATCCCACATAAGGAATATTTTCTCTATATCCTCTATAAGCATACCCATGTACCTTTCAAGAAGATGGAAGATCCTACTAGATTTACAAGATGGTGGAAGAACGTCAACTACAGGCTCATTAACTATGGGTTCCTGAGGATCTATAGCTCGTTGCTCTTCAGAGACTTTCTCTTCGAGCTTATTAACCTCCCACTGCCTCCATCCTGAATAAATTATTTTTTTAAGAATATGGCATGACAACTCACAATCACATTATGATTATGTGGAAAGTAAAAGTAGTATCCCATAGATTCTTTTGAATATCCTATAAAACGAGCTATAACAGATCTATCTTCTAATTTATCAGCCATCTATCTTTTCACATAGGCTGGACATCTTCAAATCTTCAGATAACCTAGACTCGACTTCTTACCATGCTACATCTCATATGCTGCGATAGGAACACATTTTAAAAGAGCCCTATTCAATAGATATATTGCAGTCAATAAGGTATGTCCTCAAAGATATATAAGGATAAATCAGTGAAGCTCATCATGGATCTGACCATATCTAATAGGGTCCTATTCCTCCTTTTGAATGTCTCATTGAGCAGAGGTGTTACAGGAGGAGTCCATTGAGATACTATGCTGTTATTCTTAAGATATCCTAAAAATTTTTGACAAAGATATTCACCTCCTCGATCAGATTGAAGAACCTTAATAGATTTGTCTGTTTGTTTCTTTACTTCATTTCTAAATTTTTTAAACTTTTCAAAGGCTTCAGACTTGTGTCTCATTAGAAACACATATCCGTACCATGACAAATCATCGATAAAGATAATGAAGTAGCTATAACCACCCCTATCTTGCATATCTAATGGCCCATACACATTCGTGTGTATTAGGGCAAGTATCTCAGCGGTCTTTTTTCCATATCCTATAAAGGGTAACTTGATCATTTTTTTTTTTAAGTAAGATTTACAAGTTAGGTACGACGTAGATCAAAAGAATCAAGGATTTCATCATTTTTTTAGTTTGTTTATCCTGTCCTCTTTAATATGTCTAAGCTTAAGGTGCCACAGATACTTCGGTTAATTTCATCTTTGGATCTCTTTTGACCTACGACACTCATTACTTATTCATTTATATTTACATTCGCATCAACATGCAAGTGATAAAGTCTGTCAATTAAAAGATCATATACAATCAATTTATTTCATAAATAAATAAAATAAAAATCTTTATTAAAATTGAAATCAAATTCCCCCTGTGCTAGCACAGATTCAAAAATCAAATTTTGACTAGCTACAGGCACAAAATAATAATCTTTTAAATCTAATCTAAATCCTGACAGTAATCGAAGAGGATAGATTCTAATAACTTCTGCAGCAACCTTTGCTCTATTGTCGATCTGAAAAATCATGTCACCTTCCCTCAACCTCCTACTTTCTATTAGATCCTGCATTGAAGTACATATATGAGCACTAGAATGAGAGTCCAATATCCAACTAGAAGTAGAAGAAATCATTAGGTTAGATTCAATTATGAGCAAACTTGACATATCTTTAAAAGGTGGGTCGCCCTTCTTGATCTTCGGGCTTTTCAAGTAGAGTGGATAATTCCTCCTCCAATGGCCATCAGCATCATAGTAGAAATACTTTTCTTTTTACTATAGCTTTCTTGGGAGCATCCTTCTTTAGCCTGCTCTCTTTTTTCTACTTCTTCATAGGTTTATTCTTCTTCTTTCAATCAAATTTTTTCTTGGATGAAGAAGTCCGCTCCACAGCGAGAACAATGCCCCTTGAACTTTTCAAAGTTTTCTCAGTAATGATCAATATGTTGACCAATTCGAGTATAGTACAGTCCAATTTGTTCATATAAAAATTTATAATAAATTGACTATATGAACTTATAAGAGATTGGAGGATCAAATTCACTTGCAATTCTCTTTGCATATTCAGCCTAAGCTTCTCAAGCTCCTCAAGGATCTTGATCACTGTCATAAAATATTTATGGACCAATTGTCCTTTGCATATCTTCATGTTGAAGAGTTTCTTGGAGATCTCAAAATGCACAGTGTGGCTCTGCTCACCATACAACTCTTACAGGTGAGTGATCATAGCCCTGACAGGAGGCATATACTCATGCTAGCTTTGCAACTCATTTGACATAGAAGCCAAGACATAGCACTTAAATCGACTTTCTTCATCCATCTATTTATCAAATGCTGCTCTCTGCTCAACAATAGGATAGTTTGGTAATACTGGAGGATCCTGGTCAAGTATATATCCTAATTTTTTAGATATTAAAATAATCTTGAGATTTTTGAGTCAGACTTTAAAATTGATTTTGATCAAATGATTGGAGTCAAAGATGTAGTCTAGAGGGTTTGAAGCTGACATGGTTTTAATTACGAGAGTAGAAATTCAAGTTAGAAATTTATACTTAAATTTTATATTTATTCTAGAGACTTTAAGAAGCAAATATACTCTCACTATTTTTTTCGAATCCCTACACTCCTCGGGTAGAGAAGTGAAAATCCTAATTCGATAATTGGGTTTCTAATGGGTACTGCAGTTCTCCCAATATCATGTACCTCACCTAACAGTTATTGGTAATATGTACATCGATGCGTGGATAACTCCTTATCCAAATGCTTCTCTAAGCGTGTTGCAGTAACTTGATCTCTAAGTTATGTGGGCTTACCTAACAGTTATTGACCACACTCCTTAGTTAAGTCCAACCCACCATTCACAAGTAGGTGCAAAACCATCATTGAGTCCCTCACCTAATAGTTATTGGGCCTAATCCCATCTTTACCCTGGAGTAACTCTTTGCTAAAAGAGTGGTTGCATGTTTTCGATGTAACTGAACCACTGTAATCAGTCGAGAACAATCAACATCAATAGCACGCTCGCACATCTACAATAGTAAAAGATCACTAGACTTAATATTCATAAGAGATTTGACTTAGGTCTCATCTAATCAATCATCAAATGATCGATCTAATTGGTATGGACTAAATCAAACCGCCAAGCAACCATATTTAAGACTCAATCTTTCAAATTGATCAAATAAGTAGAGATGGTAGGAGGCTCCCTCTTGATGGATCAAGGATCCTAATTAAATAACCACTTCTCAATAACTTATCTTAGACATCAATTGATCAATTAGTCCAAATAGGTTAGCTTAAGCGTATCAAACTCAAGCCATCGAGCCAAATTAGATCTTTAGATTAATCAATTCTATATATAGAATTTAATCGACTCGATCAATAATAATTGTATGATCTAAAGCTCAATTGATCTAACTCTAATCAATACTTGACTCGATTTGATCAATCGCTAAATCAATGTAGATCCATTATGTTTAAATCAAAATTCTAAGTGTAATCCAATTACTTGACTTAATTTGATCTACCCATGACCAAACCCTCATGCACAAACATAAATTTTATATCTTAAAACTAAATTTTAAATCTAAATTCTTTGTATGTAAGATAAGTTTTTCATCTCGAGACTAATTTTCAGATTCAACATACAAATATACATCTCATATATGTGTTTAAAATTCATATCTAAACTAAAATTCAGATCTTGACATGACATCATATATCTCATATATAATTTATAAATCAGAATAAACTTAATTTTTAGATCTTAATATGTAATCATACATCTCATATATGAATCATAAATCAAATTTAAATTAATTTTTAGATTTATGCATGCATCCATATATCGTATATACGAATTGAAAAATGATCTAAAATAAATTTTAGATCTATACATACCTTCATGTATCACACATACGAACTAGAAATCAGATCTAAAATAATTTTTAGATTAAAGTTAAACATCCATACATCTCATGTATTAGAAAAAAAAATCAAATTTTCAAACTCTTTTCAAAAATATATATGTCAATCTCATGCATATAAAATTCATGGCTCTGGTACCAATGTTGGAATTTCGTAAAATACACATGCATGTAGATTTTAAAATTTTTTTTTTGAAATAGCATAGTGGAATAGAAGATTAATTTTTTTTTAATCTAGAACATGCATGCATAAGAACATGCATGCATAAGAATAAAGCACATAGGATCTAGTTCATATGCAAAAATTAACACATGCTGATTTTATGCTGAAATTAAATGTGATCAGATCACATACCTATTTCGCTAATCCTTTCTTTGAGTCTAAATCTGGAGGAAGATGGATTTTTTTTTAGTCACACAAATGTCTGACCTCTATGGGTATCTACTTAGGATCAGTCTGGATTGATCCTCTTTAGTGTAGATCTTTCTTCTCCAAGAACGATCTTTCTACGAATCTAAACCAAACTTGGATCTTTTGATCAACTCTTGACCTCTCCTTATTCTTTCTTTCCTCTCTTCTTCTTGATCTTTCTTTTCTTGATCCTTGAAGCAACCAAGACTAGCAATCAACAAGAAAGAGGAGACACCCAAGCTTGTTAGGCATTGGATGATGGTGGATGTCTAAGCTTCTTAGACGTGTGAACCAAAGAGAGAAGAAAGGAGGGCGTGGGGCTATTTGGGAGGCTTGGAGCTTTTTGAAAATCTGATGTAAAATACTTAGGGAAGGACCTCTTAAATAGATAAGCAATTGAAGTCCTAACCAAAACTAAATTAGCCACTTAATATGAGTCCTAATTGCATTAGGACTTCTTGTTTCCCTCATTGTTTGTGAAGTGAATTTCAATGCAGGGGTAAAACGGTAATTTTAAATTTTTTTCAAAATTATAATTTTACAGTGAAAATTATTAATTAATTTAATTAATATATATATATTAACCCTACACAAGGATCTAAATATGATATATATATACAGCATTCATTTAAATTTGAAATTTTGAATTCTACAGTAAATATTTTACTGTTGTGTTCAGAACACATTACCTTTGTGCGGGTAGTTGATCGCCGCAGTCTGATCACCATTGAAAAGGTTCGATCATTGCAATATAGCCACACAGTATGTCTGATCTCTGTGGATTGTCCACACGAAGCTCCCGATCTGATCGGCTCCTCACAAATGCTAGTTCATTGTAGAACCCTTTCGACGGTCGATATTGATCGAACTCCTTCGATCTTGATCTGTCGACTCTTCGGATACTCTGGATCATCAACAAATATACTTGAGAGGTTGATGAAGTTCTCCCTGAGATTTGGTGAGCTCACGACACTCGTAGCTCACTTTCTCATTTTTCGAACCCTAGGCAGTAACGCTAGGGTACTCACTGAAAACCCTATGCTCACTTTTGTTTCTTTTCTTTTCTTTTCTCTTGAAAGTTTTTGAACTTCCAACTCTCGCACAAGGCTTCCTCACACCCACTATTCTCTCAAAAAAATTCTACACACGCCCCACCTTCTCTTCTCTTTTATAACAATGCAAGACGCGTCTTATCCGCGTGAGAGGATAAAGATAGGTGGTTGCTCACTTGAATTCAAATTGAATTTGAATTCAAATGCAAACCATCCCATCCTTATCCACTCTGGGTGAGAGAAGAGAGGAGGTGTGGGTTCTTTGTGCATGGAGAATTTACATGAGAAACTCTTTCTCGTGTAGATTAAATGGCACACAAGATAAGGTGGGTGGCACATGGATTAGTTGCCCATTCAAATTCAAACATCCTATGAATTTGAATGGCCAACAAATCAATCTTTATCCAGATAAATGGTGCACAAGGGAGGGCGTGGGAAGGCTTCTGCGTGGGAGAAAATTCACGAGAAGTTGTTTCTCGTGAATTCAAATGGGCGCAGATAAGTGATGTGGCGCAGGGAGATGAGGTCAACGTGGTTTCAACCTAATTGAGCCAACCTAATCAAAATAGGTTAGGCACAATTAGACTAAGTTAAATCTAACTTAATTAAGCTTAATTAGACTCAATAAAATTTTAATCAAATCAAAAATTGACTAAGCCCAACCCCTGATCAGATCAGGGACCAAACCACCTTGGCGATTAGGTCAACACTTAACCTAATCAGGTCAAACCCAACTGAATCCAATTCAATTGGACTTGATCCAAAAATAATTACTCAATCAAATTGAGTTAATTAGTGATCAAATCACTAATTAAATCGCTCATAAATACTGAGTCCAAATCCGAAGGGCAATCAGACATCAAAGTCCATCGATATGAAACCCTGATCAAAAAGTCCCAAACCAGTGGGACTCTTGACCCCGGTACCCAAAATATGTGGAACTCGTGATTAGAGAATCTTGATTCTCGATCACAGAGTTTCAAACACATAGGACTCAAAGTCCACAAGCATTAAGACTCTTCACCAGCCAACAGATCAGATAGGAACCTCTAATGTTGTGACCCCACAGGTTCGAACCTAAGTCGGTAGCACAGGAACCAATTCCTGTACTAATCGAAGTGACCATCTAGCAATGGTACCCAATGTCTGGATAGGTTGAATAGTTGCAATCGCAACACTCAGAACCTACGTGAATATGGTTATTGTATAATTCATCCTTTTGACCCCGGTGTTTAGGACGACTCAGGGTTAAACTGTCAACCCTGATTAGATCATCTGAATCATGCTCAACTCAAACAGTCCTGTGACTCCTCACTAGGACTACCCTGGCCAAGATTTTGCTAAATTGAAATATGACTGTACACAGCTCCTGAACTGGAGTGGTCAATCCCATCTTGACACACACACCGACAAGTCAAGTACTTGACTACACCCAGCAGCCTTCCGTCACTGAATTAAAAATTCAGGTAGTCCAGTGCCTAAGTGCAGTGAGTTGCTTGTAAGTTACCGTGGTGGTCTCAGATCTGAGAGACAGTTATACCCATATCCCATCGGAGAAAGTCTTGACAGCAGAAAAAGCTTCGGAGTCGGTCATGTTCAGTGCAGATGTACCCTTACATCTCACCTGTATGCCATACCAGTGTCTCCACACTCCTTGGTTAAGAGGACAACCAACCCATATGGCACACAACGACCTATGCTTGATAAACGTTGTTGTCCTTGGTAACAACGTATCATTTGGTCACGAACAGGTTTAAGGACTAAACGACAAATCCTCCTTTGTTGAGTCTAAATAGTCCTAAGGACTTCACCACAACACATGAGTTCATTAGAAGATGAAACAATTTGTGATGAAAAATATCAAAATATTTTTTATTTATTTATAATTCATATACTAATACAAGAAAGAGTACAATCATCAATAGACTGACGATTGATTTTGGGATACTATTCTCAACAATCTTCCACTTCGCCTAAAGCCAATCGGTGCAGTATCTAATACCCATCTTCGACTTGAAGTCGTCGAACTCCTTCACCGCAATGGCTTTAGTAAATGGGTCGGCTAGGTTCTCCTTTCCGTCGATCTTCTGAAGGTCAATGTCACTTCGATCCATGATTTTCTGGATGAGATGGTAGCGGCACAGAATATGCTTCATCCGCTGGTGTGCCTTCGGTTCCTTCGCCTGAGCAATGGCTCCAGAGCTGTCACAGTAGAGCAGAACTGGACCAACAAAGGAGGGTGCTACTCCAAGCTCGGTGATAAATTTTCTCAACCACACCGCTTCTTTGGCAGCATCTGATGTAGTGACATACTCTGCCTCGCAAACTGAATCAGCCACTGTGTGCTGCTTGGAACTTTTCAAGCAGACAGCCCCACCATTAAGAGTAAAAATAAATCCCGACACACTCTTGCTGTCATCGTGATCAGACTGAAAACTAGAGTCTGTAAATCCTATAAGTCTCAAGTCTGATTCACCATAAACAAGCCACTGATCTTTAGTATTTCTTAAATACTTCAGGATAGTTTTAACAACCTTCCAGTGATTCTTTCCTGGATCAGATTGGTATCTACTCACTACCCCTAGTGAGTATGCCACATCTGATCGTATACATGTCATGACGTACATGATAGATCTCACTGTCGAAGCATATGGAATTCTATCCATACGCTCTCTCTCTTGAGGTGTTGTCGGACAATCCCTCTTCGAGAGAGAAATTCTATAGCCTATCGGTAGATAGCTTTTCTTGAAATTCTTCATACTGAATCTCTTCAGCATAGTATCAATGTACGTGGACTGAGATAAGTCAAGCAACCTTTTAGATCTATCCCTATAGATCTTCATCCATAGGATGTAGGAAGCTTCTCCCAAATCCTTCATGGAGAACTGTGACGACAGCCAAATCTTTATTCTCTGTAATACAAGGACATCATTTTCGATTAAGAAAATGTCATCCACATACAATACAAGAAATACCACTACTGGACCATTAGCCCACTTATAAATGCAGGGCTCTTCTTCATTCTTAATGAAGCCATACATTTTGATCGTCCTATCAAAACGTATGTTCCAACTCTGGGATGCTTGCTTAAGTCCATAAATGGACCTCTGTAGCCTGCACACCTTAGACTCATCTGTGGATGTGAACCCTTCAGGTTGTATCATATACACCTCTTCGTCCAGCTCTCCATTTAGGAAAGTTATTTTCACATCCATCTGTCAGATTTCATAGTCCAGATGGGCAGCTATCGCAAGCATAATCCGAATGGATTTGAGCATTGCCACAGGAGAAAACATCTCGTCATAGTCTATACCATAACGTTGACGATATCCCTTGGCAACCAGACGGGCTTTATAGGTCTTCACCTTTCCGTCTGCACCTCTCTTCCTCTTGAAGACCCACTTACACCCTATGGGTTTTACTCCTTCGGGTGGGTCAACCAATGTCCACACATCATTGACCTTCATGGACTCCATTTTGGATTTCATGGCCTCTAGCTATTTTTCAGAGTCAGGTCTCTGCATTGCATCCATGTAGGTGATCGGATCCTCATCATTTTCATCAAGTTCGATAGGATCGCCATCCTGGACCAAGAAACTATAGTATCTATCCGGTTGATGTGGTACTCTACCAGACCGCCTTAAGAGTGCAGGAACAATGGGCTCTGGATTTGATCTAACAAAATCCGATTCAGGTTCAGCTACTTGTGTCAATTTTTCCACCTGTCGAACTTCCTCAAGTTCGCCCTTAGAGGCAATAGTCCCTTCATCAAGGAACTCCTTTTCCAAAAAGATTGCCTTAAGGCTGACAAACACCTTTTGCTCATCATCTAGGTAGAAATAATACCCTTTGGTCTCTTTTGGGTACCCTATGAAATAACACTTGTCAGACCTAGGTCCAAGCTTATCCGTAATTAAATGTTTAACATAAGTCGGACATCCCCAAACCCTAAGGTGCGAGAGTACTGGCTTACGTCCTATCCATATATCATATGGCATTTTGGTTACAGACTTACTCGGAATCCTATTTAGAAGGTAACAAGCCGATTCGAGTGTATATCCCCAGAGGAAGATCGGCAGACCAGCAAACCCCATCATGGATCGAACCATGTCCAACAAGGTCTGATTCCTCCTTTCAGACACACCATTATGCTGTGGTGTTCCAGGAGGAGTCTACTGAGAGAGAATCCCATTCTTTTCATGATATGTCAGAAACTCATTGGAAAGATATTCACCTCCTCGATCAGATCGAAGAGTTTTAATACACTTTCCAGCTTATTTTTCTACCTCATTTCGGAATAGTTTGAACATTTCAAATGACTCCGACTTATGCTTCATTAAGTAGACATACCCATACCTTGATAGGTCGTCTGTGAAGGTTATGAAGTAGAAATATCCACCTCTTGCACTTGAGCTCATGGGTCCACATACATCAGAATGTATCAGACCCAAGAGTTCATTGGCTTGCTCACCTTTTTCAGTAAAAGGTGACTTGGTCATCTTCCCAGGAAGACAGGACTCACAGATTGGAAGTGATTCACAATCACCAACTTCAAGAATTTCTTCTTGAGCCAACCTGTTTATCTTATTCTTATTGATATGACCTAGCCTACAGTGCCAAAGGTAGACTTCTGACATATTGTCCATTCTAGGGTATTTATCAGAGGTTTGAACCACATTGACAGGCTGTGATAGTAAGTAAATTCTATTATTTAGTTGTCCAACAAACATTGTAACACCATTCAAAATGATATTGCAAATATTTTTTTTATTAAAAATTTATAACTGTACATAGCCAAAAGGCCTACAGAAATAATATTTAATAAAAAGCTTGGACAATAGTGACATTCACTCAAAATTACATTACGAGAGTTGATTACAAGGTTCATGATTTCTAAAGCTAGAACTGGAACTTTGCTTCCATCTCCAACGTTCAGGAACCTCTCGCCTTCATCAAATCTCCTACTGACCTACAGACCCTGCATCAAATTACAGATATGATAAGAACTTTCGGTATCCAATACCCAGGTAGTAGTATCACAAATAAAAAAGTTGCAAGGTGTTATCATATAATTATCTTGCTTCTTCTTCAGCCTGTTCGGATCCAGGGAGGCAATGTATAGAGGACAGTTCCTCTTCCAGTGCCCCTGCTTCTTACAAAAGAAGCACTCCATCTGGCTCTGATCGGGCTTGTGCTTCTTGGTCTGACCCTGTGCAGACATCCCGACATGCGGCTGTACCTTTTTATTCTACTTCTTCTTGTTCTTCTTCCCTTTCTTAAAGGATCGACGACCAGAAGAAGATCCTCCCACAACATTCACTGACTCCTTATGGAGCTGGTGGTCCTTCTCAAAGTTCTGCAGCAACCCCAACAAGCCGTGGTAGTTCACTGCAGGCTTTGTCATTCGAAAATGAGTAAGGAAGGGGAGGAAGGACTTGGGCAAAGAATTAAAGATCGCATCCTTACCGAGCTGCTCGTGCAAAGGAAAGCCCAGTTTACTTAGGTGCTCAATCATTTCGATCATGTGCAGTATATGATCAGTGATTGAAGCCCCATCCCTCATCCGAGCATTAAAAATAGCACAACTAGTTTTGTGCCTTTCAATGTCGTCAGGCGTGCCAAAGGAGTCGTTCAACATTTGAAGCATCTCCTGTGACTGGGCATTCTCGAACCTACGGCTGAACTCATCATTCATTACCGCCAGTATTATGCACCGAACGGTGGTGCGGTTGTTGAGCCACTTCTGGTAAGTATCTCGGACCGTCCCTCTAGCGTTCGGGGCTGGCTCCTCAGGTGTCGGATCCGTTACTACATAAAGGATCCGCTCATGCTCAAGGATGATTTTCAATTTTCGATACCAGCTATCGAAATTAGGTCCCATGAGCTTGTCATTATCTAATAATAATCGGAGCAACAGGGTAGTGGCCATAGCTACATAAAGAAAAACCAGACCTTTATTAGTATATAAATTATTAATACTAAAGACTTGGACTTTAGTCTAAAATTTCTTCCAATATTTTTACGAACTGGTAGCCTCAACCTCCAATTCAAGAAATTACTTTAATTTCTTAGTGGGTACTAGAATCCACACAGACTACACACGAGTCCAACTTTGGTTGGTCAACCCATGTAAATCTATGGGTAGGTTCATAACCAGTTGTTTCTCTAAACAACTTCTAGTAATTAATTTTGCCCCAGAACCTAATCAGTAGGCTTTGGCCTCCACTGAAAAGATCTGGTTAGGTCCAACCATTAACATGATTAGATTTGGTGAATCAGACCAATAAATGATCAGGCCCGACTTTGGCCGGCCAACCTGACCACCATCAAAAAGACTCAACCAAATTATCATATTATGAATGATAATTCCATTAGTCAATAAGCACCAGACCTTTGGGCCTCCAATGATTATTAAACTAATGGACTCATTATCACTCACTTAATGGGAGGCTATGACTTAGTTATCACTATAACTTAATCATTTTAGGGACCTAATAATTTTTGAAGATTTTTATTAAAGGATAGAAGAGAAGAAATTAACCAGGCAATTTTAATCCTCCCACTGACTTCACCAAGTCAGATTAAAAAGAATTTAATTAAAGCCGGCATTAGGAGCACCTAAATCAGTCACACTGATTTACCTAATGACATGGGTAAGCCCTAATCACCAAGTGATCTAATCAAAACTTAACTCACCAGGTTGGCCAGGTAAGTGAGATCAATGGTGAGGATAAGTCATTAACTCGTTAGAGATCAAATCAATGCGAGTAGCTCCCACTTAAGAACCACTGGTCAGACTGCCGAACTTACCTTAGACACCAACTGATTCATTAGTTTTAATTTGATCAACTTAGTAAATAGAGTTCCACCGCATAGCCATGAATTAAGTCCATCTTGATCTAGTTAAAGACATGGACCCATTCAACTACAACTATTGAAGTTGAGTCTAGAGTATCCTTGACCTAATCTAATTCAATTTTTAATTAGATTTGACCAATTACTATAATTTAGTCCATTTCTTTAAGCTAACCTTAGGTCTAACCCAATTATAGACCTAATCCATCTAACCCATTGACCCACAAGTTTATATAATTGTCTTAGGTCTTAATTCATAATTCTAGACCAACTAGACAACACTTAATTCTTTTAATTAAGTATTTGGGCTGATGGGTCAGGATTTGATATTTCGAAAATAATTTTCAAATTTGAAAGGTTTTATTTTCTATTCACCAAATGTGTTGACTCATTTCACAAACGGATCAGCACATTTCATAAACAACAATCCTATTACTAATTACATAACAAAAAATAACTCAATCAAAATAAATCATTAATATTCCTTTAGATCTAATCTAACACATTCATGATAAATTTTACAATTGAATCTTTACAATAAAGTCCTTTTACTACTTCGTCTGCATGGGATATAATCACATCGGCACCCCTACCGCCATAGGAGAACCCCATCGAATGGGAAGAGAGGGCCTTTAAACCCTTCTTTTCTCCTATGACCAGACGACCATGGCAACCAACCCAATTAGACTACTTGCTACTTGGATCAAGTATATCTAAATATACCAATTTTAAAATTTAAATTTTAAATTTTAAATTTTAAATTTTAAATTTTGAATTTCAAATTTCAAACAAATTTCAAATTTCAAAATTTGAATTTTAAATTTTGAATTTTAAAATTTGAATTTTAAATTTAAAATTTCAAATAAATTTCAAATTTTAAATTTTGAATTTCAAATTTTTAAATTTTAAATTTTAAATTTTAAATTTTAAAATTTAAATTTTAAATTTTAAATTTCAAATTTTTTAATTTTGAATTTTGAATAAATTTTAAATTTTAAATTTTAAATTTAAACTTTTAGATTACTACTTAATCTACGCATGCAAATGTATATCATATTTTAAAACCTCACTCTGATACCATTTGAAGTAAATTTTAGTGCAGGGGTAAAACGATAATTTTTAAACTTTTTAAAATTATAATTTTACAGTATAAATTATTAATTAATCTAATTAATTAATATATATTAACCCTACATAAAGATCTAAATATGATATATATAGCATACATTTAAATTTAAAATTTTAAATTCTACAGTAAACCTTTTACTATTATGTGTTCAGAACACATTACCTTTGTGCGGGTAGTTGATCGCCGCAGTCTGATCATCATTGGGAAGGTTCGATCATTGCAATGTAGCCACACAGTATGTCTGCCTCTGTGGATCATCCACACGAAGCTTCCGGTCTGATCGGCTCCTCATGAATGCTAGTTCATTGCAAAACCCTTTCGACGGCAGATATTGATCGAACTCCTTCGATCTTGATCTGTCGACTCTTTGGATGCTCCAGATCATCAGCAGATATACTTGAGAGGTTAATGAAGCTCTTTCTGAGATCTGGTGGGCTCACAATACTCGTAGCTCACTTTCTCACTTCTCGAACCCTAAGCAGTAACCCTAGGGTACTCACTGAAAACCCTACGGCCACTTTTATTTTTTTTCTTTTCTTTTCTCTCAAAAGTTTTTGAACTTTTAACTCTTGCACAAGGCTTCCTCATGCCCACTATTCTCTCTCAAAAAAAATTCTACTCATGCCCTACCTTCTCTTCTCTTTTAAAACAGTGCAAGATGCGTCTTATCTGCGTGAGAGGATAAAGATAGGTGGTTGCTCACTTGAATTCAAATCGAATTTGAATTCAAATGCAAACCATCCCATCCTTATCCACTCTGGGCAAGAGAAGAGAGGAGGCGTGGGTTCTTTGTGCATGGAGAATTTACACGAGAAACTCTTTCTCATGTAGATTAAATGGCGCACAAGATAAGGTGGGTGGCGCATGGATTAGTTGCCCATTCAAATTCAAACATCCTTTGAATTTTAATGGCCAACAAACCAATCTTTATCCAAATAAATGGCACACAAGGGAGGGCGTGGGAAGGCTTCTGCGTGGGAGAAAATTTATGAGAAGTTATTTCTTGTGAATTCAAATGGGTGCAGATAAGTGAGGTGGCGCAGGGAGATGAGGTCAAAGTGGTTTCAACCTAATTGAGCCAACCTAATCAAAATAAGTTAGGAACAATTAGACTAAGTTAAACCCAACTTAATTAGGCTTAATAAAATTTTAATCAAATTAGGAATTGACTAAGTCCAACCCCTGATCAGATCAGGGATCAAACCACTTTGGCAATTAGGTCAACACTTAACCTAATCGGGTCAAATCCAACTGAATCCAATTCAATTGGACTTGATCCAAAAATAATTACTCAATCAAATTGAGTTAATTAGTGATCAAATTACTAATTAAACCTCTCATAAATACTGAGTCCAAATTCGATGGGCAATCGAGCATCAGAGTCCATCGATATGAAACCCTGATCAAAAAGTTCCAAACCAGTGGGACTCTTGACCCCGGTACCCAAAATGTGTGGAACTCATGATTAGAGAATCTAATTCTCGATCACAGAGTTTCAGACACGTAGGACTCAAAGTCCACGAGCATTAGGACTCTTCACCAGCCAACAGATCAGATAGGAACCTCTAATATGTGTGACCCCGCAGGTTCGAACCTAAGCCGGTAGGACAGGAACCAATTTCTGTACTAATCGAAATGACCATCTAGCAATGATACCCGACATCTGGATAGGTCGAATAGTCACAATCGCAACACTCAGAACCTACGTGAATATGGTTATTGTATAATTCATCCTTTTGACCTCTTTATTTAGGATGACTCAGGATTAAACTGTCAACCCTGATTAGATCATCCGAATCGTGCTCAACTCAAACAGTCATGTGACTCCTCACTAGGACTATCCTGGTCAAGGTTTTGCTAAATTGAAACATGACTGTACATAGCTCCTGAACTGGAGTGGTCAATCCTATCTTGACACACACACCGACAAGTCAAGTACTTGACTACACCCAGCAGCCTTTCGTCACTGAATTAGAAATTCAGGTAGTCCAGTGCCTAAGTGCAGTGAGTTGCTTGCAAGTCACCATAGTGGTCTCAGGTCGGAAGGACAGTTATACGCATATCCCATCGGAGCAAATCTTGACAGCAAAAAAAACTTCAGAGTCGGTCACGTTCAGTGCAGATGTACCCTTACATCTCACTTGTATGCCATACCAGTGTCTCCACACTCCTTGGTTAAGAGGACAACCAATCCATATGGCACACAACGACCTATGCTTGATAAACGTTGTTGTCCTTAGTAACAATGTATCATTTGGTCGCGAACAGGTTTAAGGACTAAACGATAAATCCTCCTTTGTCGAGTCTAAATAGTCCTAAGGACTTCACCACAATACAGGAGTTCATTAGAAGATGAAACAAGTTGGGATGAAAAATATCAAAATAATTTTTATTTATTTATAATTCATATACTAATACAAGAAAGAGCACAATCATCAACAGGCTGACGATTGACTTTGGGATACTATTCCCAATAGTTTGACCATGCTCAAGTGAACCAAGGGGTTGGCACCCTCTAGGGCTCTCTCTCACAAGCCAACCAGAGGAGAAGGTGCACCCCTTCCTTGTCTTTCATGCCTCCATCAAGTGGGCATGCCCACAGTTGATCAAATCAAGTGGCACCCCATCCAATTAAATCAAGGAATCAACTAGAGGATTAGACCCCTAGTTTACATAATCTAAAACTCTAGGCATCCAACATTTGGAGCCCAATGAATCTAATTCATTTAGGTTCTTAATAGGTAATTAACTCAAATTAATTCTTATCAAATAAGTAATTTAAGTCTAAAGAGGAATTGGGTTCAACCTTATGCTAGCAAGGTCATCCTAAACTCAATAAGATTTCTCCTAACCAATTGAAATGTCATAAGTCCAATTGCTTAATCCAAGTCAAATTCCTTTGATATGTGATCCTATAGTTTCAATTTTGTCTGATAGTAAAATATACCATGATTCTATCATAGTATCATTGAAACTCTTTTCAATGGATCAGAATGATTTCACCCTAACTCAACAAGGATCGTCGACCTGAACAATCCTAGTGAGCTCTCACAATCCACCAGTGACATCTAGCAGTATGTAGTGGTAATCTAGCAGAACCAAAAAAGAATCTCAAGATATAGTTTCTGTATGATTCAGTTCCTCCATCATAAGTTTCGATTAGATGGCAGGTCATGGATAAATTGTCAAATCTCATCATCAGTCAAATGATAGATTCGATTAACTCAAGTCCAATTATAATTTTCATATAAAAAAATTTTCATTAATTATACTGCTGTAGCCACAGACTTATGGACTTAACCTTTCAAATCTCATAGGATCACTTCTTTCTATCAAGATCGATAGATTTCTTCTAAATGTGCACCCTGCTCCTACAATGGACCAACTATCTCCAACATGACTACAAGGACTCAAAGAGGTCATGTTTCTATGTAGTTAAACTCTAGCAGCCTCACTATAAGCAATCATATCATCACAGGTCAAAGAACCATTCACACAACTATAGCATCGAGATGATCACTGATGATTAAATAAAAATCTATATAATCTCTTGTATGGTCACACTCAATATTAATTATTCTTTAACAACTATCCGTACTTGCCGGTCAGTATCTCTACACTGTAGACTGGAGACTCATCTATTCTGAAGAAAGCGATCTGTATATCGATCTATCTGGATCAATCACCATCCTCATGATGATACTATGATCGAGAGCAATTTAAAAATTACTTATACATGCCTCTAATTCTCAATACCTTGAATATATGTATCGTAAGCATTAATTTCATGGATGATTTAAAGATACATCACATTGAATGAAAATAAAATTTATCTTTTTATTGATCAAAGTAATATTTTAAGTATAAATTTATGTCCTAGAGTATTACAATGTGTCAGTCATATTGGCTTCTAGGACATACATCCAACTGGAGCGATGAAAATATCATCAGGGAGTGGATCTCGAACTCTGGGAGTGAGATTGTCAATTGAGATGAGAGAGGACTACCTAAGGGTTTGGGTCCATATGCTACTGTTGTCACTCCATCACTTATTATAGTTGCTATACAATGCCAATCAGTACCTAGATCTGGTGAACCAGGATGTTGAGCGACGGCGAATCTATTGTGGTCGAAGGTTGCATTACAATAGACCCACAGACAGCACGACACTGGCTGTGATGGATGGATTGCTAATAGGAATCGGTGGAGTTTTGCACTCTCATCTGCACCATGCTTTCTTTTCTCTCAAAAGGGACAGTCCCTTCTTCTAGTACCAATCTGTTATTACAAGGCTCTGGAGAGGCATTGATACAGCTAAAGTAGATGCCACCCAAGATCTGCGATGCCAACAAGTACCTACAAAAGAAGTCTATACTCATCGAAGATATTTCGGAGGGGGACCCTCTGATACTTAAGTTAGCCAGAGCTTTGGAAATAGTAGAGAAAAAAGAAAGTAAGAGCTGAGAGAGTTTTCCTTCCTCCTTCCTTAGAGCTTACTCCTCTCTCGAATTACTTGTGTTTGCTTTTTCTTCCTTACCTAAAGGTCCCATTAGTATCTTTTTTGTCTATAGGTTGAGTCCGTGGGCTGCTAGCTGGAATATGTGAGTTTGTTAGGCTTAACTCTGTAAGCCATTAACCACGTTCTGGCTCTTTATTGAGGGAGAAATCTCTCCCACTTTCTCTGAATCGAGGTTGTTAGTCGTAGATGTCTAGCGCAAGCTTCACCCACATGGCTTGCCGAATTGGTGGTCCCGGATCCACACCTAATGTGACCTCACCACATCTTCTTGGGTGCACCTCAATAGAGGATTGGTCCTGATCGGCGGATCTCTCCCATAATAGGAATAAATACCATAGTTCATCATTTAGAATGTAACAAAAATGTGATTCAAAATATGTTTGTGTTATTCATCTTAGAAGCTTCAATGTACTATAGGAAAAATATGGCTAAAGAGGATAAGAAATCTAACAATTTCCAGATCAATATACTAAAATTACATGATTTTTGTTAAAAGCTCGGGGGAAAAAAATGGCACATAGTTATATGCTTATGTACCTAAATATTATAATATATGTACATTTGTGTGCATGAACATTATATGCTTATCTACCTAAATATTATAATATACGTACATTTGTGTGCATGAACACTTATACATATAGGTTTTTATGGATTTAAGTTTGTGTAATAATACTACACTTATAAATCTCGTTTCAATATTTTTGAAAATTGCACCCCCTCTTCCTTTTCCTGCCCATTGGACATTTTATAGTGCACTTGAAACCGAGCATTTTTAGGAATGCAGTTTTATTGAACTATTATTCATCCTAATCAACCCAGGGCTAATGCAGTGTAGCCTGCAATTCAATTGAAATCATGCCAAGAAAATTAAAAATAAAATACGCACACATACATACATAACTATGTGGTTTAAAACAAAAGTTGGCAATGTGTTAGAAGCTTCTCTTTCTCCAAAACCAGAATCTTTGGTAGGAGACACTGCATCCTTTCCATGATAGCGCTGTCGTCTGTGAACTTTTCCATGAACGGCTCTCAGGTTTCATTAATTTATCAATGAAGTGTGTAGAATCCCCTACTGTTTCTCTCAAAATAGATATCATCCAGGAGTGGTAGCTCAAAAATGTCTTGGGACTGAAAAAGGAAAGTAGAATAATATGCTTGTTGAAATTAGCTATGAAAAGCTCAAAGGTTTATTCTGAAAAAGAAAAGCACAAAGGTTGATAGATCAAAACATGAACGATAAAGCTTATGCATCTACGTCTTGAAAAACCCTCTTATTGTTTTCCATTGTCCTGAGTCTACCTCGATCAACTTGCACTGAGAAGAGTTTGGAACTAGCAGAGCATTCCAAAAGTAAGGCTGTCACCTGCCGAACATGTTTGAAGTTTGGAGGTCTTTCATCACATCTTCTCCATCTCGTTATTTTGGATCCTGTATTTTTATAGTTGGCATCATTTCCTTCTTTTTTAAAATCTTTATGAATCCATAACCACCCTAGGTTCTCTTGTATTTTTCATTTTTTAGCTATAACCTCTTGTATTTTTCATTTTTTAGCTATAACCTCTTTTCATTTGATATTTTAACATTAGCCATAACTAATGTGGGTTATCATTGTTTCTATGGCTGTAACGTTGAGCTAATATGCAGGTTGTTTTTGACTGCAAGGAGCAAATAAAGTATTTTGGGCCATAAGATGACCCGGCAATGTTGAAATTTGCCAAAATGTTTTATGTATCATATTCTTGTTGGAGAAATATGTAGAAGATATATCATGCAAAGATTTTTTATGGTTAAGAGGGCTATAGACCTTGATAATGTAATTTGTTTTTATTGTGAATTGGCTGAAATATATAAGGAAGAATAATTAGAAGCAAAAAAAAAAGAGAGAGGAAGAATAATTAGAAGTGAAAAAAAAAAAGAGAGTCGTTATCAGACGTGACTACTTTAATGATGATCAGCAAGCTAGCCATCACTAAAATATTCAATAAATATTGGAGAAAACATATTTTGGACATGTTGGCCACTTTTAGTGGTAGAGGGGTATAATGATAAGATTGCTTTATTGTAATTTGGATATCATGAATTTAAAATATAAAAATAATCTCTCTCTAAGCACATATGAGATGTGCATCTGATTCCCCATAACCTCTTAATAACAAGAGCCTTGTGCACTATACTGTCCTCTTTTTTTTTTTTTTTTTTGCATCACCAGCTATTAGTGGCAGCTAGCAAGTCACTACCAAAAAATCAGCAACCTCTCAGCAGCAACTAAAACAAGATATTTAACATCAGACTGGCAAACTTGCCGTAGGAGGATATTCAGCAGTAAGTTTGTCGGTAAAACAACATGCGCAGCTGTCACCTCCAGCTACTGAAAATTGTTGGTAGTTGATGCATTGGCATTTGTGTATCGATTTGGATTATCAAATCATAGAAGGAATGACAACAAAGAATAGGGGAATTACATATAAAGCTCTCAAACAAATAAAAACCATGGGACAGCAAGAAATCAATTCATAAGCAAATAATAATATAGACTTACAACTTCATTTCTCAGGGCAACTAATTCTAGTTCAAAGATCAGACCACCAGCATAATAGAACCTAAGAAGGATATCAAGAATGTGAGATAATTTTAATTTCTGTTATGTTTGGATCGTGCTTCTATGTTCATGCAAAAAATTAAAATAATTATAGAAGATCATATCTTACGTCATCGTGTATCCAATACGATGATCCCATAGCCCGCAAGATATATGATCTTCTTCCGTGAGGTGTCTGATCTTCTCTCTCCTCACCTTTCTTAACATGGACGATCGAAAGAAATCGTTTACACCTTCTAAGAGTTGGAGAAAGAGACCAGAGCACCTCTATATTTATACCTATATTTTTGTTTTCTCCCATCAAAAGATTAACTCTAATCAAAGTTGACTTTCAATCTAGATCTGATCAGGAATAGCACTCTTTAATTAATTAGACTTACTGTAATTAATTCAGTACAAGTGACTAACCCAATGAGTTACACCTGACTAAATTAAGCCACATTAAGAATCAAATCCAACAAAGAA
Organism: Elaeis guineensis; assembly: GCF_000442705.2. Classification (NCBI taxonomy): domain Eukaryota; kingdom Viridiplantae; phylum Streptophyta; class Magnoliopsida; order Arecales; family Arecaceae; genus Elaeis; species Elaeis guineensis. The sequence goes on along the minus strand of NC_026000.2, from coordinate 34,895,230 downwards.
AATATTAAAGATGAAGCCAAATAAAAATTGTGTAAAGTCACATATCAAATATCAAGACCATGCTATGACCACACTCAGAATTTTTGACCTTACCCAATAGAAATAACAAAAACATCATTTAATATAGAGAATGGCCATAGCAGAAGGTGTTTAAAGTTGTTGCTGAAAGTAATTGTCACCACTAATGCTCCATATTCAGCAGCAACCAATGTTCTCCAGCTGCTGAGAATTTACCGACAGCTTAATTAGTGACGACCAGCAACATCCAATTTGTCCATGCTAAAGCTTCTAGTGCATGGTAGCGTTTGGTACTTCTAACTATGATCATGACAATGGCTACAAGTCTGGAATTTGCTGTAGTAACCCATTTTGTGGATGTGTTAACCAAAATTGAGAGATCTCTCAGCCTATCATGACAAACTATGGTTATCCTCATCAAGTTGTGGGTTAAAATAGAACAATCAGGAAGCTAAAAGATGTTTTTTGGCCTTTGTATGGCATCGGAAATGCGCCCCTCTTTTAACCTGCTTTTTTCTTTTCTTTGGAAGGTAACAGAGGAAGTGAAGAGCTTCCCCCCAAAATTTATTAAAGAGATGAAAGTAAAGATTTACAAGGATTTACAATGATGTTAAGTGGGAGAAAGAGGAAGACACAACACCTGCAGATTTAAGTGGATGGAGAACACCAAAGAGGGGATAAGAGTGAGCATATTTTCCAATGACTGTCAATATCCTTCGAAGAATAGAGGTTGGCCCGTGACTTGAAAGTCTGGAGAGTCTTATATAAAGCCATTCTAACAGAAGATATTTTTCGTAGGAAGATTCTTGAGTTCCTCTCATGCCAAATTTGCTAACAAAGACTCGCGATTAATTGATCCCATGATCTTCTGAGAGCTACATGAATTTTTTTCTTCCTCCAGCAAGTCCATAAGTTAATGAACTTAGATGGTCATCCTTGAATTTTTAGGTACATCTTCAATGCAAACCAAATATTCCTTGTGCAGAGCCCTTTTAATAAATACAGCCCATCCTTTCATTGCATGAATTTTCCCAATATGAAGTCTACTCTTTAAAGCAACCATAGAAAAATTTTCAATTTCTCAGGTATTGGTGCTTTCCAAATAACACTGTAGAAAGGAGAGAGAGCACAACCTAAATTAATAAATTTGTAGAAGGAATAAAATGAGCAAATACCATTCTATCAATCCAGGTGAGGAGCAGCTGTGAAGAACATTCTAAAGTACTTGAGAAGGACTAAGAAAATGTTCTTAGTCTTTAGAAGAGAAGCGTTAAGGGTACAAAATTCATAGATTCAGACTTTATATATGATGTTGATGATAGAAGGTCTATATAAGGTGTGTATTCTTGTGCAATGAGATTCGATGAATTAGAATAGTTTCAAATAATCAATCATTGCAGACTCCACCATAGAAGCCAAAGACATAGCTACTTCTGAGAATGCAAAGAAAGCATTCTGGTTAAAAAATTTGTTGCAGAATTGGATGTAATGTCATCAGATACGATAATACTCTATTGTGACAACAATGGCACTATAGCGCTAGCTAAGGAGCTCAGATCTCATTAGAAGTCCAAGCACATAAAGCAATTTCATATTATATGCGACTATCTCGAGAAAAGTATATCGAGGTGTAAGAGTAGACTCATAATAATGTAACAAATCCACTAACTAAAATGCTTAGCTAGCAGAAGACTAAAGTCCATCTTGAGAATATAGAACTTAGATATATGGTTGATTGGCTTTAGTGCAAGTGAGAGATTATTAATGTATGTTCTAAAAGTCAATCAGGCCAACATATATATTTATTTTAAGATATAATTTTATATTTATTTTTTATTATTAATAAAATTAATTTTTTTAATTTCGTTCATGTTGTATATATTTTCATGAATCATCTAAGAAATTAATAAGATGATGACACATATTCTCAAGAGTTGAGTATTTGAGATATATATCATTGATAATTAATTCCTAAATACTTTCGATCAATGGATTATCATGAAAATGATGATTGATCTGATAAAATTGGTATATGGGTCGCTTTCCTTTTAAAGATGGTAAGTCTCGAGTCTACAGTGTGAGAATATTGGAATAAGAGTACAAGTGGTTGTTAGTGAACAAGAGTACCGAGCATAATCGATATGAGAAGTCACTTGGATGTCTACTCACTCATCAAAGACTTACTCGATGTTGCAGTAGTATAACTAACCCTTTGACTTACGGTGTCTCGATTATTCATAATGAGATTATTATAGTTTGACTGTACATACAAGTAGTCCCTAGCCATATGGTCCTTACGGTGCATGTTAGCTACAGTAGATTCATTGTAGGGATAGAATGTACACCTATATGAAATCTATCATCCTTAGTAGATAAGAAAGTTGATCCTATATGATTTATGAGACTGAGTTCAGAAGATCTTGACCAGAACAGTATGAATAGTGAAAAAAGATCTTGGCCACATTAGCAACTCAAGTCGAATAAATGTAACATATGATAGATGATAGGGTTTGATAAGTAATTCCATAACCTCCATCTAGTTGAGACTTACGATAGAAGAATTATATCACACGTTAACTATATCTAGAGGTTTATTCAATTTCGTTCTGGTGGATTACCATTATATACTGTCAAATGTCATTGATGGATTATAGGATCTACGAGAATTATTTTGATAGTCGATAATTCTTATTTAGATGAGTTGAAATTATTTCGACCCATTGAAAAAAAAATTATGATATTATAGATTAATATCATAATATATCATACTACTAGATGTAGTAAAATCTATGGAGTCACACACATAAGAGGTTCTAACTGATTGGATAGTTGGATTGTGATTTTTGAATCATCGTAGGATCCAATTATCAATATGATTGATAATTAGACTAATTTGAAATTGTTACAAATTAGTGGTCCTAAAATGCAAAAGTTGTAAGAGAGAACTTACTAATAATTACTAAGTTTTAGGAGGACTTATTAGTAATTATTGTAATATTATTTAATTTGATTTGATCGAATTAAATAATTGGGGTTAAGTTCGAGTCAAATTAAATTACTATTTAATTTGATCGGACTCTATTTAAGTTTGAGTCAAAGATTTGATGCATCAAAGAATTGATGTGATCAAATCTCAAAGCACTTGGACTCCTAACAACCTTTGATTGGTCAAAGGTTGATCTGTCAAAGATTTGATATGGGTCAAAGTGTTTGATGCTCAAAAGGACTTCTTATGCCTTATATGAGATCTAGCGCACAAGAAAGTCCACACCCTAAGTTTTCACGTAAAAGAGACTCCATGCTCCATTTATCTCCTCACATCTCACATGCCGAAGAGTTGAATGCGCTAAAAGTGTTGATGCCCCAAAAATCCTTCACACCCAAGAGTTGGACGTCCAAGGGCTTTCATGCCCAAGAAGGTTTGACGTCCAAGTGTTTGGGCACCACATGGACTCTCGCCTATAAAAAGGAGCTTCACGCCCAAGGAGAGTTAATGTAGATAGGGGATTTGGAGTTCACATGCAAGTATTTTTCATGCCCTATGTTTTCTCACACCTCACGCCCAAGGGTTGGTGCACAGCAAGAGAAAGAGAAAAAGAAGAGAAGGGTGTGGAGTGCAATCTCATGGGGAAAAGAAAAGTTAAAATTTTTTAAAAGAATTTTTAGCAATAAAGAATAAGAGAAAAAAAACCCACCATCATAAGAGGGATCTCGATAAAGAGTTAGCACCTTGGTGAGATTAGAGATCATTGATCAAATCAAAATCTTGTGTAGATATCTGTAGAGGTCGGATGCTTGTGCAACTTCAAAAAGACTGCGAAGACATCCACGATCATCAGATCGTGATAAATATCTATCCACACAAAGGTGATGATTTTATCTCACTTTTTTTGTTAATCTTAATCTTAAAACTATGAGAGATCCAGATATTTCATGTTGTTTCAAGATAAGATCTCGTGTGCTTCATCAAAAAGTTATTATTATTTTGCTGCTGTGCATCTTAACTTTTCTAACATATTTTATTAAATCATGGTATCTTTGGCATGTGATTCATATGAGTAACAACCACTATTAGTTTCTTATTTATTATTATTATTAATTATATTGGTGTTGGTGTGTGAAAATTTTTATTAGATTGTAAAGCTCACAACCTGCTCCTTCTCTTTTCTTTTTTAGAGTTACAAAATATCTGTACTTAACTAAGATTGCAATTACGATTTGAAAGGATTGGCTAGATAAAATTTCAACAATATCAATTAGATGATCGAGTCTTATAAATTGTACAAGGTTGGATATTTGGTAATGTGGAATTATTTATTATGAATTGAGATCGATAATGTTCATTGGATATTGAGATTGTAAGATAAGCCTTACATATTCTTTAGAATCTTGTCTTAAGAAGTATGCGGCCATCACGTATCTGATCCAGATATTAGATTCAGGACATGACAGATGGTATCAGAGCTTAGGCTTATGATCACTAGGATTGTAACTTAAGTGGTATTTGAGTGTAAAATTATGATCATCAGAATATGATAAAAGTAGCATAAAGAATTTAAAATTTGAATTTCAGATTAATAGGTATTGTGATGAAATTTATGCATAAGTGGCATATGATGTGTATAACAGAACTGGATGAGTTATGTCTAAGATTTCAATAAATAGGATTTGACCTAAGTATGAGAGGTGTTGACCCTTTATAGTTCACGATATCATATGTTGTGGTGTGTGCCTATTCAACTATTATTTAGATGATTTTAAATTTTGAATTTGATGTGGGTGCAAACCATCATAGCCCCCCTAGTTTTGTTTTTTATTATTTGTTGGCAAATTTTGGATTTAACAACAAGTTATTTAGAGTGTAGAATATTCTTTAGGGATTGCACCTATTGGTAGATTATGTATTATATTTGACATTGGATTCTATTGATTAGTTTATTTTTTTTTTTGAAGAAGAAGAAGAAGATATGGAATATACATCATCATAGAATCTTTGATAATTTAAAAATTATCAACTTTGGATCAGCTTGCTTGATTTTCCTTATAATTGTGGAGCTTATTGGGTATGTTAGATTTCAAATCAGAGTTTAAGTTTCTGAGTTGATCTAAGGTATTTTATTATTGTTATCAAATTGAGTTAAAATATTTTTGGAAGACTTATATGAGTTTTAACATATAAGGGAAAGGATTTCATGTGTCGATTTATTTATTACTACTAAAGGTCGTGATGAAGGAAGTTCTATATGGAACAATCAAATTGATTCTACTATTAAGGATGTTGATTTGAAGTCTTCTAACGTTTAGAGTTAATCTTATTTCCAAAAAGAAGAGTTGGTTTAGAATTGTCAAATTGATTGTCAGATGAATTTAGGGTTAACTCACTCCAATTAATTTTAGATTTTTGAGAATTTAGATGAGTAGTGGAGCTTATGCAAGGGCTTCAAATATGGAAGTATGGAAGTGGATCAAGGTTTAAACTTGATGCAATATGCTCGAGAGGCAAAGAAATCTAAAAGTTTGCTCCAAATTTATCAAAAATTTGAAAGGTTGGATCTTTTTACATTCCGATGTCAAACCATATATTCTTGATAGAATTCATCCATAGCCTTAGAGGATTCAGTGGATTTAGATCGGAGTGCGCAGCAGAAATATGGTGGTTGATTTATGATAAAACTAGTTAAAAGTACTAAATCTAACTCAACAAGTGTTATGAATGGAGACTTGATTTGATTCTTGGGCTTATCTACATGTTGCAGTAGTATATTTAGTAATTGATTCTTTTGCTATTGGTAAGGGTCAGAAGAATTTTAAGCATCTTAAGTTTAGGGCTAATGGATTGATAATCCTTAGTTGAGCTCGGATGTAGAATATTTTGGGAATAGATGTTCTTTTCTTAGCTTGACATTATTACTCTATTTGTTTGAATGGATTTGAGGTTTTTGTATGATAATAGTATAATTATTGCATTATGTAGGAAGTTTAAAAGGATAAAGAAGGCCATATATCATAGTGAGCATGTAATGCCTCAGCATTCTTCTATTTTCAATAAGAGTAGATGGGGTCGATTATAATTTTCATATGAAATTAATCAAAAGCAAAGATTTCATGGTCAAGGAATCATGATATTTTAAGTTAAGATTAAGAGATCAAGAGAATTTGTTGTCTTATGGATAGAAAGGATCTAGTTCGAAAGACCATATAATTATTTATGTTGAGGATTGTAGAGCAAACCTCTAAGATATAGATAATTTGGAAGCTCAAGGACAATATGAGGATTATATTCTTTCAATGTTGAAACCTCAAATATCAATTTTGAGGACAAAATTATTTTAAGATGAAAGAATATAAGAACCCAGTCCATGGATTATTTTTTCACATGAATCTTAAACCAAGCCTTAAAAAAAAAAAAATTTCGAACCTTACGTGACTGGCACTTGAGGAGGAAGGAGGACTCCCAAGGAGCCCGACTCCTCCTTTGAATCCCATTCAAAGAAGGAGACTAGGGCTCACTGGACTCTAATGAAATCCTTGGATTCGTCCTATAAAGGCCCCCAAGTCCTCCCCCTATTGCATCGTCTCCCATCTTCATCATCCACCGGCAAAAATCCTTGATTTCTTTTGATTTTTGTGGGGTGGGCTTGGGGAGCCATCATGGATTCATTATCAAAATCATGCCCCCAATGTGTTGGATTTAGGTGAGGGGCCTAAGACCTTGATTCTCTCTCTTTCCTAGTTTTATAGCTACCATGCCACTCAGATTAGAGCTGACGAGTCACCAGATTTGGTTGAGATATGATGCTCTATTTTTGTCTTCCTATTTTGGTTCTCCACCCAATTGCTTGAGATTCAGATCAGGTTCTTGATCGAAGGTTTATAGTAGTACTCTATCATCGTAGCCAAGGCCCGACTATCAATCAGTGAGCTAGAATGCCCCAAGTTTCCATGTTTGAGCCAATCTAGCAATTGGTTATTTCTCTTTTTCCTTATTTCTAGCTGTCCCTCTTCATTACCGCTGTCATCATCGAGGCTTCATCGAAGGACATGCCTAGACAGACACCACCCCTGCACTGAAAGTATTGTTCCGACCTAATTGATGTCGAGTTTGGGAAGAAGAAGGGGAGAGTTCTCCTATTTCAAAGAAGAGAGTTCCCCTCTTCTCTCTTATTTCTCTCTCTTCTCTCTCTCCTCTTTCTTTTTTCTCTCTCTACTCTCTCTACTTGGCCTATTAGACTCAACTAAGGATTCGAGATTCTTAATTTGTGGACCTCGGGTTGACCTAGTGAAAGGCCTTGGATCAGAATTACAGACGATATCATCTTGTCGACCCACATGCTAATTTTCATTAACTATTTCTAGACTCATCATCAATAATCCCTGATTTATTATCTTTGTCCTAATTAGACCATCTATTTATTGATCTGAAGAATTTGATAACACCATTCTGATCGATTAGGGTCACTAGATGCTACTATCTGACTAGTCTCATCCTCTTGTATCCATCTTATTCCATGATAAGCATTAGTTTTTGTATGAGATATGATTAATTTGATAAGTAGATGTTGGGATAAGAGGATTTGTGCTTGATCTCTAAATCAAGATAAATCTCTAAATATTTATTATTAATTAGTATATATTAGATATGGTCAAAAAATTTGTGATTAAAAGCAATTTGGATATTAGAGTTTTAAAAATAAAAATTTAATGATAATTTATTTTTCTTATGTTGATGGTGTATCGAGAATTGAAATTACATCATTAATTTGACATACTAGTCATAGACTAGTAAAGTCTGTTCCAAATTTGTCATTAATAGAGGTTATATAAAAGTTATTTTGTGTATCAGTGATTTCGATCTATGTGTTTTTGATAACGAAATGTTATATACTTAATTATTAAGTATATATTTGTGACTTGTTTGATGTTATATATTATATATCATGGATACTAACTTGGATGGATTTTGATAATCATGTACATCTAGTTTTGCAAAAGAATAAAATTTTGAATTGCAATACCTAATAAGATTGTAGTTGCATTATGTGACTATATGTAGGGTTCTGGTCCTCTGGACTAACCACAATATTGGTTTGCTCTATGATGGGCTAAAAATATGATTGTGGTGGTCTAGAGTCAACACCTTAATCTGATTGGATCCGATGTATGTTGGTTTGAGATAATTATATGATGTGACTCATTGCACAAAAGATATATTTACTATGCATATTTTATAAAATCATGATATCTTTGGCATTTGATTCATATGAGTAACAACCATTATTAGTTTCTTATTTATTATTTTTATATCGATGTTGGTGTGTGAAAATTTTTATTGAACTGTAAAGCTCACAACCCCCTCCTTTTTCTTTTTTAGAGTTATAGAATGTCTATTCTTGACTAAAGTTGCAATTACAATTTGGAAGGATTGGTTAGATAGAATTTCAGCAATATCAGTTGGATGACTGAGTCTTATAAATTGTACAGATTTGATATTTGTTAATGTAAAATTATTTGTTATGAATTGAGATCGATAATGTGCATGGAATGTTGAGATTGTAAAAAATTTTAGAGGTCTTGCATATTCTTTAGGGTTTTGCTCTAAGAACTATGTGGCCATCATTATCCGATCCAAATATCGGGTTCGGAGCATGACAAATGGTATTAGATCTTAAGTTTATTATCACTAGGACTGTGACTTAAATGTATTTGAGTATAAGATTATGATCGCTAAGGACATAATAGAAGTAGTAAAAGAGTTCAAAATTTAGATCAAGAGGATTGTAATGAAATTAATGTATAAATGGCATATGACGTGTATAACAAAACTGGATGAGTTATGTCTAGGATTTTAATGAGTAGGGTTTGACCTAAGTAGAAGAGGTGTTGATCCTTTATAGTTCAGAATATCGGTATGTTGTGGTAGTGCTTATTCAATTGTTACTTAGATGATTTTGTAATTTTAAATTTGATGTAGGTTCAAACCATAATAGCCTCCCTAGTTTTGTTGTTGGATTGTTTATTTGCAAACTTTGAATTTAATAAGTTGTTTAGAGTGTAGAATATTTTTGGGGATTGCACCTATTAGTAGATTATGTATTATATTTGACATTGGGTTCTATTGATTACTTTAGATTTTTTTTTTTTTTTAGAAGAGGACATGGAATATACATCATCATAGACTCTTTGATAATTTAAAAATTATCATCAGTAAAATGAAGGCTTTTGGTGTTTGAGATGCACCGAATGTCCCTAATCCCTTTATTTGTACGAACTGTACCAGCTTGTTTGAGAAGCCTAGTCGACACATCTATAATTAGAATAAACAGTGCTGGAAATAAAGAGTCTCCTTGTCTAAGTCTTTGTGTGAACTGAATCCATCTACTAGGATATCCATGGACAAGGTGTCACACCCCAAATCCGGGACATAACACGGCCATGCTACCGAAGGATGGAACCCACGATAACACGAAGCCAATCCATCATAATCATCTAAAATCCATCAAATAAAAAGATTCAATTCTATTATTCATCAATAATTGAACCAATATGGGTTCAGAGCATCTAA
>NC_026000.2:34821903-34879403 GCF_000442705.2 Elaeis guineensis | reverse complement strand
TTGACCTGCCACGCTTCCTCCTCTTGTAAGTGATTAACCCCTCACCAGAGGAGTCCTCCAGCTTCACAAAGCCATTGCATCTCTTCTCTTCGACGGCCATTTTCTAACCAAATAAAGAAAAAGAAAAAAATCGCCCTACAATCACGAGATAGGTTTCCAGCAGTGGCGAAGACGACGCGAGACGGATCCAGAGCTTAACACCGCCAGAAATTACCCAAGAAAACCTCTTAAAGAACAAATTTTGGGGAAATTTCAAGCAAGGGGCCTCCAGATGAACAGAAGAGGAGGAAAGATCGGGTCTTGGAATGCCAGAGATCAAGAACCAGAAGTTGTAAAGGAGAGGATGAAAAACCCTAGAGATTTGAATTTGGGAGAGGGAGGGGCGAGGGGAGTCGGTTTGTGGTCGCGGAGAGCGCGACCAAGGTGAGGGAGTCAGGGCTCACGGATACACAACGCCAGACACCGCGCCACTCGGAGATTGATAAAAGCACTCCTGTTTTTTTAGATATCTGCGCTCCTTTCGTTTCTATTATTATGAGGCACTGGCGCAAGGAGTTTATCAAAGGGATTTTTCTGCTGCTTTTTCTGGATGCCACCCGAAATGTTTAAATTGGGCAACCTTTTTTGGGCAGTGAGGTTATTTGGAGAAATTCAAACCACCGCCGTGGCTGGGAGCGAAGAATAGGAGAGAAGAGAAAAAAAAAAAAAAAAAATATATATATATATATATATATATATTTTTTTTTATTTTATTTTTTTTTGTTGAAAATTTTTTTATAAAAAAATTAAAAATAAAATAAAGAGAATATAATTTTTTTCAAATATTTATTTTTTTCTTTTAAATTGAATGAATTTGAAAAAAAATAGAATTTAAATAATTTTTTATAATTTCTATTATACTCTTGAGGCTTATTTCTTTCCATCTAATTAATTTTTTTAAATAAAAATAAAACATCCGCCTCCACTAAAAGTTATCTTCTCTCCGCGGAAAGGCAAAGAAAATTAAGGATATAAAAAACTGAAAGATCTGACCTTATACATTTGTATTTTTTTTAAAATTTGTACTTCTCTTTTTTGGACGTACAGGGAAGGAGATCTATGGGGAATGGGAGTTTTTTACAATTTTTTTTTAGATATATGTAGGGAAGGAGATCTATGGGATTGGAATTTTTTACTTCTTTTTTTTGAAAATATGTGAGAAAGGAGATCTATAGGGACGGCATTTTTTTTTTTGGACATATATGGGAAAGGGGATATGTGGGAACGAAGAATTACTTATTTATTAGAAAAAAAATAATATTGCTACATCGTATTTGTTTTTATAGTATATTTATTTTATTTAAATTTAAAATAAGATAGGTGTTTAGATGGAAGAATGAGAAAATAAAGAAATAGATGAGTTTTTTTTATAGAAGAGAAGCCGACGACTAGCTACAGGTAAAGTTATTTACCGTGTTATAAATTTTGTGGTGCGATGCAGACTTCATCATCATTGAAATTATATTGATCGGCCTATTAGTCAATCTTCTTTAAAAAGATAACTAGTATAAGATAAAATAATATAATATTTAAGTATAAATAAAAAGTGTCGTGATGTTATTCGAATGGGACAATAGGCTTTTATAAATTTATGTAAGATCTTACAAAAAAATGGTGATCTCCAACCCACTCAACGAGCAATATTGAAGAGCAAGTTGCTAAGTTTCTTCACACATTATCATATAATGTGAGGAATTGCATGATTTCATTTTTCTTTCGTCACTCTAATGAGACCATTAGTCATCATTTTCACAGAGTACTAAAAATAATAATATCTTTAAAAGATTGATTTTTGATTCAACCTGCAAAGGAACAAGTTTTCTTAGAAATACTTAACAATAATAGATTTTATCCATATTTCAAGATAAAATAAATTTTATTTAATTTATTTTTAATTACGTAAATATATATTTAAATGAATATTTATATAAAATGTATATATTAGGATTGTGTGGGAGCTATTGATGGAACACATGTTCTTGTGAAAGTGTCTCATTCTAATGCCCCAAGATATCGTGGTAGGAAGGATTTACCAACACAAAATGTTAGTTGCATACTTATTCAATTTAAAATTTACATATGTCTTGCTTGACTGGAAAGGGACGGCATCTGACTCAAGGATAATTAAAAATGCACTTAGGAGAAAAGATAAGCTGGAGATTCCTAAAGTTAATCTTTAGTAATTAATTAATTATATATTTTTTATAATTCAATAAAATAATTACTCACTCTTGTTAATTTTTATTAGATAAATATTATCTTATTGATATGAGATATATGCTAAGAAGTAAACTTATCATACCTTATAGATGAGTGCGCTATCATTTGAAAGAATGTTTTACTCGAGCACCAGAAAATTCATGAGAATTATTTAATCTTCGACATGCATCATTGCGTAATGCAATAGAAAGAGCATTTGGTATATTAAGAAAATGATTTTCTATTATCGGAAGCACAATAGAGCCTAATTATTCGGTTGACACACAAACAGAGATTATTTTGGCATGTTGCATCTTACATAATTATTTAATGGAGATAGATCCTGATGAAAAGCTTATTAATGAAGTAGATTGAGAGATTTTAAATCAATCTTCACCTTAAGAAGAGTTTCCTACTCCAAGAGATGATGATGAAGATGCTATGCGAGGAAAATTTTAAAAAAATTACATAGCACTTGATATGTGGAATGATTATATAGTGAATGGCATTGCATAGTGATTACTATGTTTTTTGTTTGTTTATTGCATTATGTATTGGACTTATTGCAATTGATTGTACTTGAATTTTTTTATAATATTTATGGTTAAAACTTTTATGCTAGTGTTCAATATGTATTTTATATATTTTTTATATATTTTTATGATATAAATATTACCAATGAGTGATACAAAAAAAGATCAAGTGAAGAAAAAAGAATATTTGAGATGAACAGCTCAAATAGATGATGTGTTTATTGAAGTAATAATTTACCAACAATGAGCAAAAAATAGACCTGATGAAACTTTTAGATCTGCAGCTTGTGCTCATATGATTAAAGATGTAAGTGAAAAAATTGGCATAGATTTAAATAAGGCTCATTTGAAGAACTGCTTGAAGTCTCTTAAGGCAGAATTCAATGAGTGATTTGAGTTGTTTAGAAATAGATTAAGTAGTTTTGCTTGGTGTCTAATTACAAAATTATGGACAGCAGAACCCAAGGTTTGGAAGGAACTAAAGATGTATGTTTTTGAATTTGATTATTTATTTTTTGATTCTTAATTTGATTATTGTTAATGCGATATTTATATACTTATATATATTTTTTGTATTTAGGTACATCCTAATGTAGAAAAATAGAGGGCTAAACCTATTCGTAATTGTGAGAGTTTAATGAAACTATTTGCCAAAGATAGGATAACAGGTGAAGGTGTCAAGACTGCAAAGGAGAAATCATGAAGATAGGCTAGCTCAAGTGGCAGTCACACAGATACTATTCATGATATTGATCAACTGATATCCCAAAATGAAGTTTTGTAGGAGGATTTTGATGATCTGAATGATGGAATTGATGTGCCATCCCTAAGACCACAAGTTCAAGTTCAGACTAGAAGTACAATAAGTTCAAAAGGTCAAAAAGAAAGCCTTCAATTGATGTTGATCAAGAGATTAAAATTTTAAAGTCAACAATGGACAATGTTGCTAATGCAATTGAGAGGAAAATTCTATTATCCAAAAAATCGACCACATGTCTATACAGAAGCAGAGATTTTTAATGAATTGGTATCCATTGGAATGGAGTCCCATTTACTTGATGATTTATATCTTTTTCTTATCCAAAATCTAGAAAAAAATAATAGCCATTTTTGGTTGTCCAATGGAGAGGCGTAAGAACATATTAGAAAAAATGATGCATGGCACTTAATTGATAGAATATCGTAATGGTTGTTTTTAATTATCTAGCTATTTTTGGAATTCTTACTAAATTATTGGAGTGTGAAACTCTTGTTAGACTGATTTTGAAATGTATGGCTGATATATTTTGATTGTCCTTGATGGAACTCTTATTAGACTAATTTTGAAATGTATGACTGATATATTTTGATTATCCTTGATGAAACTCTTACTAGACTGATTTTGAAACTCTTACTAGTTGGTTTATATTATATTAATTGAATGAATTCTCAATTTTGGTTGTCCAATGCAATGATTTGGAATTTGTATAAATTAGTTCTATATATGTTATGTTCAGGGGTATAATAGTAAAAAAATATTGTAATATTTTTTTCCTTCTTTTTCTTCTTTGTTTCCAACCAAATAGGGAAGAAATTATTTTTTTTTCTTTCTTTAAACTCCCAACCAAGAGGAAAAAATACATTTTCTTTCTTTTCTTTTTTTTCTCTCCTTACTAATACTTTCTTTTCTTTTCTTTTCTTCCCTAAACTCCCAACCAAACTGTGCAATTAGGCTGATATTAGGGTGTCATCAAGTCATGTTTGGTCCAGCTTTTTTCTAATCCTAGCCCAAGAAAGATCCGCATCTGAATTCATATCCTATCCATCAAAAAACTAGGGAGGGTAAGATTTCAGATAAGATCAGATCAGATAAAGATCATACCAGGATGGATCAAGCCAGGAACCAAGTTGGATTAGAACTATTAATGGGTGCAGGACAAATACCATTTTTTGAAAAGCTAAATTTCTTTTCAAAGCCCCAAAATTATTCAATAATATATCAATTCAAAGTTAAGAGTAAGCCCTACCATGACTATCACAGATTCCAAATATAGAAGCAACCTCTACGCACATACGAGTAAAGCTCGTATATTTAACCCTTCCCATGTCATGCAATGATGGGAGTCTTGTATACTCGCCATCTTTAATATAAATATCAAGTCACTTTCCTTCTTACCTTTTCTTGGTCCTTGATTTTTTAAATTGTCTACTCTTACTCTCCTCCTCCCCTCAATCCCTTAAAGTGACACTTCTCCACTCTTTCCTTATCCCATTGCACATATAAACCCAACTCTAAACTCATGGATCACTCTCCTCTTTATTTCTAGAGGGGAATGTATGAAGGCTGTGAGTATCCCTATGGCTTTCTATTTATTGCTCACCAGTTCCATTTATTCGTGGTACGTTTACATTACTTTCAACCACTTATTATTTACTCTCTTCAAACTTTATGTTTATTCTCTAATGTTGCTATTTATTGTGACTTAGCCCTAACCTGACCAAGGGTGAATAATTAAGTTTCTAGATGTTTATTTTAGAATATTTCTATATATCTTGGAGGAGATGGCATTTATTTTTAAAGTATTTCTATTTAATCCTATAGTTTTGTATTTATCACCATGATCACCTTGGTGGTCCCAATAATAATTTTTTTTTTCTAAATGATGCAATAAAGCGATAGAGTGGATGTCCAGTAGGGACAGAGAGGGGGAAGACAGAGAGAGAAAAAGGGAGAAAGAGAGAGAACAAGCATTTCAATGAAGAGAAAGATGTCTAATTGGAGAAATTATTAGGTGGACAAGGTCCACCATAGACCCATTGTGAAACCATCTTAGATGGATTCATTTCATCCTAGGTACATGGTGAACATTTATCTACCTAATAATTTCTCCATCCAATAGAAGGCATGGGTCCTAGTAATTAATGATTCATGTTTTTTTGGTGTGTCATGACAAAGGGAGGGCGGGAGGGAGAGAGCACCACTCCAATAAAGAGGGATCCAATGGAGGGCGGGGGTCTTCATTTGATTTTTTTTTTTAAACTGATGTGGTAGAGGGAGGGAGATGAAAGAAGAGAGCATTGTACTAAAAAGAAAATATAAATCATATGGGGCCGGCACTATAGAATATCATATGAGGAGAACTTCAAAATTTGTCATGTTTCTCTTAACACCAATTTTAAAGAATAAATTTAAAAGTCAAAGAGTTTTCTACTAATAGAGTCATTAATCATATGATTAAAAAAATATGTTATTTTGTTTCTTCCTCATTTTCAGTGCATACTTTTTTAAGTATATACTATATGGCCATATAATATATACTAAACAAATTAATTATCAAGTAAGTCAACACATACCTCCAAATAAATTTTTTATCAATACATAGATATGGCCAAATGATACATACTTAGTAAATTAGTCATCTAGCAATCCAATACACATATCCAAGCAAATTGATATATAATTTTTGAAATATTATGTTCACCAGTACATACTACGTGGCTCATTGACACACACTTATCAATTTTCTGATACATATTTCAAGCTTCTTTAATATGCATATAGTAGTGATCTAATACACACCTATAGATAAATTGATATATAATTTTTAAAATATGAAGTTTACTATTATATAGTGCACGACCAAATGATATATAGTAAATCAATCATATAGTAACCCAATGCATACTTCTAAGCAAATTGACCCGTAGTTTTCAAAAAATAAAGTTCACTAATACGTACTACATAGTGTGCTGATACACATTCATTGACTTTCTAATATATATTGTAAGCTTCTTTGATATACATCTAACAATGATCTAATACATATATTCAAATAAATTGATATGCAATTTATAAGACATACTTTTTATCTGAAATATGTATTATATTATGTTGGGCATGTATCAAAGAAGCTTGTGGTATCTATTAGAAAGTTAATGAATGGATATCACTAGGCCATATAGTATGTATTAGTGAACATAATATTCTAAAAATTATGTATCAATTTATTTGAATGTGTATATTAGGTTACTGGATAACTAATTTACTAAGTACGTATTATATAGTCATGTATAGTGTATTAATGAACTCCACAGAGATGGAGCCATGTTTTGAGTTGGGGGTTCAATTGAACCCTCAAATTTTGGTGCAATAGTCATGGCATGGGGCTTTAAACCCATGTCATGGGGCCTAGCGGTAGCCCCCAATTGAACCCCTAATAGAACCCTCTCTTTTTAGTCTTTAAACCCAGGCTATGAGACCCAATGACAGGCCTCTCTTTTTAGTCTTTAAACCCAGACGGCCAGGCCATGGGGCCTAGCGATAGCCCCTCTTTTTAGTTGTTTCTCTTTTGTAACTGCATGTTCGCGACCCCACTTTTTTTCTTTTTGCAACCGCACGTTTGCGAACAGTGACCGTTCATCTCCGAATGATTTTTCCTTGCAAAGATTTGTTCTTTTTTTTTTTGCAATTTAAGTTTTTGAAATACTTATATTTTAATTTACAGATTTTTGTTCATTTCAATTGGAGTTCAACTTCAACTAGTTATTCTAATTTTACATTTTGAACTGTAATTGAGATAATTACAAATTTCTCACTCTTTTTCTCTCCGATTTAATTGAATGATAAATTGATGATTAATTGAATATTGAATTGCATTTGGGATGTTGCTGGCCTGGTTATTAGTTGTTATTATTGTGATAGTAAATACTAGATTGATTAATGCCAATAGTGATTTGTGATTATGAAGTTGAATTTTAAGGTGTACTTTATATTTTTATATATTTTTTTATTTATTTATATTATTTTTATTATGTTAAAAATTAATAAAGTCTTAATTTTTTTTTCAATTTTAAATGAAGAAATACTACAAAAAAAATATAATCTGCATTCATCCTATCTAGTTCATCATCTCAAAATTTATCTCTTATTCAAAAAAGTGACAATTAATTGAGAAATTCATTTAGCAGCAACACTTCACAACCATAACCACAATCACAATCTTTTCAAAGACAAAGTCGAGAAGTTGATTTAAATGCTTTGAAGTTTGATTCGAGTGAAAGAGATCCAATTTTAAGTTATCATCCAAATGACTGTGATGAAGGAGAGTATATATACAAAATGGTCCTTGTTAACTCAGAAGTCATGATTTCCCTCAAATAAATATTTTTAGATATAATCGCTGTTTTTAGAAAGAATGATTTGATGAACATGCTAATTGGTTGGAGTATAGCATAAAGAAGGATGCAGCATTTTGCTTATGTTGTTATTTATTCAAGAAGAAAGGTGAAAGAGACTCATTTACTAGTACCGGGTTTAGGAATTGGCATAAAAAGAATAAGTTTGCTAAGCATGCTGGTGGGCCTAATGGTACTCATAACTAAGCAGTTAAGAATTGTGAAGATTTGGTACGATAGAAGTAATCTATTTAAACTATTCTTAATAAGTAATTCAATAAGGCTAAGTTAGAGTATCGAATTCTCTTAACTGCATCGGTTGATATTGCAAGATTGCTTTTGTATTAAGGATTGGCATTTCATGGTCATGATAAAAATGAAAAGTTCTTAAATAAGAATAATTTTCATGAAATTTTGGCATCGTATACAGATCATGTTGAAAGTGTGGCAAGTTTGGTCTTGAAAAATGCTCCATAAAATCAACAAATAAGGTCATCTGAAATCCAAAAAGATATTGTAAATATATGTGCAACAAAAATAATTAAGGCCATTGTTGAGGACCTTGGTGAAGATTACTTTGGCATACTTGTAGATAAATCTCGTGATGCATCATATAAAGAGCAAATGGCTCTTGCTTTGCAATATGTTGATAAAAGGAGGGAAGTGATAGAGAGGTTCATTAGAATTGTTCATGTTCATGATACTTCTGTTTTGTCTTTGAAAAAAGTAGTTGATTCTTTGCTTTCTAAGTATTCATTGAGTCCATCATATAAACGTGGACAATGTTATGATGGAACGAGTGAAATGCAAGGTGAGCTTAATAGTCTTAAAATTTTAATTCAAAAAGAGACTCCATCAGCTCATTCGATTCATTGCTTTGCCCATCAGCTCCAATTGACACTTGTTGCCATTGCAAAAAAAAATGAGGATGTTAATTGTTTTATTTTGCTTGGTTGCTAATGTGTTGAATGTGCTAGAAGCTTCTTTTAAACGTAGGGAAGATATTCAAGAAGATCAAGCAAAAAAACTTTAAGGGGCATTATGTGCAGGTGAGTTTGAAACTGGACGGAGATTAAATCAATAGCTTGGTATTAAAAGAGCTAGTGAGACTCGTTGGTGATGTCATTATAAATCTCTTACCAATTTTAGTGCTATGTTTGGATTATTGATTGATGTGCTTAATAACATTGCTAGTGAGCCTATGAATGTGATGATAGATTTAAAGCATAGGGAGTTCTTGATTCTCGTCAGACATTTGATTTTGCTTTCTTGTTGTACTTGATGATAAAAATTTTGGGTGTCGCAAATGAGTTAAACATAGCCTTATAGAAGAAAGAACAGGATAAAAGTTCGGTTGCAAGAGGTAAGAGAAGATGGATGGAAAGATCTCTTTGATGCAATTTTTTTATTTTGCATGAAATATGATATTTTGATCCCTAGCATGGATGAGTTGCATATTCTTAGAGGGAGATCAAAACATAAAGTTTCTGAACATAAAAGATCGCATCATTTTCATGTTGAAATATTTTACAAAGTTATTGATTGGCAACTTCAGGAGCTTAACAACCACTTTAATGTGGTGAACATTGATTTGCTTCTTAGTGTGGTTAGCTTGAATCCAATTGATAAGTTCTCAAACTTTAACTTAGAAAAGATATTAAGATTGGTCGAATTGTATTTGAATAATTTTGGAGAATGTATGGTGGAACTTCGAATTCAACTTCAAAATTTTATTGTTGATGTGAGCTGTCGTTATGATAGATTTTTCAAGCTGAAAGAACTTGGTGAGCTTTCTAAGAAATTAGTTGAGACAAAGAAGTATTTGACTAATCATCATGTGTTTTTGCTTGTGAAATTTGTATTGATTCTACCAGTCATCACAACAACTGTGGAAAGAGTATTCTCTACAATGAAATTTATCAAGAATGACTTGAGGAATAGGATGGAAGATGAATTCATGAATGATTGTATGGTGACTTATATAGAAAGAGATGTATTTAGGGATATTCCTAATGATGTCATCATGGATGGGTTTCAAAAAATGAAAACTCATCGAGGACAACTATATTAATGTACTTGATTCGCTTTCACTCAATGTAATGTTATTAAATTTATTTTTATTTATTTATTTATTTATTTATTTTAATTTATATATGGAACCCCCAGGGTAAAAATCCTAGCTACGCCACTGGAACTCCATATTCTAAAAATCATATATTGATTTATTTGGAGGTGTGTATTGACTTGCTTGATGGTTAATTTATTATGTATCATATAGCCATGTAGTATGTACCAATAAAAGTTTGTACTGAAAATGAGGATTTTTTTTAGTCATGAGACCAATGACTCTATTAGTATAAAAGTTTTTAACATTTAGGTTTATTCTTTAATATTGATGTTAAAAGAAACATGGCAAACTATGAAGCCCGCCCCATATGATTTTTATTACTAAAAAGGGAGGAAGATGTTCCATGGAGGATGCGGGCCCTAGTAACTAATGATTTTTTTTTGAATAATGTGGTAGTACTATAATGGAGGAAGAGTAATGGAGACAGAGATGGAGAGCACGTGGAACTCTACACTGAGTGACGGGCATGGGTGTGAGTGGCACATCCTGTCCTATCCTACTAATTAATCATTTTTTTGATTTTTGAAATGACAATGGCTAACAACTAATGAAAGATGCTTCATTCCTTATGATTCATGACAAATGGATGGTAGATAAGCTGACCAAATCTGAGGCTCGCTATACTCGAGTGTAGGGTAGTCAATCTTTATCTCTATATAAATAATGGGTATTTAAATAGCAAACATTATTTCATTGCTAATTCATTATAAGGGTCATTATATAACAATAATACTAATTCCATTTAAATATTTTTTATTGTTTGTCTTTATAAAATAATATTTTTTAAAGTCAAATATATGTGCTAAATGGGAAAGGTAGTTTTTTTTGTTTAATAAATAATAATTTAGGAAAAGAACACCATTGTTTTTTATGCTCTGTTATACCTTGTCATAATAACAAATAACAACAACTCTGACAACCACAATAATTTCTATATAAAACCCAAGTACAGATCAAAATGACAAAAGCATCTATTATTTGGGCTATAATTATAATGTATAACAATAAAGAGGATTTATTATTCAAGGATAGAGTTACTGGCGAATGATCTGATTGGAAAGAGAAAGATTTTTCTCAACATGCTCATCTTGAATCTCTCTAAAGAAAATCAAAAGAAGATGGAAGAATTGCGAAACCATGGCTTAGATCTCCTTTTCTTCTATTGATGATCTAAAACCAAAGTAGCATACTTTTACTTATAATGGTGGGATCCACCCTTTTCATAATTCGAGTAGATTTCAACTTTTATATCAACTTTGCCTTTTATTACTTTGCTTAATTTTTTTCAAATTTACACTTAGCCAATGTTTTATCCAAAAAGAAGACTTTTAGTTCGATCGATCCGTTTAGGGCCCAAGCAATGAAGTTTGGATCTGATCACTAGGGGTGCTGTCTTTTAAAAGGAGGGTATCATATCATAGATCTTGAAATATTATCTGATTTTATAAAAAAGATCATCACAATCGATGGTTTGTGACCAAGTTATAGCTTTCGAAAATTTAGGTCAGAGTTGGCTTCTAATATAGTGGATCTTGTTTTTTGACCCCGTCCAACCCTTCCATAGCAGCCAAAGTGATCCACGACAAGTTTGGGGATCCTTTCAGACCAATGGAGCCTTGTTTTCAAATATGAAGTGAGAATTGAATACTCTAAACCATATTTTTTTCTCTAGCTTTATGATTCTTCATTTCCTTTCACCATAGCTACATATTCACTAATGATCATAGAATGATGAACAAGGGCAAAGATGGGAAAGTTGGTCTCTCTCTCTAATGTCTCGAGCACACACCCTATTGTTCGTTTACCCCTCCAACCAATGCCTCATGGCTTTACCCTGTTCCCCAAAAAACATTCCTTTGATATTTAAAATACTTGTCAGTTATCCTAATGGTTAATCAAAAAGTCAATTGCATTCATGCCTTGCTATTATAAAATATGAGTTTAGGATAGATCCAAAGTATGAGTGTGCATCAACAAACCAAACTTGACTTATTGCCGTCCATAGTAGTATGTCATAAATGTGGATTATATCGATACAGTACACCAACTAGTTTTGCAATCCATACTAAACATGCATGTATTATGATATTAGAAAATTGAACTCCACCGCAACTTTGGGTAAATTTTGCAGATCATGTTATGGTGGCTTTGAGGCAAAAAATATATACAAGCATGTGTCCGCTCATGCACGTGCATGTGTACACATTCTTTCTATTATATAATTGGAAAAATGTGTGAGTGCATGCATTCTCTCTACTCTCTCCCTCTTTTTATTTCTCTATTTTTGTTGAGCATCACCAATCTTGGTTGTCATCAGTCCCAATTGAGCTATCTGTATCTTAGTCTGATTAATGATTGGCAGCTTGACTTCTTAGATTACCTACATTGAATTGACTCTGGTCATTAAAAGTTGTTAGCTATATTCTTCTCCACATTGATCTTTGTCTAGCATCTCTAAAACCCATCATTGATGATTTTTATTATACGATATTTGTCCTTATTAGTTTCTTGCTTTGTAATTCACTAGTTGAGTCACTTGGATCTAACATATTTGAGGCTATCGGATGTAGTCACCCAACCAACCAATCCCTTTTTTTCTCTCTCTTGAAAATTTACCATTATTAAGGTTGTTGAAAATATATTAATTAGGCTTAGAATAAGTTTGGTTAATTCCTTTAGTTTAATTTTGAACTTTAAAGATAAAAGTGACTAGTAATCCTAATATTTCTTATTATTTTTCAAACTTGTAATTAATCCTAACACTCAAACTATTAGTTATTTTTAATGCTTAAGACTTTATAAAATGTATAAATAATGTTTGACATGGATGATTCTATTTTTTTAATATTAAAGATTGAGTACATGATATTATAAAAATTATGTTTTTTCATGAAAAGAATGGTTCCATGAATGTTTTAATATTAATGACTCATAATACTCATTTATGAACTATAAACTTTAAATTATGAAAATTTACATTTTGTTATGAAAGAATGATTCCACGACTATTTTGCTATTAGTGACTTATTTATGAACTATGGATCCTAAAATGCCATTTAGCATTTGTCAACCTATTAGTGTGTGTGTGTGTGTATATATATATATATATATATATATATATAACCAAAATTATGATTATTTTAAGAAAATATGATTTAAAAAAAATTATTTTAAAAAATTATGGTTGAAGACTCTCACATAGCTATGTACAATCCTCCAGCAGTATAAAGTTGGCATACCAACTATGAATCTTGATTACATCCTTGTCATGGATATAAAGTGAGCTTAACATTTAATTTGAGAGTAGTATTTTGAACTATTATATGGCTAAATATCAAATGTTTTATGACTCTTAGTTATTTATTATACTTGGAAATATATTTATGAAATTTGCATGGTTTATGTATATGTAAAAAAAAGCATGATTGATTTTATAAATTATTTTATTATAACATTACTATAAAATATTCTATTTTTTAATGGAAGTGATTTATTGATGCTTGTACAACTTATGTTTGATCATGTAAAGTAGTGTGAAGTTTATACTCTTCTTTT
Organism: Elaeis guineensis; assembly: GCF_000442705.2. Taxonomy (NCBI): domain Eukaryota; kingdom Viridiplantae; phylum Streptophyta; class Magnoliopsida; order Arecales; family Arecaceae; genus Elaeis; species Elaeis guineensis. Next base: position 34,865,795 of record NC_026000.2, on the reverse strand, counting down.
TATCCTTTCAAATGAGTAAGGTTGATAGGAGCAGGGAGTGATCCAAGCTTGAAGGTTCGTGCTAGCAAGTTTAGAGTTTTGCAACAAATTTATATTTTGTTAGTTGATTAATGATATTATAGACCTGATGATTGCGAATTTTGAAATTATGGGGTTTTGGATGTTTGAATTTGTAGTTTTAAAGCTGTGTACTGGCAACTTATTTCTTATTTAATTGACAAGAGACTTTGGCCCCATTTTGTTATATTCTATGAGTTAGAACTTTATACAGGTTGCTATAGTTAGCTTTGTATTTTTATGGGCAATACTCCATGGTAACATGGCTATGTCATGTTCCAGATTTAAGGCGTGACAATTGGAGAGTGAAGAGAAAAACAGAGAGGGTCGCTTGAGGTGGGAGATAGAGAGGGAGAACAAGGCAGCAAATGGGGTAGAGTTCTAGTACCATAAGAAAGGCTGAACCGAAGAACTTTGTGGTCCTTTCTCCTTGTTGAATGAGGTAAAAATTGGATAGGGTAATGGAGGATATGAGAGTCTAAAGGATGAATCAGTTGCCATTTTCTTTTATTTTGGGATTAGGTATCATCTCCTTAAAGTTTTTTGGATCCATATCCTAGATAGCTAGGACTGTAACAGATGGTAGAGATAAAAATTGCAGATGGCGGCAATTGTTCAGTCATGTTAGGGTTGGAGGTTTGGAAAGGAGTGTAGGTATTCTTTGTGGGTCTAAAGTTCCAGAAGGATATAATATGGAGCTCTACTACTTTCAGCATCTTTTCTTTGCCCCAGTGTCTAAGGCAGTCATTTAATTGCTGTCATATTAGGGTAATTCTAATATCCCCTCCCCTTCTTTTAACTTTTCTTTTTGATAGTCCTCTAGGTTCTTTGTGGTTTGTTGTTTTTAATCATCCTTGCATCTTTCCTCCTTTATCCCTTTCTTAAGGATTTAAAGATTCATTTATCTATTGTAATGGACAAAATTGGTATGAGATTTTTTTTTTACTTTTGATTAATGGTAACGAGTTTAGGTTGGAAAACAACTATGGGTTAAAAGGCATTTCTATGGGTTAAAAAAATGACTATGGCATTTAGGTTGGAAAATGGGGACAGTGCAGCAAAGCTAGAAGAAGTAATTATGATATGGTGATGCATCCAATTTAGTGACTGCGTCAACCTTATGGTAAACTATGACAAATTGGTAATCTAGGATTTGTTATGATACTCCTATAAGTATTTTCTTTTTCTTTTTTTTTTTTGGATGACGATGCTGAAGTAGACTTGTTTTATTAAAGTTTAAAAGATATCTAGCAATGGTTTTGGACAAAGTGATCATAAAAATGAGTGGGTCTTAAAGGAATAGTTTACCTTACTAAACTAAATAATTATGTCCACCATGAAATCGACACTAGAAAGGCTAATGAAGTGAAATGCAGCCTTATACTTCTAATCCTGACTTCATTAGATGGTAAATGTATAGCCAATTAAGTTCATTTAATTACTGTAAGTCCATCAAGGGTGAACTGCTGAGTGCTAACTTTACATATCAATCATGCGTAACACAAGAAAACCAAATAAGACCTAACATGGTTCTTTTTGCTCCTGCCATAATCACCTAGTTCCAGATTATTGGGGATGCTGGTTGCTGAGCAAAGGGTTGTTATCGTTGGGGCAAGCCCCAGTTCATGCGTTCTTACATAATTCAATGGGTAGCTTGGAAAAATCTAATTAGGTAGCAAACAACAAAGCTTATAGTGCTTGGAGGCATGCTAGTTCCTGATTGTTTGAAGGCGTTCTAGTGACTTGTTACAAGACTGATCCTTGTTGTGATGATGTTTCTTTTAAATTGTGAATCAATTATTTCCGCCTTTCTAGATTCCTAACTTGGTTTGTTATAATTTGAAAAAGTCCTTTTATACTAATATTTCCCTTTGATTTTAGACATGTTATATAGGGAAATCCACTAAACCAATAGAAAGGAAATGTTATAGTAGGAAAAACCTTTATTTTTAATATTTCCAACCCCAAGTAATTTTCAGCTTCCGCTATGCCCAAAAAAAAAAAAAAAAAAAAAAGAAAAGTCTTATAATGCAATAGTGCTTCCAAGATGGGGGGTTGGAAGGAGCATTCTGGTGTGTTTTCTCATCAATGTCCTCTCATTCCACCTGAGAACCTAATTGCATCATCATCTTCTCAAATCTATTTGTCCTTCCTCTAGGTTGCTCCCATGAATATGATGCACTCACTAACTATGTGGGCTTAGGATAGGATAATTTATCCTCAAGCCATTGTTTAGCACAAGGTACCAAACCCTGTGCATGGTGCGCCCAATATGGGAATCAATTCGATGTGCCAAGACTCTATATGTCATCCACACTGAGTCTTAGTTCGGTATCGATATGACACAACACTTAGGGCAATATGCACAAGTACAGTGAAGCATGGACTTTATATTTCACCCAAACTTTGACAGGAAAATCTGAATTTCTATTTTGATTGGAATCAACTTGAAATTGGGGCTAGTTTTAGAGTTTCAAATAGAACTGATCAGTCGGGTCACAATCTTTCTATATGTGCCAATTTTTGATCTTTTTGCATATATCTAGAAGAGTTTGAAAGTGAATCTTTATACACAGATATGATGAAATCCTAAAAGTAAAATCTGATAGATATCTAGGCTGTCATATATTAGATTTCAATCAAATAGTAATCGATATTAATTTATATATTAATTTTTTTTTTTTGATAGTCTGTATGTGGAGTCAATGAATCTATGCATCCGGAGGTTTCAAACTATACAGTATACTTTGTATTTTGTAATCATATCTAACTAATTTTATTATATAATTTTACTTTTTATTTATTTTTTATACCATTGGTTTAATCAATATTATTTATTATTTTAACAGTTTTCAATTGAACTTTGGAATTTTGAGCTGCAACCAGCAAAGCTACTGCAACTGAAACTGAAGTTGAAATTGAAATTTGAAACCGAATTTTTCTATATTCAACCCCTTGATTGAAACTTATCTGGTAGAACCGTAGAAGTCAAAATCAAAATTACGATCAGCATAAAGTTTTATAACCTTGCCTCAAAATACATCCATTGACTGAATCTTAGCTTGGGGAGAGATCTGGGATCTTAGAGAGTAGCCCCCTTACCTTTGGCCTTAGATTTTGGTGCTTCACTTCAACCCTTTTCTGGTACATATTTGATACCCCAAAGTCGTTCACACATGCCACTAGCCTCCTGTTATCACTTGGAAATCCTAAATCCAACTCTCTAAACCCAAATCTCTCAGATTCCATCATCTCTGAATGTTAATTTGATCAAACTTAATACCTATCCTATAGCCTTCTTGGAAGTGATCGTCTTTCTTGTTAGTGGGGACTAGATATATTGATCTAGGGTTTAACATGAGGAGAAGGAAAGAACAAGTATAAAAGCAGTACTTGGTTGCTGTGAATTGTTGCCCCAGTTTCACTCTTGCCCTTGAGCTTGTCTTCCCTTATTCTCTCCATGTTCTTTTGTTAAGTCCGAGGTTCATTGTCTCGGTGCCAGATCCATATCTGTACTGTCACGCCCCCGACCCGAGATTTGAATCGAGGGTCATGGCAACCGCCGCATACTCATAGAAAACTCTTCCCATAAGCATGCAAGGCATCTTATCATACTATCCTAAAACAACAGCGGAATAATTAGTCAATAATTTAAATCCAAAATATAACGATCTAAATTTTTTCTTTAATATCTTAATAAATTCAACAATGATTCATAGGTCTTACACCAAAATTCAATAAGACTTTCAACCTAAATAAAAGTATAATGATTCTGCTTCTGATCACTCTTCCATTCATATCTTGTATCATCTTAATTCCTCAACATCTGTAAAAACAGTAAAATAAGAGGTAATGAGCTAGACAGCCCAGTAAGCAACGATCACTTCTCAACAGATTTCATCAGGCATATAAGTAAATAATCATTTATAGAAAATAAGCATATAGAGTTTATCAATTCGAAATCAATTTCAATTATGCAATATAATTCATGCCAAATTCATTTCTTTTTCGAAATTTCAAGTTTCTTTCGGGATTTCAGTTTCTTTTGTTCTTCAATTTCTTTTTCGTCAACCATGAGCTATGACCACATTATCCCTGTGGCAGGGTCATAATACCGGTATCTGCTTGCGGTGGGCTGCGAACCATCTGGCAGCCAAGTCCTTTGGAACCGCTGGTCTAACTGGCGGTTTTGTCGCTGGTCTATCTGGCGACATGTCGCTGGTCTTACTGACGACATAAATCCTCAGGACAGTCAATTGCCAACGTATATGCCCCCGTTGGCGGGGTCCTCAACACAGTCAGGTTGTCAATTCTTATTGTTTCTTATATCATAATTCTTCATAAATCATGTTTCATATTCTAATTTCGATAATAAAACATATAATCATGTAGTATCGAAATCAATCAATATAATGCATCATGAAATCAATATATTCAATCATGCTTCATCATAACATTTCAAATAAGATATTTTCATAACAAAAATACCATTCATCCAATTCATGCATCGTTTCACAAATCATGTCAGAAGAATACACTATAATTTGCCGATGAATCTAGAAAAGGTGAAACATTACTTACCTCGAATGCATTCCAATAAATCCATAAAATTCTATAAATTTTTTCCAAAAATTCTGTTCGTAGATCATATCGCGATATCCCATGATCAAACATCCACAATCCTATACAGAATCAATTTGAATAATGAGAAAGAATACGAATTCTATATTTCAACGGTTTAGATTGGGTCCGATCATCTAATTTCATCTAATCAAAATCTAATTAGGACCTAAACGATCCAAAGTTTGACTATCAGATCAAATTGGATTCGAAGTGATAGGACCAAGGTTTCTTCATCGATTTCATAAAATCAAGTGGAGAGAGAAAATCAGAGGAGAGAGAATTCATGAGGTACAATTCGAATTGATCAGGTGACACAATCCAACATTACAATGGGTCCAATATCTCGATTGGTGAAATCAATGTGATCAAATCAAGTCATGGCTAGATCGAAAATCATGGATGATCAAATCTAAAGATTCATGGTCTGATTAGAGTGGGTGCCAGTACGTTGTCTGACAATCATGGATCAAGGTTCTTCATTAGAATCAGATCAGACTTATTAAAAGAAATTTCTTCATTCACTAATCTTTTTTAGAGAGAGAATCAATCAAGAGAGAGAATATTTTAGAGAGAGAAAATTCTAGAGAGAGAAAATTCTAGAGAGAGAAAATTCATCTTGAATTCTTCAGACAATATGATTCAACAAATTCTGATTGATCATATCAAATCATGTTAAAATTATCATGTGGATAATTAAATAAGATCATGAGAAATAAAATCTAAAAATACTTGATCTGATCAAAGTGGATGTCGGTGTACCGTCCGACGATCACGGATCAAAAATCCATCACGAGGATCATTTAAATTCATCATCATTCTTCTCAAAATTCTAGAAATCTTAGGAGAGATAATCTAGAGAGAGAATTCTAGAGAGAGAAAGTAGAGAGAGAAAATTCAATTCTAGAGAGAGAAAAATACTAATTCAAGCTGAAGAGAGAGAGGGAAGAGAGAGAAACTCTCTTTCTCATATTTTATTATTTATCTCATTATTTATTAATTAATTTTATTTTTCTCTTTCTTCTTTTCTTTCTTTCTCTCTTTTTTTTTTCTTTTTCTTCATGGAAGAGAGAGAAGAGAAAATCCTATTTATTATTATTATATTATTATTATTTTATTTTTTTTCTTTCTTTTTTTTTTTTTCCTTTTCCCTTTTCTTTTTCTTTTCTTTTTCTTCTTTTTCTTTTCTTTTTTTCTTTTTTTTCTTTTCTTTTTCTTTTCTTTTCTTTTTCTTTTTCTTCTTCTTCTTCTTCTTTTCTTCCCGGGCTTTCATTGGGCCGAAACAGGGGACCTAGAGGTCCCGTGCCTTGATCGGCTGATCACGGCCATCTTATGGCCGGAGGTGGCCGGCGGCAACGGCCGACTCTCCCGGGTTCGGAGAGACCAGGGCCGGCGGTCGGCGTGACCGTCGGCGCCGGAAAATTAGAGGAAAGAGGCGGCGAACAGGGGGGTTTCTTTCTCCAACTAAATCCGGCGACACCCGTCGCCGGCCATCGTGCACACAGGCACGGGAAAGAAGGGAGAGAAGAGAGGGAGAGGAGGGAGACCTTACCACAACCTCCGGTGACCCCCACCGGCGAGAAATCGCGGCGAACACGGGTCGAGGAGTCACGGCTTCAAACGGGAAAATCGGAGAAAAATCTCCGGCAATCGACGGCGACGGAAGGGTCTACCCATAGAGGAGAGGGGAAGGGTTCTTATAGAGCTCGTCCTAGGGTCTTTCAATGGCCCTAGGACTCCGATTCTTGATCGGAGAAGAGGAAGACTCCGATCGGGAGTCTTCCTGCTCTGTTTTTTTTTTTTTTTTTTTTTTTTTTTTTTTTTTGTTTTGGGCTTAGGATTCGTTGCTTGGGCCAGGCCTCACATGTACCATTCTGTAACTATGTTGGTATGTCTAGTATGGAAGCCGGTTCAACGTACCGACACTTGATACGCCTCTTATATCATGCACCGATTCTGTATTGGTATAGAAGGGTGCACATCAATACTGACCAGTATGGCGAACCTTGTTTTAGCCATTTTGTTTTTTCCTCCACTCACACTTTGCAAATTCACCTCTTGACTGCAGGTGCATATTTTGATTTTTGTCAAGGTCTTCTAATAACCTCAGAGAGCGTAAGTATGTGGTATTTTCTTTGTTGCCTTAAAATCTTTTTATCAACCCCTCAGAGAGCATGGGTATGTGGTTTTTTCTTTGTTGCCTTAAAATCTTTTTATCAACCAGGTACTTGTACCCATACGTTTGTATATTATGTCATTAAAAGAGGACCTTTACGATGGTTATTTTGGTAATCTTAAGGTGTTAGGCGGTGACCACAATACTTTATTCATTACCAATACTAAAGTATCAGGTGACAAATACAATACTTTGTACCCATAAGAGCCTTCTTTTGGCCTGGGCACTTTTCCTGTTACTGTAACCTGCTTAGATATGTAACACAAAACTTAGATATTCATCTCATTTTATGTAACTAATATAATTTCACATACAGACTGATAAATCTCTTAAGATTGACCATTATGTGGTGGCAAAGGCTAGAAGATATATATTTATCTAGATTTTCATAACAAGCTGTCACATTGTTTCATGAAATGAAAGGAAACAATCTTTTCTATATTAGTCAATGTTCTAGTGAGCAATAATCAACTGTGAAAATTAATGTAATCCTTGCTTCAAAAACATTACTAAATTCTAATTGATGTGTATTTGCTGGTTGTCATAATAGTGTGTAGAAGATTCTTTTTTTTTTTTCCCTTTTATCATAGAAATCTTATTCTTCTATAAAGATATTTCGTTAACTATCTGATTTTATTTAATCAATCCGATTAGTAGGTCCCCTGTTTTCAAGACTATGCTGGAGAATGAGATGGAAGAGAGCAGGAGTGGCATAATTAAGATCTATGATGTCTCATATGATGTTCTTTGGTCCTTTGTCCATTACCTGTGCACTGCATAAGTGCTAGTCGATGAACAACTGGCATGTGACTGATCGTTATCGTGGGCGGTCAAAAATAATTTACAAGTCTAATTATTAGTGTAGCTGTGGTAAGACCAAGTATCGATCCACAGGGATCTTTGGACTGAGTTAGATTCAACGTTGGTTGCAGAAGATTTTGAGTTTCAATTGTTCAAGCAAAAAAAAGACAAGCAGTTAAATTAAAAAAAAAAGAACTTTTGTTTTAACAATATATGGAGGTGGAGACCTCAGGATTTCGAATCCACCTTGGAATATCTAATGGTAATTCATAGGCATGCAATCAAGTGCTTATAATAAAAGAAGGAGATTGATTGATGGTTACATTTCCGACATAACCTATCTTGCTGAGCACAGATTGTATCCTTAGATCGCGATCCGTCTCTATGTAGCTATAGATTATTTGAAGATTATTAACACCCAATCAACTCTCATGAATCAATAAAAACAAGAGCACTAAAGGAAGAAGAGATTAGTAAGATGAAAGATGTAACTTTTATTCAACTCATGCCAATGTTTATAATTGATTGCAAAATACATGAAACTACCAAAAGAAATACTCAAAGTTCCATCTACTTCCCTGAGGTAGTGATACTTCTAGCCACTCATGGTGGTGGCTTCACTTGCCCTTACTCCTCCTTTGAAACGCTGAAGAAGAAGCTATGAATAGATGAAAGAAAGGTTGGAGACCAGAAAAATAGAGGGATGAGAGGCTGGGGCGACAGCTTTTTGAGATGTGGAGAGGGACTAGATGATTCCCTAGGTTGAGGCATTAGGACTTATTTATAGGTGTTAGGAGGCGTCAAGTTTATTTGGCTAGGCTATGTGGGATTAATGAAAGCGAGGATGGGTGGCTAGGGTTTTGCATGTGGTTATGTGAGGTCTCCTAATCCTTCACAAATCCTCACACCTCCCTCTTTCCTATTTTATTCTGGCATCCCAAAACCCTAGCTACATAAAGCTCTCCACATCTCTGTTAGTGTCCCACATCGCATCTCAAGCCTGCACTCAACATCCGCTCAAGTCCCAGGCATCCGCACCTGCGAACCCATGACCGTGCTCGAATGCATCCCGCCCGTGCACCTGCTTGCACGCTTGTCAATCGCATGACCCACGTGCCCGCTTGCATGCACGCCGCACCTACTAACCCTCTCGCCAACTGCACTTGCTTGGGCTCATGAGCCATGATTGTACATCATGCAGCCTTGTTCCCATGCACCACGCGTGGACCGCACGGTTTCTCTTGGGTGAGCCGCACATGGACCGTTTGGTTTTCTTTCCTCTAGGCCGTGCTGCTCTGTGGGCCATGTTTGTTCTGGCTTTGGACCATGCGACCCCATAGCCAGCCTTTTATGCCACATACGTTCGTATGAAGTGTGCTATATTTCTTTTGTATTTTGTCACATGTCGTACATATGATAGACTTGGGTTTGAACTCAAGCTTCATCTGCATATATGGGGAGCTTTTGCTAATTGGTTTGTGATTAAGTTTCATAATTAACAATTCCTAAAAAGAGCATAAGAAGTATCAAATACTAAATAATAAATATTAAATAATATTAGTTCTAATACTTCTGATGTCATATTAATGTATTGATTACATCCCCAACTTAAACATTATCTATCCTCGAGTAAAAGAAAAGTCAGTGTCATGTATTTTTTTGCTTAGAGATGAGTATTTCGTTAGACAATTTTAAAGGCAAATGATATTCAGTCAAAAAATTAGCAAAGTATGTCATGGGATATTAATACTATCCAATATAGTGGTTAAGTAGATAACATAAAAGTTTTTAGAGTCTTTTCTTGACCGACTCCCTACTTTTATCTTTTAATCATCTAACTCCAAGTGTGTTGATGTATTGTCTTCATGCACATTTATTCCTTCTCTCTTTTTTTTTTGTAAGTACCATCAGTGCAATGTCTTAACCCCTTAAGCTTTCTATCTGACCTTTGTAACGAGTTTTAAGCCAATGATTCCCAAATCAGTTGGCTTTAGGACATTAGGTGTAGGACACTCCTCAGACTTACTAGCTCAAGTCAAATAAACTATGGATTAAAATTGACTATATAACAGGGCTTATATTTTCCATCTTTTGACGCGAATATCATTGCTTACTTAGGCAAAGAGATTCGGTTACTTAGTGAAAAATACTTAAAACCTATTATTATTCAACCAAATTCTTCTTCTTCTTCTTCTTCTTCTTATTATTATTATTATTATTTTATTATTCAATGAAGGAACTTTTGCATACATCAACATGTTACACTTGCACACACAAGAAGTAGATTTTTTTTGATGTTAATAGGGCTATTAGTTTTCTTAATATTTGATCCTTCGATATTTTAAAAATCTTCTAGACTGTGTATTGATTGTTTCTTAAAATGCATGATTAACCTCAAGTCTAAAGCATAATCAGGCACATAATCATGAACATATTCGAAGATTTATGATTTATCCCTCACCCCCCAACTTAAATGACATTATCCTCAATGGAGTAAGAAAAATAAAGTATGACAGATAAAAAGAAAAAAAAAAGGAAAGATGTCACCTGGGATAAGTGTGCTCTTGAGTTTACAGATGCCTTCAAAATTTCAATCCAAGTCCCTACAAGTAAATGTAACTTAGTCAATTCATTATTATTTTTAAAGCTAAAAATGAAAAAAAATTAAAAAACTGGGTTACCTTCCAATAAGCACTAAGTTTAAAGTCTTCAGCTAGACTTCTTAAATCTCAAGATGGCTCATACACTTGATACTTAAATAATTTAAGTTTCTTCCAAAAATAATACTTGATCTATGAACAAAGTCGGTCCTTCTCCTGCTTTGACTAGTAAGAAGGGTTTTGCCCAATATCCAAATATTTGACAAATTGAGTAAACCAAGGAGGATGGTTTGAAGTGAGTGCAAAGAGTCGCTCATCCGATCCTGTATCTATCCATTTCACTACCTCATCCTTAACAACTTCTTGCATGTTTGATTTTAGTTTCTTTTGTATGTTCTTATGTAGTTTAGCATCAACCTCACAATACATGCATATGGATGGATCAATACCTTTTAATTTAGTGATGGTCTGTCCAATAGCTTCCTTTTGTTCTTTCAGAACGTCTATAAGTTTAGCTTTCTGGTTAAAAATTAGATCTGATGCAATGATCATCGGGAGGATAGTGTCATTGGATCCTAAGAATACATGATTGTGGCAGGAAGAATTTCAGTTCTAGGGTAGGTGGTGATTCTAGTGAGGGAGCTATTAGAGTGCTAGATGGCATAGGTAATGGCTCATATTTCATAGCCCAAGGTGGGGTGATTTTGAAATTAGGTATTTCTAATAAGCATTCACATCCTCGATGTACCCATCTAAATCAAAGTCATCCACTCCGAAATGAGCCAAATGTGTGTAAGGGATCCTCTGAAAGGATTGTAGGAGTAGCTTCCTCTATTACATCTTCAAGTATATCCACCTCAAAATAACTATCAATTTGTGGTCCCTATAATGCATTGAATATATTCAATCTTAGCTTCTTATTTTCAAAAGAGACATCCATACCTCCTATCCTATAATTGATACATGCATTGGCTGTAGCTAGGAAGGGTCAACCTAGAATAATGAGAATCTGGCTAGGATTACTGCAAGATTCTATATCAAGGACAAGAAAATCGATAGAAAAATAAAACACATCAATCTTGACAAAAATATCTTCAACCATCCCATATGGTACTGTAATGGATCTATCAGCTAGCTGCAGAGTAATAGGAGTGGGTTTCAATTCTCCAAATCTAAAGAGTTCATATATCGAGCTAGGGAGGAGATTAACATTGGCCCCTAGATCTAAAAATGCTTTCTTAATGTGCAGGTCCCCTATAACATAGGAAATGATAGGGGCACCTGAGTCCTTAGGCTTAGGAGGGATAGCATGTCGGAAAACTGAACTAGCTTGTTCAGTGAGATAGACTTTTTTTGAAACTTGTGATCTTGATTCGCATTTTTGAGTACACAAATCTTTCAAAAATTTGGCATAGGTTAGAACTTATTTGATTGTATCTAACAAAGGGATATTATTTTAAATTTTTTTAAATAATTCCAATATTTTGTCTATCTTTTCTCCTTTCCCATTAAAAGAAATAGGAAATTTTAGGACACTTGGGAATGGAGCCTTAGGCAGATAAGGTTTTGGTGGAGTTGGTTCTTCCCTCAATTTTGGATCCTTCTTCTCTTTAGATGATTCGAATCCAGTCGGATTTTGAGTTTTTGACTTTGTGGTTTGACTAGGCTACTCTATGACCTTCTCATTCTTAAGGGTTGTGATAGATTTGGTATGCTTTGAAAAGATTTCATAGTTGTTAGAGCTCTCAGCCATGTATTGCTCCCTTAGGTTACTAACGGGTTGACTTAGTAATTTTCCTTCCCCCTTCTATTGAATGTAGTGGCTAGTTGGCTAATTTGGATTTCTGACTTAGCTATGGACTGAGTGTGGGAGTGGAGGATCTGGGTATTCATCTCTAGCCCTTTCAATGCTTGTTGTACCTTCTCTTCAAAAGCTGTGTTTTGGGTCATTAGAGAGGATTTTGGAATATTTTGATATTGTTGATAGGGCATGTGTCTATAATTTCCATATGGGTAACTTGATCTTTGGACCGAGGGGTTTATAGTTGTTTGAGGTGTCTATGAGAAATTTAGATGGTTTCTCCAACCTGGATTGTAGGTATTGGAGAATGGATTGTGATTTGATCGATGAGTGGTCTGAGTTTGGGCTTAATGGGCTTGTTCCTATACAAACTCAAAAAATTGGGATGCAGCTGAACATTCACTCACCATATGGGTGGGACTCAAACATAAGGCACAAATATCTTGAAGCTGTGAGGATGGAGTAGAGGTGTGCCCAACTTTCAGTAGGCGGTCAATTTTCTATGGTAATTCATCCACTTTACTATGGATGTCTATAGAATTTTCTACTTCATAAATTTCGTATCTCTTTGATCTAAACATGGGACTATCTCTAGACATGTAGTGTAAAGAGTTTTTGCTAAGGGTTTCGAATAGTTGTCAGGCATCATTTTCACTTTTGAGCATAAATATCCCATTGTATAAGGCATCAACCATCTGTCGATGCTTCTCTGATAGTCTATTGATGGTTGTACTAATTGATATAATTATATATGAATTAAATATTAATAAAATATTATTTGATATTTTTCATCATAAGCATTGTACATCTTCTATATCGAACTTCTGTGTTATGATGAAAGTCCTTAAGGCTATTTTAGATCGATAAAGGAGGATTTATCATTTAGTCCTTAAATGAGTTCGTGACTAAATGATATGATATTATTAGGATGATAGACATATCAAGTATAGATTATTGTGTGCCATATAAGTTCTTGTTCTCTTAATTAAAGAGCATGGAGATGCTGGTATGGCATACAAGTAAAATACAGGAGTATATTTTACTGAACATGACCAACTCCGAAGCACTCTATTGTCAAGAGTCACTCTGAAGGGATATGGGTATAAGTGCCTCTCCGATCTGAGATCACCACGATGACTTACAAGCAACTCATTGTACTTTGGTGTCAGACCATCTAAATTTTTAATTCAAGATTGAAAGGATTTTGAGTACGATTAAGTACTTATAAAGTTAGTGCGTGAGTCAAGATGAAATTGACCACTCCAAAGGATTGGAGAGAATGCTTTGTGTTTCAATTTAGTAAGACCTTGGCCAAAGCAGTCCTTGTGAGGAGTCACAGGATTTATTAGGTTGAGACACATAATGGATGTACTGTTAAGAGTTGACAGTTTAAACTCTAAGTCATCCTAGCATCAAGGGTCAAAGAGATGAATTATACGGTAACTGTATCTAAGTAGATTCTTGAGTATTGCTTTACATATATTCGGTCTATCCGGATGTCGGATATCATTGCTAGATAGTTACTTCGATTGGTATAAAAATTTATTTCTATGCTACCGACTTGGTTCAAACCTATGGGATCACATACATTAGAAGTTTCTCTCCGATCATATGGCTGATCTGAAGAGTCTCATTGGACTGAAACTCTAGTAAAGAGTCCCACTGGACTATGACTCTATCATTAATGAAGGATTAGTTAGTAATTAGATTACTAATTAGCTCAATTTGATTAAGCATTAAAGTCTGGATCAAGTCTAATTGAATTGGATTCAATTAGGTCAGATCCGATTAGATTATGAGATGACCTAATCGGTAAGGGAGAATTGATCCTGATTTGATCAGGTCTATGGCTCAATTAATTCATTGATTTGATCAGATTTAATTAAGATTATAGGAACCTAATTAGATTAGATTTTTTATATTTTATTTGGATTTAATTGGATTGGATTTGAAAAAAATCCAATTGGCTAAATCTTAGAGTCCCAAATGAATGGAACTCTCTCTTCCTTTACGCCTCCCCTTCTCTCCATGCCTTCTTTCATCATACAAATTGTTTTGTGCACAAAATAATCCACACCAAAGCCTCCTATTGTTGCCCATTAGTGATAGGATTAGGTTTGTTTTAAGTTGAATTCAAAAGGTTTGAATGTAAAACTAAAATTTGATCCTTATCCTCCCACACACTGGCACCTTGTGAAGGACCCTGATTTATGCGACAAAAAGGAAGAGCTTCCATATGTTTTCCATGCCCATAACCCTCTGGTCTGCCCCTTTTTTAGTCAGATAAGGATGAAAAAGAGTTGGGATTTAATTGAAATTCAAAAGAGTTTGAATTGTAACAAACTCTGGCTCTTATCCTGCCTAATCTATGTTGCCGGTTAACATAAAAGGATGAATTCTTTTGTGTGCCAATTACTCTTGGATTTTCACCATGAGATAGCTGAGAAGGAGAGGAGTCGAATATCTTTTGGGGGCATGAGGTTTGGGTGGGCTTTTATCTTCTTTAGCATGAGTAAAGGAGGAGATCTATCTCCTCTCGAGTGAGAGATCTAGAATAGTTCTAGGGTTTCTGGGTGAGAAAAAAATCAAAGAGAAGAGAGTGTTCATCTAATTTTTCTCTATCTTTCAGTAACCTTCTCTGATCTATCTTCGACATCAAAAAGGTCCAAGGTGATTGAAGAAGGAGATCAAATCAGATCCGCCATCAAAAGCCAACTGCGCGAGCTAGCACTCCCGCAGAGGGTTGATCGGTCTGAGGACTTTGTGTGGATCATCCGTAGAGGTCGGATACTTGTGTGGCTATGACCAACCAGCGAAGACTTCTAGATCCATATTCTCGATCATGGAGTTCGATTATCCATTCTCAAGTATTGGGTTTGGAACCCTAATAGTAGTAGATTATATCTATTACTGTATGCTGATTTTTGTTCACATACTTATTGTTTTAAATTCAAATTTTTATTTATGTAAATTCATATCATAGATCTATTTACAGAAATTTTAAGATTAAATCTTATGCATATATTTATAGATTAAATAGTTTAATCTAATATTCTTTCACTGTAAAATTTTTGAAATACATGCATGAAACCCCTGCGCATCTCAACAGTGGTATCAGAGCCACAGTTCTATATGACATGATGTTATATGCATTTAGATCTATAATTTAATTTTGATTAGATCTAATATATGATATTTTAGATCTAAAATTAGTTATAGATTAGATCATATAAACTGAAATAATGTTGTCCTATTGTAAGGTTTATCCATTATAGTGTAAAGGTTGTCCTAGTTTGTGCTGATCTTTATAAAATTTAATTTTAAATTAAAATATATGATATTTATTTATGATAATTATTATTTAATTTTGATATGATCAAAATATAATAATCAGATCTAAAATAATTTAGATTAGATCTAAATTATTTAGATTAAATAATCTGAGTAACGAAGTAATTGGATCGGGTTTGTCACCAGACCGTCTGATCATAGGAGGTAATAAAGATTAGAACTCTCTTTTTTCCATTCAATTGGGTCTTCTTATAACATGTAGGGGTGCCATTATAACTAAATTTCATGAAGATAAATGCAAAAAGAAAATTTTATTTTTCTGCAAAATCTTAAGATTGTATATCTTACATTGTATGAAAAGTAGTTGCATCTAATCATTGTAAATAAAATTTAGAATCATAAATATATTTAAAATAATTTTAAAATAAGTTATGCTTGATTTTATTACTATTTATGCAAAATTATTTTAATATAAAATTAATATAATTATTATAGTTTGCCTGCTGAGTCGACTCAATTTTGTTTGGGTCGACTCAGGACTCTGGTTAGTCAGTTCAATTTCTGTTGAGCTGACTCAATGAAATAGGCTGAAAATATGATTAATGAGTCATCATCAATGAGTCAACTAAGTCTCAAAACTTAGTCGACCCATTGTGATGAGTCAGCTCAATTTAGGGGTGAGCCGATTTAAGTTTCAGATCTAAATAATCATGCATGAAAATTAATTATAAAATATTTTATAAAATTTAAAATTATTTTTAAATATTGAACCCCTATCCACAGCTTCAAACTTAATTAAGAATTAAGTTGAACATATTAAATCTAGAATTATGAATTAAAGATCTAATATCATTCGCATAAAACATGGATGATGGATTTATGGGTTGGCTTGATCAGGTTTTCCTAAGTGGGTTAGACCTTCGGTTAGAATCAAAGACTAAATGGACTAAATAGAGAAATTGATTAAGTCTAACCAAAAGTTGAATTAGATTAAATCAAAATTTTTCTAAAGTCAATACAACAGTTATTGTTGGTCGAGTCCATGTCTTTAATTAGACCCAAATGGACTTTGATCTTGAGCTCAACAGTCAAACCCAAATCCATAAGTTGATCCAATTAAAACTGATTAATAAGTTGGTGTCTAAGATAAGTTTAGTAGTCTTAATCGATGATTTTTAATTGGGAGCTACTCACATAGATTGAGTCTATGACGAGTTAATGGCATATCCCTCTCATCGATCTCACTTACCTGACCAACATGGTAAATCATTTTTAATCAGATCGCTTAATAATTGGAATTTGATCCATGCTACTAGAAAATCAATTGTGACTGATTTAGGTGCTCCTAGTTCGACTTATCTTTATCTTCATCATGACTTGGTGAAGTCAGTGGGAGGATTGATGACTTGTCAGTTGGACCAACTTATTTCTAGTCCAACCTATTCTGACTTGGTGAAGTCAGTGGGAGGATCGAGATTAGCTGATCTGTGTATTTCATTCTATTAAATTATGTTATCAAATTTTTTAAATTATTAGATCCATAAAATGAGCTGGTTATAGTGATAACTAGATCATAGCCTCCCATTAAGATGAATGGTAATGGATCCATTAATTCTGATTGACATTGCAGGTGCCATCCATCTGATGTTTCTCTGAATGATAAAATTATCATTCATCATATGATGACTCTAATATACTATCTGATGAATAGTTGGGTTGGCCGGGCTATACTCGGACTTGATCATTCATTAGTTAGAATCATTAAGTAGGTTCATGTTAATGATTGGACCTAATCGAGACTTTCAGTGGAGGCCCATTGCCTACTGAAATGAAACTTGAGATAAAATTAAATACTAAAAATTATTTAAAAAAATAATTGATTGAGAACCTATCCATAGACATACATGGATTGATCGAGCCATACTCGGATCCGTATGCAATCTGTGTAGATTCTAGTACCCACTAAGAAATTAAGATAATTTCTCGAATTGAAGATAGAGGCTTACAATTCGTATAAAATAGTGGAAGAATCTTTAGACTAAAGTCCATGTCTTTAGGCTTGATTAATTCATATACTAATTAGGTCTGTGTTTTTCTTTCTTTTCAAAAATAGCTTGTAATTTATCGCTCCACTCACTATTTGACAGTGATGAGCTTATTTGACCCAACTTTGATAGCTAGTATCAGAAGTTGAACATTGATCTTGAGTCCAATCTAGCTAAAAAGTTTAGGGCTGAACTGAGTCAAGCAGACTATGACTCAAATAGCTAAAGAGAAACGAGTAATTAGTTGCTGGTCAAGATGCTTATATAATAACACCTTATAATTTTTCTATATTTGATACTACTACCTGGATATTGGATACCGAAAGTCTAGTTCACAAATACAATTCATTGCAAGGACTTCAAATTAGTAGAAAATTTGAGAACGATGAGAGATTCCTAAATGTGGGAGATGAAAGTCAAGTTTCAATCTAAATTTTAGGAGTCGTCGAACTTGTTTTTAAATCCAATAGTATCATTTTAAGTGATTGTAACTATTGTCCATCTTTCTTGATGAATATAATCTCTGTTGGTCTTTTGGCTAAAGATGGTTATAGTTTATCAATAAAGGATGATTATTGTGATAAAATTATGAATGATGTTACAATAATGTGAAGACAATTAAGAAATGGCATCTATATTTTGTCACAGTCTGTGAGTGTAATGTACACTCCAAATAAACAACCAAAGTTAGATAATGTTATAGATGCCTACCTTTAGCATTGTAGGCTCGGTGACATTAACAAGAACAGGATAAATAGGTTAGCACAAGTGGGTATCCTCAATATCAATGATTGTGAATCATTACCGACCTGTGAGTTTTGTCTTTTTGGAAAGATGACTAAGTCATCTTTTACTAGAAAAGGTGAATGAGCTAATAAAATTCTAAGTCTAATATATAGTGATGTATGTGGACCTATGACCATTAGTGCCGGAGGAGGATATAGCTATTTCATTACATTTATAGACGACCTTTCTAGGTATGGGTATGTTTACTTGCTGAAATATAAGTCTGAATCATTTGAAATGTTCCAACGATTTCGTAACAAAATAGAGAAATAAACTGAAAAAGATATCAAAATTATTTAGTCTGACCGAGGAGGTGAATATTTTTCCAATAAATTTCTGACATATCTAGAAGAGAATGAAATTCTCTCATAATGAACTCCTTCAGAGACACCACAACATAATGGCATCTCAGAAAGGAAGAATTGAACCTTATTGGATATGGTTCAGTCCATAATGGAGTTTGCAAGTCTGTCGATCTCTTTTTGGGGATATGCACTTGAGACAGCCTATTATATGCTTAATAATATTTCGAGCATGTCAGTTAGTAAAACATCATATGAGATATGGTCAGGGCATAAGCCAAACCTCACTTACCTTAAAGTCTAGGGGTGTCTTGCTTATGTTAAACGATTACAAACGGACAAGCTCGGACCTAAGTCCGATAAGTGTTATTTTATAGGGTACCCTAAGGAAACAAGAGAATATTTCTTTTACCTCCATACTGAACAAAAGGTATTTGTCAGTAGTAAGACATACTTTTTGAAAAAAGAGTTTCTTAGTGAAGGAACAAGTGCCTCTAAAGTCAAACTTGATGAAGTTTGATAGGTAGAAGAACCGATACCAGTGATTGAATCTGAACTGAATTTGATTAGATCAAATTCGGAGCCCAATATAGAATCATCCTTAAGGTGATCCAGTAGAGTATCACATCAGCTGGATAGATACTTAGATTTTTTGGTTCGAAATGGAGATCTTGTTGAGCTTGATGAGAACAATGAGGATCCAGTCACTTACATGGATACAATGTAGAGGTCCAACTCTGAGAAATGGCTTGAAGTCATAAAATTCAAAATGAAGTCTACAAAGATCAACGATGTATGGACATTAGTTGATCCACCTAAAGGGGTAAAACCCATAGGGTGTAAGTGGATCTTCAAAAGGAAAAGGGGTGTAGATGGAAGGCAGAGATCTATAAAGTCCATCTGGTTGCCAGGGATATCTTTAGCATTATGGTGTTGACTATGATGAGATGTTCTCTTCTGTGGCAATGCTCAAGTCCATTTGGATCATGCTTGTGATAGCGGCATATTTGGACTATGAAGTCTATGAAGTCTGGCAAATGGATGTGAAGATAGCTTTTCTAAATGAAGAGCTGAACGAAGAGGTGCATATGATACAACTTGAAGGGTTCACATTCACCGACGGATCCAAGGTGTGCAAGCTTCAGAGATCTATTTATAGATTAAAACAAGCATCTCAGAGTTGGAACATATATTTTGATAAGGTGATTAGAACGTATGGCTTTGTTAAGAACGAAGAAAAATTTTGCATATATAAGTGAGCTACTGGTTCAGTGATTGTATTTTTTATTTTGTATGTGGATGATATTCTCTTAATCGAAAATGATGTCCTTGCATTACAGAAAATAAAAGTGTGGCTATCATCATAATTATCCATGAAGGATCTGAGAGAAGAAGTCTGCATCCTAGAGATGAAGATCTATAGGGATAGATTTAAGAGACTGCTCAGGCTCTCTCAATTTATGTATATAAATGCCATGCTGAAACGATTCAGTATGAAGAATTTCAAGAAAGGTTATCTTCCAATAGGTCATAGAATTTCTCTCTTGAAGAAGAATTGTCCGACAACCCCTCAAGAGAGAGCGTATGAGTAGAATCCTATATGCCTCGATAGTGGGTTCTATAATATATGTCATGACATGTACGAGATCAGATGTGGCATACTTATTAGGAGTAGTGAGCAGATACCAATCAGATCCGAGTGAGAACCATTGGAATGTTGCAAAAACCATCCTTAAGTTTTTGAGAAATACTAAGGACCAGTGGCTCGTTTATGGAAAATCTGACTTGAAACTCATGGGATATACTGATTTCAGTGTTCAGTTAGATTGCAACAGTAGCAAGAGCATATTGGGATACATCTTTATCTTAAATGGTAGAGCTGTCTGCTAGAAAAGTTTTAAATAGCATACAGTGGCCGACTCAGTATGCGAGGCAGAGTACATCGCTGCATGTGATGCTGTAAAGAAAGCTGTATGGCTGAGAAAGTTCATCACTGAGCTTGGAATGGCACCCTTCATTGATGGTCTATTTTGCTTTACTACTATAGTACTGGAGCCATAGCTCAGGCAAAGAAGTCGAAGGCACATAATCAGATGAAGCATATTATGCTTCGCTATCACCTTGTCGAAGAGATTATGGATTGAAGTGACGTTGGCCTTCAGAAGATCGATGAAAAAAAAAATCTGACCGACCCATTCACTAAAGCTCTTACGATAAAGGAGTTCAAAGATCACAAAATAAAGATGCATATACGATACTGTACCGATTAGCTTTAGTACAAGTGGGAGTTATTGAGAAATATATCTCAAAGTCAATCGTCAACCTGTTGATGGTTATGCTAATTGATATAATTGTATATGAATTATATATTAATAAAATAATTATTTGGTAGTTTTCATCATAAGCATTGTATATTTTCTATATCGAGATTTTGTGTTATAATGAAAGTCCTTAGAACTATTTAAATCGATAAAAGAAGATTTATCGTTTAGTCCTTAAATGAGTTCGCAACCAAATGATATGATATTACTAGGACGATAGACATATCAAGTGTAGATCATTGTGTACCATATAAGTTAGCTATTTCTTAACCAAGGAGCGTGATGATGCTAGTATGGCATGCAAGTAAAATATAGGAGTACATTTTACTGAACGTGACCAATTCTGAAGTACTCTGCTGTTAAGAGTCACTCCGAAGGGATATGAGTATAAGTGTCCCTCCGACCTGAGATCACCACGATGACTTACAAGCAACTCACTGTGCTTTGGTACTAGACTACCTAAATTTTTAGTTCAGGATCGAAAGAATTTTGGACATAATCAAGTATTTGTGAAGTCGGTGCATGAGTTAAGATGGAATTGACCACTCCAAGAAATTGGAGAGAATGCTTTGTATTTTAATTTAGGAAGACCTTGGCCAGGATAGTCCTTATGAGGAGTCACAGAATTTATTAGATTGTGACACATAATGGATGTACTGTTAAGAGTTGATAGTTTAAACTCTAAGTCATCCTAACATCAAGTGTCAAAGGGATGAATTATATAGTAATTATATCCAAGTAGGTTCTTGAGTATTGCTTTGCATATATTCGATCTATTTGGATGTCGGGTATCATTACTAGATGATTACTCTGATTGGTACAGAAATCTATTTCTGTGCTACTGGCTTAGGTTCAAACCTATGGAGTCACACACATTAGAAGTTTCTCTCCGATTAGATGGCTGATCTAAAGAGTCTCACTGGACTGGAACTCTGGTGAAGAGTCTTATTGGACTGAGACTCTATCATTAATGAAAGATTAGTTTGTCATTAGATCACTAATTAGCATAATTTGATTGAACATTAAAATATGGATCAAGTTTAATTGAATTGGATTCAATTAGGTTAGGTCCGATTAGGTTATAAAATGACCTAATCGGTAAAGGAGAATTGATCCTGATTTGATCAGATCTTTGGCTCAATTAATTTACTAATTTGATCAGATTTAATTGAGATTATGTGAGCTTAATTAGATTAGGTTCATCATATTTTATTTGGATCTAATTGGATTGGGTTTGAAAGAAATCTAATTGGCTAAACCATAGAGTCCCAAATGAATGGAACTCTCTCTCCCTTTGCGCCTCCCCTTCTCTCCATGCCTTCTTTCATCGCAAAAATTATTTCATGTGTTGAATAATCTATGCCAAAACCTCCTATTTTTGCTCATTAGTGATAGGATTAGGTTTGTTTTAAGTTGATTTTAAAAGGTTTGAATTTAAACCTAAAACTTGATCCTTATCTTTCCACATGCTGGCACTTTATGAAGGACCCTGATTTGTGCGACAAAAAGGAAGAGCTCCCATATGTTTTCCATACCCATAACCCTCTGGTCGGCCCCTCTTTTAGTCAGATAAGAATGAGGAAGAGTTGGGGTTTAAATGAAATTTAAAAGAGTTTGAATTGCAATAAACTCTGGCTCTTATCTTGCATAATCTATATTGCCAGTTAACATAAAAGGATGAGATTCTTTTGTGCACCAATTACTCTTAGATTTTCATGATGAGATAGTTGAGAAGGAGAGGGGATGAATATCCTTTGGGAGTGTGAGGTTTGGGTGGGCTTCTATCTTCTTTGACGTGAGCAAAGGAGGAGATCTATCTCTTCTCGAGTAAGAGATCTAGAATAGTTCTAGGGTTTTTGGGTGAGAAAAAAATCAAAGAAAAGAGTATCTTTATCTAATTTTTCTCCACCTTTCAGCAACCTCCTCTGATCTATCTTCGACATTAGAAAGATTTGAGATGATCGAAGGAGGAGATTAAACCAGATCTGCCATCAGAAGTCGACTGCGCGAGCTAGCACTCTCGTGGAGGGCTGATCGGTCTGAGAACTTCGTGTGGACCATCCGTAGAGGTCGGATGCTTATACGGCTATAAGTGACCAGTGAAGACTTTCAGATCCACATTCTTGATTATAGAGTTCGATTATACACTCTCAGATATTGGGTTCGAAACTCTAATAATAGTAGATTAGATCTATTACTGTATATTGATTTTTGTTCATATACTTGTTATTTTAAATTCAGATTTTTATGCATGTAAATTTATGTCATAGATTTATTTATAGGATTTTTAAGATTAGATCTTATATATATATATTTATAGATTAAATAGTTTAATCTAATATTTTTCTGCTGTAAAATTTTTGAAATGCATGTATGAAATCTCTGCTCATCCCAACACTCTAGACGTGTGGTGCAAAGAGTTTTTGTTAAGGGTTTTGAATAATTGTCAGGCCTCATTCTCACTTTTGAGCATAAATGTCCCATCATATGAGGCATCAAGCATCTGTCGCTGCTTCTCTGATAGTCTGTCATAGAAACACTGAACTATTTGCCATTTAGGAATTGCATAGTGTGGATATTTTCTGATGAGGTCCTTAAGCCTTTCCCATGTTTCATGAAACATCTCTCCATCCATTTGAAAGAAACCGGTGATGGCTTTCCTAATTTGATTGGTTTTTCTAATGGAAAAATATTTCTTAAGGAATTCTTTTTGAAGCTGGTCCCAGGTTAAAATGGTTACAGAGTCTAATGAGTTCAGCCAATGTTTGGCCTTATCCTTAAGTGAGAATGGGAATAATTTCATCCTAAGAGCATTGTCTGAGAAATTTTGGATTTTGATAATAAGTAGTTGAGGGGAAAAATTCGATCAAGATTGGACTGCTTGGGTGATTTTGAGCAAGTTTCTATTTTAAAATTTTATAACCATTATAAATTACCTTTGATGTGCAGCGGAGATGGGATCAAGATGCTTGGGGTTTTTTGAACTAGATGCCTCATGAGATCTAAAACTACAGATCCTCTACTTCACGTGCACGTCAGGCACTGCTAGAAAGAGGGATGAAGATTTTTGCGCTAAGACTTCAAGAAGGTAGCAAGGGATGGAAGATATTTGATATCCATGCCTTAGGAACTCCTTGGTTGGGATTCTTATGCCAAGAACCAGGATCCCAAGAACCCTTCATGCTAAGAAGAAAGAATGCTTCCTTTTGTCGCACAACCTCTCTTGTTTCATGCTAAAATCAGATGTGATGTTCCACATGAATAAGAGGCCACCCCTTTTATAGATAATGCCCACATGATCTGATTAGAGACGCAAAGGAATATGACTTTAATTCAAATCAAATTTGAATTGCTTCCTATCCTTATCCAAGAAGGAATTCGAAGGGAGAAAGGATTGATGCCAATCTTGGCATCCTCTCTTTTTCATGCATGCACACACGAGGTTGGGTGGAAAAAAAATAGCACCCCATCCTTCTCTTGGTTGGCCAATATGAGAGAGAGTCCCTAGGTTTTAGGACTCTTTAGATCTAATCCAATCTGGTTTAAATTTGATTCAATTCGAATCTGATTCGAATATGATTCGAACCAAATTCAAAGAGATTGTCAATCCCAATCTGATTAGGATTCAAGTCCAAGTCTAACTTAGATTTTTAACCCAATCAAGCCTAATTAAATCAGATCTAATCTAAAATAATTAAGACTCGAATGCAATCTCTCAAAAATCTCTTAGATCACAGATCAAATCAAATTCATTTTCAGAATTAAATCTGTACCTCATGTCCAGTGCTAGCTAGATATAGTCAACTGTTTAATCCTGTATGATCTCAAATTTAATTCTTAACTAAGTTAATCTATTTTTTCAATCAAGTTACATACTTTTAAATTGAACACATAGATATTTGATCAATTCTTTTTTATATTGTTTGACTTTATGCGTGATTTTATAAGTTCAAACACTAAGTCGGTAGTATAAAAATTATTTTCTATACTAGTTGAAGTTACCATCTAGTAATGATCTTCGACGTTCGGATAGGTCGAATATTTACAAATCAATATTCAAAAATCTAGATATATGGTTACATCATAATTCATCCCTTTGATCCTGAATGCTCAAGATGATCTAGAGTTAAACTATCAATCCTAAATGAGTCATCCACATTGTATTTCAACCTTTCAAATCTATCACATGGATTATCCTAACCAAGATTTTATGAAATTGAAATACAGTGATGCATTAACTCCAAAAATCCAGAGGGATCAATTCCATCTTAACTCATATACAGACTTCATAAGTACTTGACTGTATCCTATAGTCTTTCATCACTGCATTAGAAATGCAGACAGTCTGGTCTTAAAGTATAGTGAGTTGTTTGCAAGTTACCATGATGATCTCAGATCTAAGAGACACTTATGCCCATATCCTTCGCGAGCTGCTCTTGATAGTAGAGTGCTTCATAGGTGAGTCACTGTTCAGTGATGATGTACTTCTACATCTTATTTGTATGTCATATCAATATTTTTATACTTCTTGGTTATGAGGACAACCAATCTATGTGACACACAATAACCTATACTCGATAAATATCATCATCCTATTAATGACGTATCATTTGGTCGTGAATATATTTAAGAACTATTCGATAAATCCTTCTTTATCGATTGTATTATAGTTCCAAAGACTTCATCATAAAATTAAAAGTTCTATAAGGAAGATGTTAATATGATGAACATGCTAAAGTAACTTTTATTCATTGATTAATAATTCATATACAAGAGTTCAATTATTTATAATAAGCCAATTGGCTTTAGGACATAATTTTCAATAATTCCACTTGGACAAAAGCCAATCAGGACAGTATCTTATACCCATCTTTCACTTGTGGTCATCGAACTCTTTGATCTCGAGAGCTTTAGTGAAGGGATCGGCCAGATTTTCATTTTCATCAATCTTCTGCAGCTCAATATCGCCTCAATCCACGATCTCACAGATAAAATGATAGCGATGCAGCATGTATTTGGTTCTCTGATGGGACTTAGGTTCCTTGGCTTGAGCCATGACTTCAGTACTATCATAATATAGTAAAACTGGACCATCAATAGAGAAAACCATCCCAAGTTCACTGATAAATTTTCTTAACCAAATAGCCTCCTTTGTAGCATCAGATACCGTAATATATTTCGCTTCGCTTATAGAGTTAGCCACCATATGTTGCTTGAAATTTTTTCAGTATATCGCTCTAACATTTAAGATGAACACATAATTTGACATACTTTTGCTATCATCATGGTCTGACTGAAAACTGAAATCAATATATCCCACAAGTTTCAAGTCAGTATCTTCATAGCTAAGTCATTGGACCTTAGTATTTCTCAAATTCTTAAGAATTATCTTTACAACCTTTCAATGATTTTCGTCTAGATCAAACTGGTACCTACTCACTACTCCTAGTGAGTAGACTACATCTGGCCTAATATATGTTATAGCGCATATGATAGATCCCACTGTCGAGGTATATGAGATTTTACTCATACTCTCTCTCTTATGAGATTGACAAACAATCCTTCTTAGAGAGAGTAATTTCATGGTTTATTGAAAGATAGCTCTTTTTAGAATTATCCATGTTGAACCATTTCAACATGGTGTCCATGTACGTGGATTGGGATGATTCAAGCAATCTTCTTAATCTATCTCTATAGATCTTCATCCTTAGGATGTATGATGTTTCTCCCAAATCCTTCATGGAGAACTATAATGATAGCCACAATTTTATATTTTATGAAGCAGGGATATCATTTTCTATTAAAAATTATGTCATCTACATATAATACAAAGAAGATGACTACAGAATCGTTAGCCCATTTATAGATGTAAGGTTCTTCTCCATTGTTAACGAAGCCATATGTTTTAATCATCTTATCAAAATGTATGTTCCAACTCCTAGATGCTTGTTTCAGTCCATAAATAGATCTGTTTAGCTTGCATACTTTAGATTCATTTGTAAATGTGAATCCTTCAGGTTGTATCATATATACCTCTTCTTTCAGCTCTCTATTAAGGAAAGTAATTTTGATATTCATTTATCAGATCTCGTAATCTAAGTGTACTGCTATTGCAAGCATAATCCAAATAGACTTGAGCATTGCCACAAGAGAGAATGTCTCATCATAGTCAATACCATAACGATGATATTTCTTGATAACTAGATGGGCTTTATAGATCTCTGCCTTTCCATCTGCTTCTTTTTTCTTTTTGAAAATTCATTTGCACCCTATGGATTTAATCCCTTTGGATGGATCAACAAATATCCATATACCATTGATCTCCATGAACTCCATTTCGAATTTTATGACGTTAAATCATTTCTCAGAGTTGGGCCTTTGTATGGCATCTATGTAAGTGATCGAATCCTCATCGTTCTCATCTATTCAACAAGATCACCATTTTTGATCAAAAAACTATAGTATCTATTCGATTAATGCGGTACTCAACTAGATCTCCTCAAGGATGCCTCTATAGGCTCCAGATTTGATTCTTCAATTAAATCTGATTCTGTATGTTCACTCAATTATGTCAATCTTTCTACCTCACGAACTTCATCAAGTTCGATCTTAGTGGCATCAGTTCTTTCTCTAAAGAACTCTCTTTTCAAAAAGACTGTCCTATTCTGACGAACACCTTTTATTCTTCAGCGAGGTAGAAATAATACCCTTTTATTTTCTTTGGGTACCCTTTGAACAAGCACTCATCGAACCTAGGTCCAAGTTTATCTATCTTTAAATGCTTAAATAAGTCGGACATCCCCAAATCGTAAGATGTGAGAGTACTGGCTGACGCCCTGTCCATATCTCATATGGTGTTTTATTGACAAAGATGCTTGAAACTTTGATTAGTACGTAGCAGGCAATATCAAGATCGTATCTCCAAAAGAAAATTGACAGACTAGCAAAGCTCATCATGGATCGAACCATGTCTAATAATGTTCAATTCTTCCTCTGAAACATGCCATTGTATTGTGGTGTCCTTAGAGGAGTCCATTATGAGAAAAATCTCATTCTCCTTAAGATATGTCAGAAAATTATTAATGAGGTATTCATCTCTTTGATCTGATCGAAGAGTCTTAATACTCTTTTCAATTTATTTTTCTATTTTACTAAAAAATTATTTGAATATTTCGAATGATTCGGACTTATGTTTCATAAGGTCAACGTACCCAGACCTAGATGTTAGGAAATGTGTCCTCAAACTAATTGTTTGGATGATTGTACTCTTTGTAATATGTATATGAATTATGAATTAATAAAAATTATTTGATATTTTTCATCACAAATTATGCGTCTTCCTTATAAGAACTCTTGTATTGTGATGAAGTCCTTAGAACTATAAGATAATCGATAAAAGAAGATTTATCGAATAGTTTTTAAATATGTTTATTACCAAATAATATATTATTAATAGGATGATGATGTGTATCGAGTGTAGATCATTGTGTGCCATATTAATTGATTATCCTTATAATCAAAGAGTATGGAGACACTGATATGGCATACAGATGAGATGTAGGAGTACATCATCACTGATCAAGTGACTCATCTACGGAGCACTCTACTGTCAAGAGCAGCTCGCGAAGTGTATAGACATATGTGTCCCTCAGATCTGAGATCATCATGATAACTTGCAAGCAACTCATTATATTTTGATGCCAGACTATCTACTTTTCTAATGCAGTGATGGAAGGTTACTAGGTATAGTCTAGTACTTGTGAAATCTGTACGTGGATCAAGATGGAATTGATCTCTCTGAGTTATTGTAGACAATGCATCACTGTATTTTAATTTAATAAAATCTTGATCAGGATAATCTATGTGATAAATTTAAAAAGTTGAAATATAATGTGGATGACTCATCTAGGGTTGACAGTTAAATCCTAGGTCGTCCTGAGCATTCAAGATCAAAAGGATGAATTATGTGGTAACCATATGCATAGGTTCTTGAATATTGCTTTGCATATATTCGACCTATTCAGATATCGAGAATCATTGCTAGATAGTAACTTTAACTAGTATAGAAAATGATTCCTATACTACCAACTTAGTATTCGAACCTATAGGATCACGCACAAAGTCAAGCAACATAGGAAAGAATTGATTTAAGTCTATGCATTCAATTTAGAAATATGTGATTGATTGAATAAATAGATTAACTTAATTAAAAATTAAGTTAGAGATCATACGGGATTAAATAGTTGACTATATCTAGCTAGCGCTAGACATGAGGTTTAGGTTTAATTTTGGAGATGATAATGATCTGATCCATGATCCAATAGATTTATGAGAGATTGAATTCATATCCTAATTAATTTTAAATTAGATCTGATTAAATTAGGCTTGATTGGGTTAAAAATTTAAGTTAAATTTGGATCAGAATCCTAATTAGATGGGGATTGACAGTCTCTTCAAGTTTGATTTGAATCTGGTTCAAATCAGATTCGAATTGGACTCAATTTGGACCTAAATTGGATTAGGTTCACAGAGTCCCAAAATCTCGAGACTCTCGCTCATGGGAGCCGATCAAGAAAAGAGAGGAGGCGCTATTTTATTTCCGCCCAAGATGTGCATGCGTGAAGGGTGTTCACGCATTGGGTTATAGCGCTCTCCTTTATCATTCGGGTTTCCTCTTTGGATGAGGTTAGGACTCCTAACTACTTGGGTCTTTGATTAAGACATAGGTGCCTCATCTATTTAAGGAGGGGACCCAACTAAATAGTGGATATGCAAAAATTTTGTGTGACAAAACAATAACTACCGTGAGTTGTGAGAGGGCATGTGTCAAGAAAGAAAGGAGCCATCCTTTCTTTAGCGTGGGAGTTTTTGGGTGCTAGTATCTTGGTGTGAAGACTTCCTTCCAGGCACGTGAGATCTGATCTCCTCCCTCCCCTTGCTTTCCTTCTAAAGATTGATGCTAAGAAGATCATCTCTCTTTCCTGCAGGGCTAGGCATGCGTGTGAAGTAGAGGGTCTGTACATCTAGACCTTATAAGGCATCAGATTCAAAGAATCTTTGGGGATTTTGATCCCTATTCCATTGCAAATACAAGGTAAAGATAAATGTTATGTTAACCTTTAGAATAGAAAAATTTTCAGATGCACCATGACGATCCGATCCTGAATCAAAATTTTTTTTTCACTAGATAGGTTGTCTGTAAATATAATGAAGTAATTGTATCCCCCTCTGGTGCTAGTGTTCATGGATCCACATATATCACTATATACTAGATCTAGAACATCACTTGCTCATTCACCATTTCTTTTAAAAGGTGATTTTATCATCTTACCAAGAAAATATAATTCACAGATCGGTAATGATTCACAATCATTAATGTTGAAAATTATCTCTTTGGTTAACCTATTTATCCTGTTCTTATTTACATGATCTAGCCTACAATGCCAAAGGTAGGTATCGCTGACATTATTATTTTTGGGTGTTTATTAGATGTATACATTACACTAACAGGCTATAATAAAAGGTATATGCCATGTTTTAATTATCCACATATAATTATAGTATCATTCGTAATGATATCACAAAAATCATCCTTTATTAAAAAATTAAAATCAAGTTTGGCCAAAAGATCTACACAGATGACATTCATCATAAAGGAAGGACAATAATGATACTCATCTAACATGACCATCTTAGATTTGAAAACAAGCTGAATAGTTCCTAAAGCTAGAACTGGAATAAGACTTCCATCTCGAACATTCAGAAACCGCTTGCCTTCTCTAAACTTCTTACTAACCTGAAGTTTCTGCAATGAATTATAAATATTAATTGGGCTTTCAGTATCCAATATCCAGATAGTAGCATCATAGATAGAGAAATTACAAGGAGTTATTATATAAATACCTTGTGCAACAACAAATTGCTTATTTCTCTTCTTTAGCCTGTTAGGGTCAAGGGAAGCTAAATATGTAGGACAGTTTCTCTTCCAATGATCCAGCTTCTTACAAAAAAAGTATTCTATCTGGCTCTTGTTGACTTTCGACTTCTTACTCTGCTTTGGCTTCAAATTCATGGCATAACTTTTCTACATCTTTTTCTTCTTTTCTCTCTTATAGAAATGACGACCTGCTGATGATCCTCCTACCACATGCATCGACTCTTTCTGGAGCTGATGGTCTTTTTCAAATGTCTGCAGCAATCCTAGCAAACCATGGTAGTTCATTGTAGACTTGGTCATTCTATAATGACTCAAAAAGGGTAGGTAAGATTTCGATAGCGAGTTCAGAATATCATTCTTGCCCAACTGTTTGTGTAATGAAAAGCCAAATTTGCTCAGATATTCAATCTACTCGATCATATACAATACATGATCAGTGACTGATGTCCCCTCTCATATACGAGCATTGAATATAGCACTGGAGTTTTATGTCTCTTAGCATCCTCAGGGGTACCAAAGGATATTCAATATTTGAATCATCTGCATCGATTATGCATCCTCAAACTTACGATTAAATTCATTATTCATGGCTATCCTCATAATGCAACGCACTTTGGTACGGTCATTGAGCCACTTCTGATAAGTGTCTCTTATCGCATGGGGTGCATTGGCAGCAGATTCTTTAGGTGCTGGATTCGTAAGAACTTATAGGATCCTTTCGTGCTTCAGGATGATTTTCAAGTTTCGATACCAGGTATTGATGTTGGATCCGATTAGCTTATCACTGTCTAACAGCGAGTGGAGCGATAGTGTGTTGGCTGTTGCTAAAAAAAAAAAATCAAAGATCTATTAGTATATGAATTATTTTAATCTTAAAGATATGAACTTTAGTCTAAAGGTTCTTTTATTATTTTATATGAATTGATAGTCTTTACCTCCAATTCGAGAAATTACATTAATCTCTTAGCAGGTACTAGAATTCATACAGACTACATTCAAACACGAGTATTGCTCGGTCAATCCTTGTGCATCTATAGATAGGTTCTTAACCAATTATTTCTTCAAATAATTTTTAGTAATTAGATTTTACCCCAGACTTCTTTTCAGCAGGCGTGTGGCACCTCCATAAAAATCCTAATTAGGTCCAACCATTAATATGACTGCACCAAGTACATGTAACAAATGGATGCCCAGGCTCGAGTGTGGTTCGACTAATCTGATCATTGATTTGAAAGCCACAACAAGGTGGTCATATGATGAATAATAATTTCAATACCCAATAAACACCAGATGTGTGGCGCCTCCAATACTTATTTAGAATATTGAACCTATTATCGTGCACCTTAATAAGAAGCTATGAACTAGTTATCCCCATAATTGTATTATTTTGAGGACCTAATAATTTAGAAGATTTAATTTAATAATTTAAAAATATGAAAAAAAATTGATCGATAAGTCATAAATCCTTCCACTGACTTCACCAAATCATAAAGAGAACTAGAGATAAGCTGATGCAGAGACACCTAAATCGGTCAAACTAATTTATCTTAATGGCATGGGTCAGCTCAAATTATTTAGTGATCTAATCAAAATATAATCTACCTAATTGGCCAGATAAGTGAGATCAGTGGGAGGGTCTGTCTCGACTTGCCTTAGACACCATCAAAATGATCAGATAAACGATCTGTTAATTAAAAATCATTGGTTGAATTGCCATACTTACCTTAGATACCAATTGATTAATTAATTTTGATTTGATCAGCCAAAAGACTCAAACTCGATCACTGAGCCACAATCAGGTCTATTTAGTATGGCCAAAATCATAGACTTGATCAAGCTACAACTATTAAGGTTGATCTAGAGAAATTCTGACCTAATTTAATTTTTCTAATTTGTTCATGTTTGTTTCTAACCCTAGATCTAACCTAATTAAATAATCTGATTCAAGCTAACTCATAGCCCTATGATTTATGAAGTATCTTAAGATCTTAATTTTCAAATCTAGATCTTTTAATCTTAATTTTTAATTAAGTTTATGAAATATGTATTAAAACTGTTGCCCAGCTATGCAACCCAAGAGGGGTGGTGAATTGGGTTTCTAAAAATTTTAAGCCCAACAGATAACTTATGAAGAACAAAACAATGGCTTTAAATCAATATTAATTAACTAAAGCAGTATTGCAAGGATATAATAAAGAAATAAGATAAAGCGATAAAGCACACCACAAACACAAGGATTTATAGTGGTTCGGTGCTAACCTTGCACCTACGTCCACTCCCCAAGATCCCACTTGGGAATTTTAATCCACTATCCTTTGTATTCAACCCGAATACAAAATGTCGGAAACTCCGACACTAGCTATCCCAAGCTAGAATACAAGACGTCGGAAACTCCGACCCTAGCTATCCCAAGCTAGAACACTTGTTTCCCGGGTACAAGCAAACCCAAAACACTCCGATTTCAGGTTCGGATCAACCTTTCCTTGTTTTGGAAATCCTCCAAAAATAAAAGCAAAAACTCACAAAGAGTAAGAATATTTAGAGCACAGATGAATACAATAACAGCTCCTTAAATGAGCAAATATAACAATAAAAGCTTTACTCAAATGAAGAACCCCATTTTCAGATTTTCTCAAGATGAATGAACGGTTGAACGCTTGAGAAGAGGTTGATTGTTGATTGAAGATCTCTTGAAAGCTTTGAACGATCTCTAGATCAAGGTTGAAAACAATCGACTTGAAAGATTCTCTCTTTGAATGCTCTTGCTTTTCTTTCTCACAAACTCTCTTGAATATTGTGGATCCTCTCTCTTCTTCTTGAATATTTCGTTGATCTCAGATTTAGGATCCTCTCTTCTCTTTTGATCTCACGTTTGATCTCCCGATTTCCACACTTTTTCTTTGCAATTTGATCTGCTATTTAATCTGCAATTTTCTTTCACCATTTTAAGCATTTTATGGCATTAGTAGCAAGAGAAAACAATTTAGGCAGATAAAGAGCCGTTAGAGGATTTTTAGGAAGCATAAATGGCAATTAAAACGGGCAAAAAAAATAGCCGTTGCTGACATTTCCCGTCGCAGGGGTCGACTCATGAGTCGACTCATGCATCAGGAGTCGACTCATGAGTCGACTTCTGTTGCAACAGACCAGAAGGTCTGATTTCTGGATTTTTAGGCTCAAATCAGCAGAGGTCGACTTATGAGTCGACTCATGCCTTGTGGGTCGACTCATGAGTCGACTCACAGGTCGTGCCAAGTCAAAAATCCAGCGTGCCATGGGAATTTTTTTGCGTGCCATTCAGCTCATAGTGCCATGAGTTGACTCATGAGTCGACTCATGCACTTCAAACCTTCATAACTTCAAAAATATAAGTCCAAACACAATAAAATTTTCACCAATAGATTTCAAATCATTTGTTCTACCAAATGGTACTATCAAATCAGAATTTTAGTGAAATTACAATTTTACCCTTGAAGAGCATAAGGACTTTTTCAATTGTTTGTATCCCTTCAATCTGCTTTGTAATCATCAAAATCAATCTAGAGCAACAATCTCCCCCTTTTTGATGATGACAAAACATATGAACAAAAATATTTATGTTAATGCATTAATTTCAAAAGAATCCATTATGGGTGTATATGCTTGAAAAGTGTATGATTCTTTTGGCATGTAATATAAATGCAAAAATAGTTTGTCCATTTTCTTAAAGATTTGAAAAAGGTATTAGATCATTTTGAGTTCAAGATATTTCAGAGCAAGAGAAGATAAATAACTTTTTCTATGTATCAGAGCAAAAATAATTTTTACAATGATATCAGAAAAGATTTTATAATGTATCAGAGCAAGAAAATTTTTAATGTATCAGAGAAAATTTCATACAGTATCCGAGCAAATGTTATAATATTTTAGAGAAACCTTCACACTGTATCGGATCAAATGTTATCATGTATCAGATCAAGTTGAAAGAAATTGTAGGATGAATCAGAGTAAAACAAATTTCTTATTGATGTCTCAAGGTGAGTAAAATTTCAAAAGCAAGTTTGAATATCAGAGCATATATATAAAAAATACTTATTTGCATTGTACTCATGATTTTGCTTTTGATGGATTAAAGTTCTGTCTGATACCAAATTTCTCTGTCTGATACCAAATTTCGATACCAAAATTTCTCTAAGTTTTGTTTAATCTTTCAATCCTTGTTTTTGTCTAATTTCTCCAATATTTGTTTAATTTCTTCAATATTTTTTTAATTTAATTTCTCCCCCTTTTTCTCATAATTTAGGGTTTTGCTTTTTGTCTAATTTCAATTTTTGTTTAATTTTAATTTCTCTCCCTTTTTGACATCATCAAACATAGTTAACTCTTTCTTTTCCTTTTCTAAAAAATATTCTTTAATTTCTTCCTCTTTAGAGTTTTTCACAGATGTTTGCTCCCCCTTAATATAGCAATTATCAATAGCAAACAACAATAAGGAGAAGATAATATTTCAACAGATGTATCGGAGATTGAAATATAACCAAAATATAATCATTACAAAGAGGTAGAAAGATGATTCCATTAATATCATAATTGTTTCAAAACATAAAATTCAACCAGCTAAATGGCCCCAAGGTATAGATCTTAGAACAAGATACTAACTCCTAAGATCTAGATAAGTCAATGATCAGAGTCATCAGATATAGTATGAGAAGATGATGGATCAGAAGTGCGTCCTCTACCCCGTTTGCCTCTGCCACGAGCAGGAGAACGAGATGAACTGGGTGGCTGAGAACGCTGAGATGCTAGGGACTGAACAGAAAGGATGAGTCTAATGGAATCAAGTACGTTTAGTGCTCTGGAAACAGATTGAAGTAGAGCAGTGAACTGGGTGGTAGCATGCTCACTCGATCCTCTGATCTCTTTCCTCAGTAGCTCATATCCACCTTCTAGTGCTCCTCTGAGCCTGCCAGCCTCTGCAGTGAGGTCTGTGACCTCAATGGTAGACTCCTGTGGCTGGGGATGGGCCAATGCAAGGACTTGCCCCTGCAAGTCAAGAACTCTGCCAGTAAGTCTCCAGACTGTATCCTCAAGCTGCTGTATCCTGACGGACTGATCTGAAATCATCTGAAATATAGTGGAGATGTGGGGAGTAATGGTCTGATCAGAAGAAGTAGCTCCAGGTGCAAAAGAAGTACTACTCCACTGGCTAGACAACAAAGAAGCCACACGCTGAGATATATGCTCGATCTGATCGTCAGCCAGTCTGAACTCTGAATGAGGTGCTCTGCTCTCTGGCTGATACACTGGTGTGGGCATCCTAGTAAACTCAGAAGGGCCAGCCTCAGTATCATGAATGAACTGGGTATCTGGTGAAGCTGCCCTGAAATCATGTACAGGAGAAGATGGACCTTCTTCTTCTACTCTGCCTTCAGTTCTGTCTTCAGCTCTTTCCTCAGCTCTCTCCTCAGCTCTTTCTTCAGAGCCCTTGATCCAACCACCAACAGTCTTTGTAATTCCCATTCGGTGTAGGCTGTGTTGGTTGAAAGTGTCCACATGTGAGAGCTTGGTAGGTGTCTCCCCCTCACAGCTAACTCCAAACCTCCTAAAAACTCTAGTAAGGGCCATACCATAAGGCAAGTGTGCCTTGGATCTGTTCAAAGTTTCTCTCATGGCCTCTATCATAAGTGCAGGGAGGTTTAGGGGGGTCTGAGTGATGATATGAAACATGACACATACATCTCTGCCAGATAGTAAGTCATGTCTACCACTCCTAGGAAAGAATAGTTTTGTCACAATCTGATGCAGGACCCTCATCTTAATGGATAATAGCTTTGCTTCCAATTTGTTTAAATTTCCTGAAAAATCTTCTCCTAAGATAATTCTGATCCCTTCTTCTTTAATTGGGAGTTCCATATATGAGTATCCTTCACTAGGCAACTGAAGTATTTCTCCCAATATCCTAGAATCCAAGCATATGTCAATCCCCTTGATTGTTGAAGTCACTGACCCGCTTCCATAATGTAGGTTCTGGTAGAACTCTCTGACTAGATCAACATAGGTGACTTCCTTAAGGGAGCAGTAGAGTTCCCATCCTTGATTTTTGATCTTACTTACAAAAGTAAAGCCTTCTTTCTCAAAGAACCGAAAATCTATATTTTTTTCGGTTTCTACTTTTCTATCAGAAAGAAGATTTACACTGGGGCTTATGGAGGATTGAGAGGGACCTTGAGCAGGTACTGAAACTGGATTGGAACAGTGGAAGACTGAGCATGCCTTTTCTTTCGGACAATTTCCTCAGGCTCTCGGATTGATTTCCTTCTTTGGGGAAGTTTCATCTTTGGAGCCATATCCAATAAGGTAGCAGACAAGAAGACTTGAATTCAGTGGAGGAGGGATCACAAAAGAGTAAAGAAGAATTTTGATGGAGAAAAGAAGTGGATTTTGAATGAACGGTGAAGTTCTAGGGCACGTTCCACCCGCGCCTAACACTGCGAGAAAGCACAGAAAAATCCTTTTCAAGGAGGCGATTTTTGGTGGAGAGGAGGAGGGAGAATTGCCTCAGAATTGATCCTTGGATTTGGAGCAAAAAGAGTTGGAGAGGACGGCTTTCGGAAGGAAGACGACGAGAAGATGAGTCGTCTCATAAACAAGGTTTCCGTTTTAAAAACAATGAACCCGATGGAAGTTGGTGGGATTTACAAGTTTGCCATTGAGTCGACTCATGGGGGTCGACTCATGAAGTTCAAAAAATCAAGAAAAATACAAATAAATTCCAGAAAAATTCAAAATTTTGGGAGAAAGAATTTTGCTCAATGATAAGTTTTTAGAGTGATAAAACTGAGCTTTTGGAACCAGGATAATTGTTGGAAATTGAGCTCTAAGAATATTTGATAATAATTAAGAGAAGTTTAGGCAAATGGATCTAGAATTCCTAGATTTCTCCTAATTTCACAGAATCTATCCTCACTAAGGGCCTTTGTAAAGATATCGGCTAATTGATTTTCAGTGCAAACATATTCAAGAATTATATTTTTGTTTTGAACATGTTCTCTTATGAAATGATGTCTTATCTCAATATGTTTAGATCTTGAGTGTTGTATTGGATTTTTAGATAGATTTATAGCACTTGTATTATCATATTTTATTGGTGTTTCATTAAGTTTGATTCCAAAATCTTCGAGTTGTTGCTTAATCCACAAGATTTGAGCACAACAACTTCCGGCTGCAATGTATTCGGCCTCAGCCGTAGACAGTGCCACCGAATTTTGTTTCTTGCTAAACCATGAGATTAGGTTAACTCCAAGAAATTGGCAAGTTCCACTTGTGCTTTTTCTATCTAATTTACATCCAGCAAAATCAGCATCAGAATATCCTAACAAATTAATTTGTGAGTCCTTAGAGTACCATAACCCTATAGTTTGTGTACCATTTAAGTATCTAAGGATTCTTTTAACAGCATTCAAATGAGATTCCTTAGGATTAGATTGATATCTTGCACATAAGCAAACACTAAACATGATATCAGGCCTACTTGCAGTTAAATATAATAATGAGCCAATCATACCTCTATAGTATTTTAAGTCTACGCTTTTACCTTCATCATCCTTGTCAAGCTTACTTGAGGGACTCATTGGTGTGCCAATAGGTTTGCAGTTCTCCATTCCAAATCTTTTGAGTAGTTCCTTGGTGTACTGGCTTTGGGTGATGGAGATTCCCTCTTTTGATTGTTTGATTTGGAGTCCGAGAAAGAAAGTGAGTTCTCCCATCATGCTCATCTCGAACTCTCCCTGCATAAGCTTAGCAAAGTCTTGACAAAGGGATTCATTAGTAGACCCAAAAATTATGTCATCAACATAAATTTGTATAATTAGCATATCATTTTGGTTTCTTCTAATAAATAGGGTTGTGTCTACATTGCCTCTTGAGAAACCATTATTTAGTAGAAATTTGCTTAGCCTTTCATACCATGCTCTAGGTGCTTGTTTTAGACCATATAAAGCTTTATTTAATCTAAAGACATGATTGGGAAAAGCATGATTTTCAAATCCAGGGGGTTGTTCTACATATACTTCTTCAGAAATATATCCATTTAAAAATGCACTTTTAACATCCATTTGAAATAGTTTGAATTTCATAAAGCAAGCATAGGCAAGTAGAAGTCTAATGGCTTCTAACAGGTGCAAAGGTTTCATCAAAATCAATTCCTTCTTCTTGATTATATCCCTTAGCAACCAGTCTTGCTTTATTTCTAATTACATTTCCATGCTCATCTAATTTGTTTCTAAAGACCCATTTTGTGCCAATTATTGAATAATCTTTAGGTCTTTTCACTAAGGTCCAAACATTATTTCTTTCAAATTGACTGAGTTCTTCTTGCATAGCATTAATCCAGTTATGATCATTTTCAGCTTCTTCAAAAGTTTTAGGTTCAAGTTGAGATACAAAAGCACAATG
This sequence comes from Elaeis guineensis, assembly GCF_000442705.2. Lineage (NCBI taxonomy): Eukaryota > Viridiplantae > Streptophyta > Magnoliopsida > Arecales > Arecaceae > Elaeis > Elaeis guineensis. The sequence goes on along the minus strand of NC_026000.2, from coordinate 34,826,625 downwards.
ATTAAGTACATCTCTAAGTGAAGAACGTGTTTTTACCCCATGCATAGGATCACCGATAATTAATTCCTTAGGGTGGTTGTGAACATACCTCCATTCCTTGGGTAAGTCATTTGTACCTTGAGGTTGTTCTTGAATTTCTTCACCTTTCTCATTTTGTTCATCTTCTTGATCCTTGTCTTCTGGAGTTGCTGAATCTTTTAGAGTGATCTCCTTCATACCTTCTATTAGTGGATCTGCATCATCAACACCCTCATTCTTCCTTGAAGGAAGATCGTTAGATTCATCAAAGACAACATGTATGGACTCCTCAACTACTAAGGTTCTTTTGTTGAACACTCTAAATGCTTCACTAGTGGAGGAGTAACCTAGAAGGATTGCTTCATCTGATTTTGCCTCAAATTTACCAAGTTTTTCTTTGCAATTATTTAATACAAAACATCGGCAACCAAAAACATGAAAATAGGCAATATTTGATTTTTTTCCTTTCCAAAGTTCATAGGGGGTTTTCTTTAAAAATTGTCTTATTAAAGCACGATTTAAAATGTAACATGCTGTGTTAATAGCTTCCGCCCAAAAATATTTTGGAAGGTTGCTTTCACAGAGCATGGTACGGGCCATTTCTTCTAAGGTTCTATTTTTCCTTTCAACTACCCCATTCTGTTGGGGTGTCCTAGGAGCAGAGAAGTTGTGGCCAATTCCATTTTCATCACAAAAATTTTCAAAGTCATGATTTTCAAATTCTGTTCCATGATCACTTCTAATATTTTGAATTGAAAATCCTTTTTCATTAGTGACTTTTCGATGAAATTTCGTGAAAATTTGAAAAGTTTCATTTTTGTGAGCTAAAAAGAAAATCCAAGTAAAACGAGAGTAATCATCAATTAATACAAATCCATATCATTTTCCTCCTAGACTAGTGGTTTTAGTTGGTCCAAATAAATCCATATGTAAGAGCTCTAAAGGTCTAGAAGTTGAAATAGTGTTTTTGGATTTAAATGATACTCTAGTTTGTTTACCTAATTGGCATGCATCACAAATTCTATCCTTTTCAAAATTCAATTTTGGCAAACCGAGAACTAAATCCTTTTTGATTAATTTTGAAAGAGAATGCATGCTAATATGTGCAAGTCTACGATGCCACAGCCAACTAGTCTCATTTATTTTAGCATTTAAGGAAACTAGGCATTGCATGTCTAATTTAGTTAAATCATTCAAGTCTACCATATAAACATTGCCATGCCTATGTCCTATAAATTTAATGTCATCGTTAATAGGACTCGTCACAATGCATACAGATGATTCAAAACTTACTTTATACCCTTTATCACAGAATTGACTAATGCTAAGTAAGTTATGCTTTAAACCTTTAACAAGTAAAACATTCTCAATGTATTTGGAGGGAGTGATACCAATGTTACCTATCTCGATGATCTTTCCTTTGCCATTATCTCCAAAGGTGACCATCCCTCCATCCTTAGCATCAAGCGTGATGAATTGTGATTCATCACCAGTCATGTGTCTCGAGCATCCGCTGTCAAGATACCATTTCCTGTTTCCTTCTTGGGATGCTAGACACACCTGCAAGCACAGATCAAGTTTCTGTCTTAGGTACCCAAGCTTTCTTGGGTCCTTTCAGGTTAGTCAGAATGGTTCCTTTTGGAACCCATATTTTCTTTGTGTTTGCATATTTGTTAATAAGACATGTGTATGATTTATGTCCTATTCTTCCACATTTAAAACAAGTAATATTTGTAGGCTTTTTGCTTGAATAATTTGCATAAATATCCTTCAAAAATTTTTGTTTCTTCAGGGGTTTATAACCAAGTCCAGCCTTATCATATATAGCTTTCTGATTATCAAGGATCATATTTAGCTTGTTTGAACTTAAGGTGAACTTATCTACTATAGATTTCAGCCTGTTAATTTCATCCTTAAAGTTTTGATTTTCTTGAATCAATGTGAATTTTTCAATTGAAAGAATTTCAGCTTGTTTCACTAAGGACTGATTTTTCAATTTCAGCTCTTTGTTTTTCTTCCCTAGTTTCTTTAATTCATCAATTGAATCATAGAAAGCTTCATGCAATTCTTCAAAAGTAAATTCACTAGTGGATTCAGAAGTTACCTCATTTTCATGTGCCATCAGGCACAGATTGGCTTGTTCGGTTGAGGTTTCCTCGTCGGAGCTTGAGTCATCACTCGTACTCCAGGTCGCCATCATTGCCTTCTTTTTGAATTTCTTTGGACCTTTCTTCAATTGAGGACATTCGGATCTGAAATGTCCTGGCTTCTTGCACTCGTAGCATATAGGGGTTTGATCTTTCTCCTTTTCTATGCTTTGATCCCCTTTTTAAATTTCTTTCTTATCCTCTGTTTCCTTTTTCTTAGAAACTTCTTGAATTTTCGGGTGATGAGAGCCATCTCCTCATCCTGATCTTCATCTTCAGAGTCATCTGTTTCATAATCAGGTGAAGTTGTGGATTTGAGGGCAATGGTTCTTTTCTTTTTGATTTCATCCTCTTGATGTTGTATCATGCTAAGTTCATGAGTCATCAAGGATCCAAGAAGCTCTTCTAGAGGTAGAGTGTTCAAGTCCTTTGCTTCTTGGATGGCAGTCACCTTGGCTTCCCAAGTTCTTGGCAGTGACCTGAGAATCTTCCTTACAAGTTCACTGTTAGTATAAGATTTGCCAAGACTCTTTAAACCATTGATTATATCAGTAAAACGAGTAAACATAGCAGTTATGGACTCATCATGCTCTATTTTGAACAATTCATATTTATGTACAAGCATGTTTATTTTAGACTCTTTTACTTGATTTGTTCCCTCGTGGTGACTTCTAACCTATTCCATATTTCTTTAGCAGATGCACAAGTAGAAATGCGATTAAATTCACTAGCATCTAGTGCACAATAAAGAACATTCATAGCTTTGGCATTTAATTGTGCCAATTTCTTGTCAACCTCATCCCATTCTTTCTCGGGTTTGGTTGACTCCTCACCATCTATAATCTTGGTGGGTGTGTGAGGACCATTCACTATGATACTCCACATATCATAGTCGAGTGCTTGTATGAAAATCTTCATCTGAGCTTTCCAATAGGTGTAATTAGACCCATTGAAAAGTGGAGGTCGGTTTGTTGATTGCCCCTCAGCTAGAGAAGTTCCAACATGGGTTGCCATAGATCTTTGGCTCTTTGATGTTAGATCAAAGAAGGGCTAGAGCACTGGCTCTGATACCACTTGTTGCCCAGCTATGCAACCCAAGGAGGGGGGGTTGAATTGGGTTTCTAAAAATTTTAAGCCCAACAGATAACTTATGAAGAACAAAACAATGGCTTTAAATCAATATTAATTAACTAAAGCAGTATTGCAAGGATATAATAAAGAAATAAGATAAAGCGATAAAGCACACCACAAACACAAGGATTATAGTGGTTCGGTGCTAACCTTGCACCTACGTCCACTCCCCAAGATCCCACTTGGGAATTTTAATCCACTATCCTTTGTATTCAACCCGAATACAAACATCGAAAACTCCGACACTAGCTATCCCAAGCTAGAATACAAGACGTCGGAACTCCGACCCTAGCTATCCCAAGCTAGAACACTTATTTCCCGGGTACAAGCAAACCCAAAACACTCCGATTTCAGGTTCGGATCAACCTTTCCTTGTTTTGGAAATCCTCCAAAAACAAGAGCAAAAACTCACAAAGAGTAAGAATATTTAGAGCACAGATGAATACAATAACAGCTCCTTAAATGAGCAAATATAACAATAAAAGCTTTACTCAAATGAAGAACCCCTTTTTCAGATTTTCTCAAGATGAATGAACGGTTGAACGCTTGAGAAGAGGTTGATTGTTGATTGAAGATCTCTTGAAAGCTTTGAACGATCTCTAGATCAAGGTTGAAACAATCGACGTGAAGATTCTCTCTTGAATGCTCTTGCTTTTCTTTTCACAATCTCTCTGGTATATTGTGGATCCTCTCTCTTCTCTTGATATTTCGTTGATCTCAGATTTAGGATCCTCTCTTCTCTTTTGATCTCACGTTTGATCTCCCGATTTCACACTTTTTCTTTGCAATTTGATCTGCTATTTAATCTGCAATTTCTTTCATCATTTAAGCATTTTATGGCATTAAGCAAGAGAAAACAATTTAGGCAGATAAAGAGCCGTTAGAGGATTTTTAGGAAGCATAAATGGCAATTAAAACGGGCAAAAAAATAGCCGTTGCTGACATTTCCCGTCGCAGGGGTCGACTCATGAGTCGACTCATGCTTCAGGAGTCGACTCATGAGTCGACTTCTGTTGCAACAGACCAGAATCTGATTTCTGGATTTTTGGCTCAAATCAGCAGAGGTCGACTCATGAGTCGACTCATGCCTTGTGGGTCGACTCATGAGTCGACTCACAGGTCGTGCCAAGCCAAAAATCCAGCGTGCCATGGGAATTTTTTGCGTGCCATTCAGCTCATAGTGCCATGAGTTGACTCATGAGTCGACTCATGCACTTCAAACCTTCATAACTTCAAAAATATAAGTCCAAACACAATGAAATTTTCACCAATAGATTTCAAATCATTTGTTCTACCAAATGGTACTATCAAATCAGGATTTTAGTGAAATTATGATTTTGCCCTTGAAGAGCATAAGGACTTTTTCAATTGTTTGTATCCCTTCAATCTGCTTTGTAATCATCAAAATCAATCTAGGGCAACAAAA